>NW_005366559.1:167560-184495 GCF_000412655.1 Myotis brandtii | reverse complement strand
TGCCCGCGGGTGAGCTGGAGCAGCTGGGCCCCGGACCAACCCCTGGAAGCAGGAGACCCAGCCCCTCGGCCCCAGGCTCCCGGGACGTCACGCACGGTCATGGTTCTTCCAAGCCGCCTCTCGCGGTGGCTCGCTGCCAGCCCCCACCAAGCACACTCCCTCTAACACTTCACGACAGCAACACGGGGTCGGCGGACGCACACGTACGAGGCGGAAATGCCACAGGAGCGGTTGTTCTGAAACATGTTTTGCTCCAGTTGTGTATAAATAAGAGCATTTCTCCATTTTGCTACGTCTTTGTCTATCTTGTTATTAAAAGTTCTGGGTGTATTAGAAGGACCATAAACCTCACCACAGCAAACTCAGACAAAGGAGCCACTGCAAACCTTGAAGGTTTAATAAAAATATTCTAGTTCCTGGAAAACGTTTACAAATGTTTCCCTTTAATTTCCGTGGAGATAGAAGAGCATCCGCCGCTCCTCACAGCGGAGTCTCCGCTCCCCCCGTCGGCTCCTGCAGTCAAGGCCGCGCCCGCCTCAGTGATGCCCACGTGTTCATGAGGTGGGACATCACCCGCGGGAGAAACGCCTACATTCGAGTGGGCACCGCAGGGCAGAGGCGGCCGGTGGCACAGCCACGTGAACCCTCTAAAGCAGCCGCGGCGTGACGGGCGCATCTACACGCCTGTTTCTATTTCGAAAGCACCCGTCCACGCCCAGTCAGCAAGTCTGAGCCCTGGCAGCTCGAACATGCGTGTCCTCCCGTCTTAGCCATCCCCGACTTCATGGGGCCTCTCCGATGTGCGCAGGGGCACATTACAGATTGATAAGGGCTGGGGGTCCCCGCAGGTTCCAGAAATGGACATACCCAGGAGAGCAGGGCACCGGACAGGGACGTGGGTGGCACAGGTGATCCCTGGTGTGACGACCAAAGAGGACGAGAAGCCACTGAAGAGAACCCTGCCCTTCGACGCCTCCCCCCAAGGACACGGAACCCCCACCGTCGAGGAGACGTGACAGCAGCTGATCAATGCTGCCTCTTGGGCCCGCACCCCCACAGCGACGAGCCCCCAACACGAACACCTGGGCCCGCACTGGAGGGATTCCACGGCCCTCGCCCCCGGCAGGAGTCCTCCTCGGAGCACAGCAGGCTTCTCTCCGGAAAGTTCCCGAGGAAGGGCTCCCGAGGGATGGTGGGGCAGCGGGAATGGGAAATGCCCAGGTGAGATGGAGGGGGAGGGGGAGGGGCAGGGGGCACAGCCTCCGGAGCGCAGCGAGCCCCCAGGAGGTAAGGGCACCATCTCGCCAAGCAGCCACCTGCGCCGGCCGCGCTCAGTCACGCGTGGGGTGTGACCAGGACCCCGCCCACCTGATGAGTCACTGGTGGAGCAGCACCGGGTGGACGTGGAGTCCACGTCCCCGTCCGAGGCCTGGCAGGGCCGAGACCCTGCGAAGTGACGGCGAGTCTGGTTGTGTTTTCCATAAGAGGAGTTGGCGGGGCGCGCTCTCGGGGTCTCTGTAGCTCTAACTCCGTGACGTGGGTCTTCAACCCCAAACGCACGCCTCCCTCTGCAGCGCCCCATGTGCCCCCAGGACCCCGCGTGCTCTTAGGCTCCTGTGTTTGCAGATGCTGGAAGGCCCCGGGGAGGAAGGGCGGTGAGCGAGGAGGGTGAGCGGCATCCTGCATGCACCCAGCAAGGAGGCGTGTGGGGAGCTCTGGGCTGAGGCCGACCACCTGGAGGTGTGGGTCCCGAGCCAGCGACAGCAGCCCCGGTGCCTGGGCGATCGGTCTCCCCCAAAGCAGGTGCGCGGCACCCCTCTCCTTCCATCGGCCTCCGCATCCCAGGCACAGGGAGCCGACTTTACGAAGCTTTCACGGGAGGGGTCGTTCCCGGGACACAGGCAGCGTGGGGGCCGGCTGGGTGCACAGAGGGTCCCCGGGGCCTCTCCCCATCCCATACCGGACAGGCCTGCACTTTGCATCCCTGCTCTGATGAGGACACGCGTGCGTCTTCCCTCTGGGGGCTCTGACACCCAAACAGCGCAGCACGCAGCCCTGCCCGGACTCCCAGCAGCTTCTCC
Organism: Myotis brandtii; assembly: GCF_000412655.1. NCBI lineage: Eukaryota > Metazoa > Chordata > Mammalia > Chiroptera > Vespertilionidae > Myotis > Myotis brandtii. The sequence goes on along the minus strand of NW_005366559.1, from coordinate 182,414 downwards.
CGGGAGGCGGCGTGCGGTCTGCTAAGTAACTGAAGGGGACAGCTGCCGCCAGGGAAGGGTCTGTCCGTGTGGGAGTGGAAGAGGCTCGGATGTGGGAGCGAGCACCCTGAAGTACACGTGATACCGGAAGAGAGAAGCATCACTAACCACGCAAATGACACACAATCCAAGCGTCCCATCAGCTAACGGCATGAGGGACCGCCCCCGCCGCCCACAACACCACCCGCCCGTTCCGATGCGAGGCAGGGCATAGCCCCCGGGGTTACGGGATGGCTGCTCCCAGGGAGCCAATCCAGACAGGAAGGGCTCAGTGCCCCCCTCCCCTCGCTTCCCAACTTCCAAGTGGACACGAACCCCAGCAGCCAGCGGGGCCCACCGACCACGGCAGCCACGTGCCTGGATGCAGAGCAGGAGAAAGGCAACCCCCTCCGAACCGCTCAGCTCTGGGATCCTCACAGATGAGGAAGAATTAAAAACGTACGCCAGGCCCAGCTGGTGTGGCTCCGTGGACAGAGCGGGCGGAAGGGCCCCAGGTTCCATTTTGGTCACGGGCACATGCCTGGGTTGCAGACTCAGTAATCCCTGGCCCTGGTCGGGGTGCATGGGGGCGCCACCCAGTCCATGTGGCTCTCTCACATCAATGTCTCTCTCTCTGTCTCTCCCCTCCCTTCCACTCTCTCTAAAAGTCAATGGAGCCCTAACCGGTTTGGCTCAGTGGATAGAGCGTCGGCCGGCGGACTGAAGGGTCCCAGGTTCCATTCAGGTCAAGGGCATGTACCTGGGTTGCAGGCACATCCCCAGTAGGGAGTGTGCAGGAGGCAGCTGATTGATGTGTCTCTCTCATTGATGTTTCTAACTCTCTCTCTCTCTCTCTCCCTTCCTCTCTGTAAAAAATCAATAAAATATATTTTTAAAAATAAAATAAATAAATAAATAAAAATCAATGGAAAAATAGCTTCGACTGAGGATTAACAAAACAAACAAAAAAACAAACAAAAAATGTACATCTACTTTGGGCTGCTGTTAATTTAGGGTTTTGAGTTACATATTACCTCATTGCAAAAAAATCAATAAAATATATTTAAAAAATTAAAATAATAAATAAATAAATAAAAATCAATGGCAAAATAGTCTCGACTGAGGATTAACAAAACAAACAAACAAAAAATGTACATCTACTTTGTGCTCCTGTTAATTTAGGGTTTTGGGTTACATATTATCTCATTGCACAGCTTAGGAATTTATCTAATGTCTCCTTTCAATCTTAGACCTGTAAACCTATAGATCAAATCTACTTTCGGGGGCCAAAACTCCCACTTGATATGAATGTTTTCTTCATTGTACAGTGAAGGGAGGAGATGCCTCAAGTGGCCAATCATTCGACAGAGAGATATTTGGTTAACGAAGCAAAAAGGTTTAAGCTTAAACTCAGTGTATTTTCGCCAGGTCAATACAGGAGTCGGCTGCGAGGGATCCGCTGAAGGTTCTGATCTCTCAATCTCCTCATTTTACAGCGGAGAAACGCCGGCCTGCCTCCCGGGCACCGGCCGCGGATTAACTCATTAGCCATTGTCAATCACCGCGAAAATATAAATTTTAAGACGCAATAAGACTTTTCATTAAACTATTAATAGCCGTGCTGGTAACGTCTCCCTTCACTGGAGAAAATTTACATTTGATAAGCACCAAAGGCTCAGAGCATAAGAAGAATAAAACTTAAATGAAATTAAGTCTGAAGACATTTCATGACATTTTAACAAAAGGATTAAAGGCAAAGGATGCTACTATCGCGTGGAGTCAGCTGGAGACGGCTCAGCACACTGCTGAGGAGGTAAGAGGCTCCGGGGGGCGTCTGCGCGGTGAGCGATCTGGAGCGTGTGCTCCGCCACCGTGTCCCCTGCCCAACAGCTGTTCCCACGTCCCCCACGCGATTCTCTGAGAGCCACTCACAGGACACCCTCGTGTGGAAACGGATGTTTTTCTGGGTTAGTAACCACCTTCCTGGGGACTCAGTTCTGTGCGCACCTGCAGCGCCCTGTACACGCACTGCCTGCCTCAACTCGCCACCCCTCTGTGTGCAACTTCCTGCAACACACGCTACTGCTTACGAAAGCGTTTTGTAAATGAGATCCAGTATCAGAATCCTTTAAAAATATTTTTTTATCGATTTCAGAGAGAAAGGGAGAAGGAGAGAGAGAAATATCAATGATAGAGAGAACCATTGATCGCCGCCTCCTGCACGCCCCCCACTGGGGATCGATCCCACAACCTGGGCCTGTGCCCTGACTGGGAATCGAACCGGTGACCTCTTGATTCCTGGGTCGACGCTCAACCGCTGAGCCACGCCCGGCTGGGCTCAGAATTTTAACGCAAAGTGTTTTGATCCACCTGCAATTCCCTACCTGGATGCCCACCTTGCCCTCCCATCCCACACCCACCCTCTTCCCATTCAGCTCCAAATGACCTCCCTGCGTGGAGGTCAGCCGGGCTCTCCCACAGCCTCTGCTGCCGGCTCCCGCACACACTGACCGCTCCCGTCTGTGAAGGTTCCTCGGACGCGTCGTTCACATCAGCCCTGCTGGCCTGTAAGGACACACGGCCTCGCTCAGCGGGGCTTTCCAGGCGCACGTGCTTTATCCCCCGGTGCAGCGAGACCCTCTGCCAGGGATCACGGCTCGCGTTTCTCTGCCCTCACAAGGCAGAGCAGAGGAGGAGGAGACAGCGAACCCGCACTGGCGTGTCCACGTTAACACGCTGCGTTAATGCCTGGTGCCCGCCCGGCAAGAACAGGCAGCTGTCTTCACAGCCACCCGGTGCATGAATGCGTTTGTTTCGGGCTCCATTCCCCTCAAAACCAAAGCACCGATCTCCCGTTTAAGCAAACTCATTCAGACCAGAGGACTTTCCTAACCACGGGCCACCTGAATCTCTTACTGCTAAGCCAGCGGTTCTCAAGCTGTGTGTCTCGACCCCTTTGGCGGTCGAACGACCTTTTCACAGAGGTCGCCTAAGACATCCTGCATATCATATATCTACATGACGATTCATAACAGTAGCAACATTACAGTTATGAAGTAGCAACGAAAATAATTTTATGGTTGGGTCACAACATGAGGAACTGTATTTAAAGGGCCAGAAGGTTGAGAACCACTGTGCTAAGCCAATTGCATGATGCTATGCTTGCCCACTACAAGCAGGGTACGAGTCTTTTGAATTGCACCAAACGAAAATTAATATTTTATCATTTTTGAGCTAATCCATACAACCAGGGAGAACTTCTTGAAAATATGCTGAAAGATGCATGGGAAACTGTCAGTCAATAAATAAGCCACTAGTTTAACATTTTTCGATCTCCACTGCGCAACTCCCACACTTACACACGCCAGAGGGCAGGCCAAAAGCTACGTCGGGGCCTTCATTGTCCATATTCCGCCCAGAACAAAGCTGGAATAAAATGTGACACAGAAACAGGGCCTCTCTTCTTCATCCTCAAAATCATGTCCTCTGTCCTAGTGGCCGGTCGTCAACCTTCCGGACCTCGAGGACCACCAGCTGGCGAGCACTGCTCTATTCTCTATAAATCTAAACACCAAGGTCCCCCTACCACGCTGAGAAGCAAACTTAATCACACGAACACTGACATCCCCCACTCGCCCCGTTCCTCCCAGCATCCATCACACCTGACTCCCCTTGGAATTTTAAAAGGGGGAGAAATGAAGACTGAACGGCCAGGTACTAACTCACACTCACCCTTCCACCGCTCTGAATTCTAGAAGGCGTTCACGCCAGGAATCTGGCTCGTGTGAGTTATTCTTGAAGGGATCACTACCACTTTCTGTAACACCGACACGACTCATGATGCTTACGATGAGCGTGCGCCGTGTGCCAACACCTTCCTCGGCCTCTCCTCTCCCATTTCCTCGCCACCGCTCTGAAGCAGGCACAGCACTGCCTTTTCATTGAGGTCCCTCCTTTACCGATAAGGACGCGTGAGATTAAAATCATCAGCAACCTGCCCCGGCCACACCGCTGGCTCGGGGAGCAATGAGGTTTGCACCGTGGCTGGCCGGTCGCCAGGGCCCACGCCTCGCTCCGTTCCACAGATGTCTCCAGCAGCCCCATTAGGCACACGCCTCCTTTACTCATCTCAACATTTGCAGGTTTTGTTAATGCGTCTCCCCTTTCAGAGATTGGTAAGAATTAATTACTGCTACCGATAAGGACGCGTGAGATTAAAATCGTCAGCAACCTGCCCCGGCCACACCGCTGGCTCGGGGAGCAATGAGGTTTGCACCGTGGCTGGCCGGTCGCCAGGGCCCACGCCTCCTCCGTTCCACTGACGTCTCCAGCAGCCCCATTAGGCACAGGCCTCCTTTACTCATCCCAACATTTGCAGGTTTTGTTAATGTGTCTCCCCTTTCAGAGATTGGTAAGAATTAATTACTGTGGGACGATCACATTGATTTCTTAAGCTAATGGAATTTTTAATGAAAATCACGCTTGGGGAGGGGACGGGAGTGTGCGCGTCTGAAACTCAGCCCTACGCGGCCTGTGAGGGCGCCGAGGGCCCAGGTAGAGGAAGGAATCGGCCTGGTCACTTCTGGTTGGGGGTGGGGGGTGCGGGGGGCACAACCAGTACTTCCTGCCCAGTGAGATTTCCACGGATGGGCCTCAGCACGTCTTTAAAACACGCGCCGCGCCTCTAACCCGAGGAGAGCGCACGCGCTCACACGCCTCTGCTGGGTTTCAATGAGGCGCCCGCCGAGCCCCGTGCCAACCCTCCCGGACGGAAGGGGCGCAGCAGCCTCGATGCTACTCCAGGGCCTGCTTCTCAGGGGTCAGTTCCACCTGCGGGAACAGCCCCGACCACCTGGGGCCCTGAACCCAAGGCCCAGGTTCCAGGCGTCACCAACAGGGAGGGGATTCTTCATTATCAAAATGAGGGGGGCGGGCTGGGTCAGACACTGTTACAAAAGTGGGGACACTTCGGGGAAGAACCTTGGGGAGCTGGCAAAGGGAACACTAAACCCCAACTCCAGGAGCCAGCGGGACGGCGTGGCCCGGCGCCCGCCTGCGGTTCTGGCCGACATATGCAGCTGCTCTTTCCAGAGATAATTCCAGCCACGAAGCCTCACGCGGGTCACAGGCGCGGAAGTGGACTCGCCTTCCCACCCCACACCTGCCTCTGTGGTCCGCGGAGTGGGTGGTGGCCGCCCCGTGCGCCTGAGGCATCCCAGGTGTGGGACAGCCCTCGGTCCCCCGGGCTCCTGTGCCCGCAAGCAGTGACTTGCTACCTCCGGTGACGCTGCCTCCTGCACAGGCACTGCACTGGGGGGGCTTGCTTCTCTTACGGCCACCGCACCGGTTTCTCCTTCGTCTTCTCTTATGGTGCAATCGCAAGCGCTGCCTACATAGCTGGAACTCCCTCCCCGCTAACTTCCCCTCCAAGATCAACATTCCTAAGCTTCTAACCTCAATATTCAAATAAAATCGTCCTTGAACACCCAGCACATGAAACAATCCCCGCTGGGCGGTCCTCGCCGCAGGGCACCTCCCGGCCCTCACGCCTCCCTGATGGGGGGGTGGGGGTCCCCAGAGCCCTCTGAGAGGTGGGGGGGGGACTAGGGAATGAAACTGAAGCCTCAGCATGGCCCCAGGGCACGACCCTCGCCTCCCTCCCATCCATTGCGTTAACTAGCCTTCAAGCCGGCCCCATGAGCCCGTCTCCCGGGATTCAGCGTCCATGTAATTCCCCCTCATGTCCTCCAAGAGCTGACCCGCGGGGCCTAGAACGGGCAGAAGTAATGGCGTGCCCCTTCCAGGGTGAGGTCACGGAGCACATTGCGGTGTTTCTCTCTACCCCCCCCACTCCGCCCCCCAAAGGACTGCACTGTGGGAAGCCAGGGCCCTGTCCTGAGCTCCCCGCAGACAGGCCATGGGGGGGCCCACTGTCCGCAGCCAGCGGCCGAGGGACGGAGCTTGGACGTGGACCCGCCAGCCCCCGCAGAGGGCAGCATCCCTGCCACCCGGGACTGCTTTCCCGAGACCCCAAACAGCATCGCCCGGGCCAGCAGCTCCCAGTTTCTGGCCCGCAGACATCTGAAGATGCACAAACACCGTTTTAAGCAGAAAGTGCTGGAGTGACGATTGCCCAGCAGCAGGTGAGGAACCCAGTCTTCCTCCCTGACTCCCTCCCTCCCTCGTCCTCCAGCCAGAGCTGCCCCAGCGGTGCTGCCACCCTCCCCTCCCCCTCCTCCCTCTCCTCTGCCTGCAGGTGCCTCCCCGCTGCCCCACCTGCGCCCAGGACGCCGGCCCTGAAGCCCCCGGCTGGGCTCGCTGACCCCCTGTCAGGAGACCCGGGCCCTGGGTTTGCCGTGTTCATTAGACAAACACGGGATCTTGAGAAATGCCATGGAGCTGGACTGTCTGTGACGCACAGAGGTGTGTGGGCCAGCAGACAAGCGAGCGGCTGTTCCTCCCACTGTCTCTGAGGCCCTGAGCGTAGCCCGGGAGCCGGCGCGCCTTCCCCAGAGACGGACCTGCAGGTCGGGTCAGCGGGGGGCACCGGTACCAGCTGCCTGTCTGTCCCCTGCTCACTGCTCCCGGGAAGAGAGCTCCCCTCAGCTGCTGGGCAACAACGTAAGTCACACCTGAGTGGCCGCTGCAAAAGCTCAGGCCAAGCCCGGTCTGCGCTTCCACTAGGATGGGCCCGGGAGCTGCAGGGCAGGCGGGGCTCGGAGGGAAGCCGGGGAGCCATGGGAGAGGGGGGTAAACTGAGGAAGGGGGCTGGGCCCAGCTGGGCTGCTGCACCCAGGCCATCACGCTGCCAAACGACAGAACAGGAGCAACAACGTCCCAAGAGGCGGCAGCTGGCCCTCAGGGGCCGAAGGAGCGACTTGGGAAAGGGCTGGGGTTGGAAGAGGGGGCCCTGCCTTCCTATGCAGAGAGGGGCCCTGGAGGGAACGAGAGGGCAATACCGGCCCACAGCCCGAGACTCGGCCCCGACAGCAGAGGGGTGAGTGCGAGGGGCGCCCGCCACACACAGGGCTCCTCGGAGAGCAGCCCAGACACGAGCTCCCAGGCAGCGCTAAGTCCCTGCTTCTAAGTGCACGGCAACAAGTAATATTTAACGTAAGACATTACGCCAGATCCATGCGGCCCCAGACACTGCTTCCTGATAACCAGCATCAAACGCCCGTGGAAAGCAAATACTCTGCCTGGAAAAGTCACAAGATAAATAAGAAACAGTAAGCGAATGACAGACCCGACAGACTTCTTTAACAATTATAAGAGCACTTTCAACAACCTGTCAACCGGATCACGTCACTGTGGTTGGGGGGAAATGCTTATGAAACCGTAAGAGTTAAGCTGAAAGGCAGTCTGAGAAAATAAAAATATACGCTTTAAATAACTTGTAAATTAAATGGGAAGTTTTCGTGCTATAACAACAAAAACACATCTTCGTGTCTGAATGTGTGCTAGTGGTTTTTTCCTAAAAGAACAGTTCTTCTGAATCATTTTCACAGCAGCAACCTTTTCGTGGAAAGTCTACTTTGCGAGAATGACGGAGACAGGTAAACTGGCGGCCGCTCTGGCTTTTACTGTTGCGTCTGTAACCCGCTCCCAGCTCCCAGGCGATCGGAACGTCTCCCCTGGGTCCACAGTCGCCCACATCCGAAAACCAAGGGTCCGGAATCAGGGAAATGGGCACAACCCCAAGACGCCGCCTGACACAGACCAGCCTTCACCACGCAGACAAAGGAACACAAGTGGACGTTTCCCAAGGCTCGCTGGAATTTTTCTTGGGAAACTGTTCAATGTACGTGACTAGTGTATGCATCCTAACATTAACTACGCATGTAAAGGCTGGGTTTAAGGACGCACCTTTTCGTGGAAAGTCTACTTTGCGAGAATGACGGAGACAGGTAAACTGGCGGCCGCTCTGGCTTTTACTGTTGCGTCTGTAACCCGCTCCCAGCTCCCAGGCGATCGGAACGTCTCCCCTGGGTCCACAGTCGCCCACATCCGAAAACCAAGGGTCCGGAATCAGGGATATGGGCACAACCCCAAGACGCCGCCTGACACAGACCAGCCTGCACCACGCAGACAAAGGAACACAAAATGGACGCTTCTCAAGGCTAGCTGGAATTTTTCTTGGGAAACTGTTCAATGTACATGACTAGTGTATGCATCCTAACGTTAACTACGCATGTAAAGGTTGGGTTCAAGGACGCGAATCACCCCAATAACCCTCGTCTACATTTATTGAGTCACCAGGGGAGCTAACACTTCCTGCTCTGTGGGTAGGTCGAGTCCAAAACTTAAGATTTTTTAAGAAGGGGAAATGAAATTGAGGTGGCATTGACTATAACCCTAGCATGGTCTACAGTGTCCATGGGGCAAATACATCACCCGCGTAAAAAGTACCAGGTACATACCTTGTTCTTGTTGTTGTTAAACAAAGTTAGAGGAAGCTAAAAGCCATCGATGAGTAGGATCTTGCCGCGCACAGGAGGCATCTACGAGCACAGGCACAGGCGGTGCCTCCGGTCGTGTGGGGTCGGACTCACCATCCAGGTTCCGCACCTTCGTCCGCTGACGGCACTGACCCTGACATTTTCTTGGTTTGAAGCATGACTATGAGTCTGCCTTCTACCAGCTCATCATTTGCTCAAAAATACCTCTTGTTCTTGTTGCTGTTAAACAAAGTTAGAGGAAGCTAAAAGCCATCGATGAGTAGGATCTTGCCGCGCACAGGCATCTGCGGTGCCTCCGGTCGTGTGGGGTCGGACTCATCATCTGGGTTCCACACGTTCGTCCGCTGATGGCACTGACGCTGACATTTTCTTGGTTTGAAGCATGACTATGAGTCTACCTTCTACCAGCTGATCATTTGCTCAAAAATACCCCATAGAATTCCATGATAATGATAGCGAACCACTGTTTCTCTTTCCTTTTTCTTCACACACTTCCTTCTGCTCCAAATCTAGTGTTGAGCACTTTGAACGTGCGTTCAAAGCGTTCCGCCCTCCTCTGCTTCCACTCACCCTACGGTCCACCCAGGAGACCGTCCCGAAGCTCTGAGAGCGTGAGGCCCAATCACCTGCCGATCAATGTCCCCGAAGGTGAGCTGAGAGGAAAGGCTGGCGAGTCCCTCCCGGTCCTTGAAGGTAAAGGAGCTAAGCCTGCGGCCCGGGGTGGGGGGTCCTGCCGGCCTTCCCTGGTCATAGGTCTGGGTGACATCGCTGCCATCCCCCAAGACAAGATCCCCAGCCAGGGAATTCATGCAGAAAGGACGGCCGGCAGCCCTAGCAACTCGCTGCCTATAAGGAAGTAGGTACCTACCAGCCACAACTGTCCCAAGTGAAGTCATGTAAAAAAACAGGTAATTCAGTGCAGTCACACGAAAAAGTAAAACTCCAGCACCTCAGGATATAACTGGTGATTCAGGCCTGAGAACAGCTGCACGCAGAGCCCTCGTGTGCCCGCAGCTGGATCCGAAGAGCGACACAGACAGCGGCTGCAGAGGGTGCCGGATGCCTGGCCTCTCGCTCCTCCTCCTCCTCGGAGGGAGGCCCCACTGTTTCCGCGTCCCACACGCAGCCCTTCACTCATTCCTGACTGGCACACTTCTCCCAGGGACACGCCGACAGCGGTCGACCATCCGTGCCCCTCGAGGACACGGGACGTTCCTGGAGACACTCTCCCGTGTGCGTTCCTGACACTCTCTTGACCATTTTTGGCAAATAAAGCGGAACCACAAGATGAGATGGTCATATGCTCAGTATTAACTACACCAGCAAGGCAAAGCCATTCATCGGGAACAACGGTGGCTCCAGGACACACCGAGGTGACATTTCTTACACACAAACAATGCCGACTTCCGTTCTGAACTCTATGCATTTCAAATCGTTATTTCCACCCTGGCCGGTGGCTCAGCTGGTTGGAGTGTCCTCCCTGCACCCAGAGGCTGCAGGTTCAATTCCCAACCAGGCCACACACTAGGTCGTGGGTCAGATTCCTGGCCGGGGCGTGTGCAGGAGGCAACCGATGGATGTTTCTCTCTCACATCCATGTCTCTCTCCCCCCACCCTTCCTCTCTCTTTCAAAAAAAAAAGAAATATCAATGAAAACATATCCCCAGGCGAGGATTAAGAAAGAAAAAAAATGCTAATTTCAAAAACCTCGAATTAATCAAGGATAATCTGTGTATTTATACACACAGGATTGTATAGTCTCTGCTTGGGTTTTACATATAAAAAGTAAAGTGACCGCACCCATTTATTTTGTATTTCTAGGAAATTCCCTCCTTCAGAAACTTCCAGTCCATGAGCAGTAACTACCTAGTGACTGGCAAGTTTTAAATCAGGCCTAACTTCAAAACACACATAAAAACAGAGAGAAATATTCCTTCAAATTACCCCTTCACCTCTCCAAGGATTTCACTTTAATAAATTAATCCGTGGAATAACTCAGGATTCAAAGTGGGAAAATGTAGCTCAGAGATACGATCCCTTCATAAATCCCACCCCCCATGCCCCCAAAGCATCCGGAAAGCACTGAGGAAATAATGACCCTAAAAATGGTTATTTTATATCCATATTTTGGCAGGAAATTTTACAAATAAACGTGTCAGGAAGAGAATGGCAGACGAGGTACCAATATCAAAAACGCTGCCACAGCAAAACCCACATAGAGACCCCAATGCGTTTACCCAGGTGGCAGCTCCAGGGGCCTCCTCGCACACAGGAGGCGCCCTCTGCAGCGCCAGGGCCTGAGCCAGCCCTGGGGCAGGTGTCCTCTGACCAGGCAGGGAGAACTTAGGGTGCTGCCAGGCTCGGAAAACAACACACACAGCCCCCCCACAGACACACACAGCCCCAAAGACGCAGACACACACACACACACACACAGCCCCCCACACACACACAGCCCCACAGACACACACACACACAGCCCCCCACACACACACAGCCCCACAGACACACACACACACAGCCCCCCACACACACACAGCCCCACAGACACACACACACACAGCCCCCCACACACAGACATACAGACACACACACACACACACAGCCCCACAGACACACACACACACAGCCCCACAGACACACAGGCCCCCCCACAAACACACAGCCCCACAAACATAGACATACAGACACACACACAGCCTCCCCACACAGACACACACACACACAGCCCCCCCACACACACAGCCCGCGAGGACAGGGACTCACTGAGCTGTCTTGCACGTGGGGAGGTGAGTGGGGAGGTGAGTGGGGAGGGGCAGTCGGAACGCGGTCTCTGAAATACAGGGACGTGTCCCACGAAGAGAAGGTGCGCTGAGCTGAGCTGAGCTAAGCATTTAGCCACCGTCAGACCAGACGCTGAGCTGAGTGCTTAGCCACCGTCAGAACCAGAACCGACACCCGCCAGAAACAAGGCATACCCTCCCGAGGGGGGGACATAACGCGCTCCTGGGCCTGGGCGCCCGGCATCTCCCGCCGCTGCCCACACCTGGAAACACCTGGAACAGTGCATCCGCCACGCCCAGCGGAGCCCGGGGGGCACCTCCTTCAGGTTGGCTAAGCGACTCACACACCATCCCCACATCCTGACAAGCGATGTACAAAGTTTCTGCAAGGAAACTGCAAGCTGCGGACAGTCAAAAACGGACGCAGGGACTGGCAGGCCCGGCCCCTCCCTCCTCCTTCCTGCGCTTCTCGCCACTGCGCGGGGGAGGGCGAGCGGACACGAAAATTGCCTGAAACATGGGCTCGCAGCCACCGGTGACAATGACGAACATCGTCAAGAAGCGGATGGCCCTGGCCAGGTAGCTCAGTGGTTAGAGCGGCGAGCATGTACGCCAAGGCCGTGGGTTCGATCCCTGGTCAGGGCACATGCACCGATCAACCGATGAATGCGCGGATAAAAGGACAAGTCAGTGTCTCACCCCCCCCCCTTCCTCTCTCTCTAAAATCAGTAAATTAAGAGAAAGAAAAAGAAGTTCACTAACAGATGTTCTCTCTGGTGGTTTTGCGATAGCTTTTTCTTCAGCTCTCACAGCCATTAGGACAAATGGTCAAAATAAATGCATCCAGACCAGGACTTCAAAGCGACGTAAATCTATTTTAAAAAACTTGTTTGTTTCTTCTTAAATTCATTTACCAATTTCAACTTTTGCGAATGTTGTATCATCCACGTATCTATAGATAGATATTATGAAGATATGTACTGAAATTTTTTATCAAAAAGCTTGAAACTGGTCTGAAAACGAAGAAGTAGGTGGAGAAGGGGCTGGGGCGGAAATGACGAGATCGGGGACCACACCTGGGGCTGGAGGACTTGGAGAACGAAGCAGGCTGAAGACTAAGGAAATACTTTAAGTAGGAAACCAGAAATCGATCCAAGTGGAGGGAAATAGAAAAATAAAACATACAGTGCCTTAAGCCTAGTTAATATAGAAATAGGTAATTAATATATAAAGGTTAAAAACTATGAACAGTGAATTAACATAGAAACAAATATATAAAGATGAAAATAACGTTATAATGTCATAATAAGCCTAACTGATACAAACTAAACAGTTAAAATAGCATTTATTCCGTGTAATTTATTTCAAATAATCACTTAAAAAGGGAAAAATAAACATTCTAGAAGCTCTTCCAACAGGCGCCTGTGAAGACGCGGCTTCGTTCCGTGGGACACTCGGTCGGTCCCCTTGTCCCCCACCTCCACCCCCCTCCCTGCTCCCCCCGTCAACAGAAGCAGCTCCTATGGAAGCGGATTCGCAGGTAGAACCAACCAGTCTTTTATTTGGAAAGAAAAAAAAGTCTTTCCCTTTAAAAAAAAAAAAAAGATTCTTTGGCCAAAAACAATCCCAGTGCCTAACCGTCTTCAGTTCACAGCATCTGTGTGAGGTCCCGGGAAGTCTCACACGTTTTAAAATCGAATTAAATGAACATGTACTACTTCATACCGATGTACAGCGTCCGCTCATCATTCTGTTCATTTTCCTCAAAAACGGGAATCTGTGCAGTGACGATATCTGGAAGGAGCCGCAACTCCGGTCGGGCTTTATCAACGTCTCCTACAAGCCAGTCCCCCCAGCGCAACGTCCCTGCCGTCACTCACATCTCCTTCTATCTTCTTACCAACAGGAGGGGCCGGAGGGGGTAGAGCGGAGGCAACGCTGTTTGGTTTCCAGCATCTACACCAGGCAAATCTCATTAATGATGCCAAAGAACCCTGACAGACCACTCAGGTTTGCGAACTGGCAGGTGGGAGAGAACATGAGTCCGTCCGACGCGCGTGCGGCATGGGCAGGGCGCTGGTCAGTCACGGGGAAGGCAGCTCAGGGTCCGTGGCTCCCAGGCGGGGTCCAACCCGCTTCCGTGAGCACAACCAAGGCCCCGCGCCCGCGCCCCGAGCGCCGGCTGTGAAATCTGTGCTGAGAAGTGTGATGAGGCCCCTCTGGCTCCCAGCCCTCCCGCCCCGAGGGAACTGGCACGAAATGACAGGGCTGCGGATTAGGAAAATGAGAGGCTCCTGTGCTTTTCCTTCTCTGAACATCTATTCTGATCATCTGTCCTCTGCATCACAGAGCTCAACAGCACCGGAGCTTCGATTTCTCCCCCTTCCCGACGCCGGGAGAGCGAGCGAGCCAAGTGGGGAGACAGGGGCTTCCATCCACGGCCGCATGGAAGAGAGGGATGTGGTTTGGGCTGCCCTCCCCTCCCCCCTTCCTTCCAGCAGGGACGGAGATGGCTGACGGGACTGTAAACAGGAGGAACGCTGCCCCGGAGACAAAGAAAGAACGGCTTCGTGAGCGCAGGCCCTCCCGTCCTCAGGCCGCCCGCCCTTCCCGGGGTCAAGATTCTCGTCCAGGGCGCAGCCCTCCTCCCGGAGCGCCTGTCCGCGGGGACGCCAGGAGCTGTGGGTAACGCTTCAGGCCTCTGCGTTTCCTGACGAACCTCCTGTCTGTGGGGCTGGCCCAGGCCACTGATTGGACCCGGGGCCCACGCAATCCACAGGTGCCTTTCACCCTGGGTCCACCGTGGACCCCCTGCTCCCACCGTGGACCCCTGCTCCCACCGTGGACCCCCTGCTCCCACCGTGGACCCCTGCTCCCACCGTGGACCCCCTGCTCCCACCGTGGACCCCTGCTCCCACCGTGGACCCCCTGCTCCCACCGTGGACCCCTGCTCCCACCGTGGACCCCCTGCTCCCACCGTGGACCCCTGCTCCCACCGTGGACCCCCTGCTCCCACCGTGGACCCCTGCTCCCACCGTGGACCCCCTGCTCCCACCGTGGACCCCTGCTCCCACCGTGGACCCCCTGCTCCCACCGTGGACCCCTGCTCCCACCGTGGACCCCCTGCTCCCACCGTGGACCCCTGCTCCCACCGTGGACCCCCTGCTCCCACCGTGGACCCCTGCTCCCACCGTGGACCCCCTGCTCCCACCGTGGACCCCTGCTCCCACCGTGGACCCCCTGCTCCCACCGTGGACCCCTGCTCCCACCGTGGACCCCCTGCTCCCACCGTGGACCCCTGCTCCCACCGTGGACCCCCTGCTCCCACCGTGGACCCCTGCTCCCACCGTGGACCCCCTGCTCCCACCGTGGACCCCGTGCTCCCGCCTTTATCTCCGTTCCCTGAGGCCTGGGCGAGTGTGGGCTCACTCGGGGAGACTTCTGATGCAGAGTGAATCCGTTTTCCTCTGGGTAGGCTGTCCCAGGAAGGGCCTCGCCCTTGGGGATGAAAGTGGCTGAAGGAGCCGTTCCCCACTGACTAAGAAACCCTCGGGGAACGGACGGGGGATCGCAGGCGGGGGGAGGGCAGGCGGG
>NW_005366559.1:164117-167543 GCF_000412655.1 Myotis brandtii | reverse complement strand
ACCACCCCTCTGACAGCAGCACCCCCTGAGCAGCTCCCACACGTGTCAGGCCCGGGGCCCTCCGCCGGCTGCTCCCCTGCAAACATGTTTTAAGATTCTTCCCTCGTTCTACTCTAGAGCGAGCCCCCAGGACTCCCACTCAGCATCTCCTGTCTCCACGGACACAGTTCACCCAACAGTCTTCAGGCTCAGGTCTGACTGAGGGGGGCGAACAGGTCCGCCAAGACTTTAAGAGCCATGGACGGGGAAGGGAAGCCACGGGAGCCAGGAGCAAACGCTGAGAGCGCAGCAAGCGACTATACCACAGGGAGAAAACACAGAGAAATGTGGACAAAGGCATGAGGAGTCCTGAAGACAGAACAGGAAGCAGGGAAATCAGCAAAGGTGCACACGTGGCAGACGAAGTGAGAAGACAAACAGGATGGAAAACAGTAATGAGAGAAAGAGCAGAACTAAGAGGGGAAGGAAACAACTAGAAGTGCCCTCCTTTGCTAAACTAGCACTTCTCCCATCAGAAGAGGAAAGAAAAAGGGGAAAAAGAAGAAAGAAGGAGGAGGAGGAGATGAGGAAGAATAGGAGGAGGAGGAGGAGGAGATGAGGAAGAGGAGATGAGGAAGAGGAGGAGGAAGAGGAGATGAGGAAGAGGAGGAGGAGGAGGAGATGAGAAAGGAGGAAGAGAAGGAGAAGATGAAGAAGAGGAGAAGGAGGAGCAGATGAGGGAGAAGAGGAGGAGGAGAAGGAAGAAGGAGAAAAACCACCAAGAACAGAGTTAACTCGAGCAGCAGGAAACAATAATGGGAAGAGTCGGCCTCCTGATTTCCATTCAAGGCTGTAGCCAAAGAAGAAGGTGAAAGTCTCTTTTTAATGAAAATGCTCCCAGAGTCTTTAATCTTCCCCAGATCAGACCCTTAGACAATTTAAGTTTCAACTTTAACACCTTCAACGAATGTGATGGTCCTTGGTCTGTGTCTCCCCCGTTTGCTCTCTCCTTGCCCCTCCGCCTCTGCTTCTCCCGTCACCTGCCTCCCTCGGCAAGAAACCGGCCTGGACAGGACCGAGGCCCATCGGGTCCACGGCTCCTGAAACGCGTCCGCGGCTCCTGAAACGTCCATCAAGTTACCAGCCACCTCTGCTCTCCCACCCCCGCTCCACGGAGCAACCAGGCCCCCTGCTCTCGGGAAGCTTGGCATCAGCATAAACCAAGGACAGTAGCAGAGTTTGTCTGTTGTTGTGTGAAGAGACACGATATTTAACCCGCACACAGTATCGTCCCCCTACCAGGTGCTGAGAGCCCGCGTGGCCTGCGCGGATATTGAAGTTGTGCAGAACAGGCAGAAACTGTAGGAATAAGGCGTCCTGCTGCTGTTCTATTCCACAGAGCTGAGCATAAGGGCAACCCCCTGGCAGAAACTCAACAATCAGTGAGCACAAGTAGAGCTTGAAGTTTGTTTTCTTAGTGACTTGAATGTGAAAGTTCCCCTTTCCCCTGAGAGATAAGCACCCTTACCTCAGGCATGACTCCTTGCCAGCAGGGTACACAGGGCCCTGTCAGCCAAGCCCTCAGGCCTTTCCCCGAATGTGGGTGTCGATTCTACACCAGAAGCTTCCTTTAAAGGCCCAGCTACTCCAGCGAAAACACAATCGTACTAATTGCTTGCACTTGGGATTCTCCGGAAGTCACGCATTCTCCGGAAAATGCATTAAATGAAGTCAGATATATAGGAGCTAGAAAACGTAAGGAAATCCACAAACAAGACCTATACACACCCAACAGAAGGCTAAAACCAAAGAGACCGACAACACCAATGTCAGCAAGAGGCACAACTCGAACGCTCAGACGCCGGCAGGTGTAACAGGTTCCGGAGTTTTCATCCAGTTAAAAGTTTTCATCCAGTTACAACCGACAGTGAACGCTAACATTCCCCACCCGACACCACAGCCCAGCACTTCCATTCCTCTCGAGAAAAATAAAACACAGGTCTGTCCACAAAAAGATCTACAGAGGAAGGGTCTCCACAACTTCATCCACAATAACCCGGCCTTTAAAATAACCAAAACGTCTAACAGGAGAATCAAGAAGAAGTTACGACATAGTCATACAATGGACAACTACTCCGCAACTGAAAAAACAAACACATACACAGTGTGAATGCATCCTGCATACATTGTGCCAAACAAAAGCCGCCGGCCACCAAAAAGAGGACATTTGTGTGAGTCCCCTGACAGGAAGTCCTAGAACACGCACAACCAATCAGAACGCTGAGACCAGCTCCTTCTGCGGGAGCCTCACTCATTGGAAAGGGCTGAGAGGGAAATTTCTAGGACAGTGGTTCTTAGCCTTCCTAATGTCGCGACCCTTTAATACAGTTCCTCATGTTGTGGTGACCCCCAACCATAAAATTATTTTCGTTGCTACTTCATCACTGTAATGTTGCTACTGTGATGAATCGTCATGTAAATATCTGATATGCAGGATGTATTTTCATTGTTACAAATTGAACATAATGAAAGCATAGTGATTCATCACAAAAACAATATGTAATTATATATGTGTTTTCTGATGGTCTTAGGCGACCCCTGTGAAAGGGTCGTTCGACCCCCAAAGGGGTCGCAACCCACAGGTTGGCAACCCAAAGGTTGAGAACCGCTGTTCTAGGAGGAAGCAACTACCTTAGGAAGGTGGGTAACATGAGTGCATGGGTTTTGTCAAAATCCCTCATTCTGTACATTTACCATTTACAGATGACACTGCATGTGAATGTTACATTGAAATCACAGCAATGATAACTATAAGGAACTACTGACCTCTCCTCAGTTCGTCTGCTCACTGTGATGACACGAGTAAGCAATTCTTTACTTGACGAGTATTCTAGACTGAAGAGACGAGTGAACACGAGGGATGAGGGGAGCTGGGTTTCTCGCTGCTGGAGAGGGCGTAACAGACACGAAAAGGAAGGACTGGGACACACCAGGGCTGTTGGGTTAAATCAGAAGAAGCAACGAGAACAGTGTTTCCAGTAGAGAGAGAATGCACTGATGTGTATGAATATGCATATGTGTCACTTAGGAACTATATGGGTGTATTCTGTTAAGTATGCACATGCATTTCCTAATTCTGCCTGCTGCAGGGTCTAGAATGGATATACTTATAGCGGTGAGCAGATGTCCACATCTTGGTTTCAAAACACCACTGCCCCCGTAAAGGAAACAGGGCTCTTGGAATAAAGGCTGGTGGCAGGGCTGGGACAAGAACAGGCACTAAGTCCTCAAATGATGACGGAGACACAGTAAAACGGCTCGGAATCCAGTCTGAAGAGACTCCTATTGGCTAACTCTGGGGCAATCTGGGCACCAAAAAATGACAGCAATGAATTATGACCCAGTGAGTAAGATAAAAACTCAGAAGACCATGGTGATATGAGTAGA
>NW_005366559.1:161473-163970 GCF_000412655.1 Myotis brandtii | reverse complement strand
GCCTGCAGACTGAAGGGTCCCAGGTTTGATTCAAGGGCATGTACCTTGGTTGCAGGCACATCCCCAGCAGGAGGTGTGCAGGAGGCAGCTGATCGATGTTTCTCTCTCATCGATGTTTCTAACTCTCTATCCCTCTCCCTTCCTCTCTGTAAAAAATCAATAAAATATATTTAAAGAAAGGGTAGTGTACCAAGAGGCCACCCAGTAGATATAAACTCTACAGAGTGAAAGTGGATGTTTTATGAGGATGGCTGTCGTGTCCGAGCATCTTCCCACACTTCACTTGTGACTCTCGAAGGGATCAGAGTAACTTACACTCGAGGGGTCGGTGGGTGCCACCGCAGACCGGTGCTCGGCATTAACAGCATCAACAGGGACAAACCAGCTCCGGGGCTTGCCGGCCCGAAGCGCTGCGCAGGCCCAGCATGCTCGGGGGTTCCTGCCAGGACGGATACGACCCCCGTGCAATCTCGGGAAACGTCACATGGGCCCAAACACAGCTGGGCCCTCCACGGTGCTGGTCGAGAAAGACAGAGGCTGGGAGGGCATCCCAGGTGGGAGGAAACGCAAGAGACACGCCAGCAGTGTTGGGGGCGGTCCTTGTCGTGGGTGAGGAAAGTACAGGGTGCCCCAGGGCGCACACAGCTGGGAGCCCAGCGACGTCGCCTCCCTCCAGGTTCCACCCCTGGAAGTAGTCACTATTCAGAGGGTGTATGTCTTGTGAGGGACACCCTGCATGTCGCTCTAAGGACGTGACTGTAACAACTGCTGAGATGTGAGCACCACGTGCGGGGCAGAGGGTAGTATTCCCAGGTGCGTGATTTCCATCCTGGTTTCGGGGAGCGAGCTGCGGTGAACTAGGGGTGCACTGGTTCTTAGGGCAGACACAGGGCGCATTTAGAAGGGTGTGATGTTTGCAACCTCCTCTCAAGTGACCAAAAGAAAGAGAGTGATGACAGGGAGAGACAGTGAATGACAGAGCCAATGGGGTAAGCCGTAAACTATTGGAAGTCGGGTAAACGGCAGTATGGGTAATTATAGGCATTAGTTTTGCAAATCTCTATAAACTTGGAATTGTACCAAAATAAGTTACCAAAAACCACACACACACACAAATATGTCCGTGGCCAATGTTTACATTCGCTCCATCAATTCTCACACCTGGGTTCCAAAACGCTAATGGGTTTTCTGTAAGAAAGCAGGTTCTGGGGCCGAATGAACGGACTCCCTGTAGCCCCTCCTCGAGGAGCCGCAGTGGCTGTAATCGAGCTCCCAGTCCACTGGACTCAGGCCAACATCTCCACAAGGACCGGTGCCGGGGACGCTGGCTAAAATGGAACACCTATGAAACGCTCACAGAAATACCAACGCTCTGCGGAGAACAGCGGGGGAGCCGCCGCGCCTCGTACCCACACTTCCTCCACGCGGGTCGCTGAAGACGCATTTGTGCCAGGAAAACGAAATGAGGAGAGAAGAGACACACACACACACACACACACACACACCAGCAGTGTGAGCTGCACACGTAGGAGGAGAATGGCAGGAATCTAAAAAACATCTAAATCCCCACTTGGTCTCAGACGGCGGCTCCCGCAGGCTATACGTGCAGAGAGTAGACATTCGGTGAACTGCGTTTTGCTTTCTCCAGTCGTTCACCTGAACACGTCACACTCCGTGTCACTCTCAGTCTGATTCTTCCGTGAACCACAGAGCAGAACAGCTTCCGCGCCTTAGTGAGCACCTACTGTGCGCCACAGGCAGGGGTGCCGTGATAAAGAAGACGCAGCTCCTGCCACCCGTGAGCTCCCTGTCTCCGGAGGGAGGTGCCGTCCAAGATGCGCCTGGCCACGGGCACACAAAGACGCGGCCAAGCAGAGGGTCAGGGAGGGCAGAGGTGGGGCAGGGAGGGCAGAGGAGGGGCAGGGAGCTCCGGGGAGACAGCATGCCAGCTGGAATAACAAGCGAAGGCTCAGCGCCTTTGGGAACAAACTATTCAGGAGGTATTTTCAAACGTCATGTTAGCCACCCATGTCAGCTCCTAGATGGCTCACTGTCGTGTGTTTAAAAATGGAAACGAAGCCCTGGCCGGCGTGGCTCAGGGGTTGAGCATCGACCTGTGAACCAGGAGGTCATGGTTCAATCCCGGTCAGGGCACAGGCCCTGGTTGCGGGCTCCATCCCCAGTGGGGGGCGTGCAGGAGGCAGCCGATCGATGATTCTCTCTCATCTTGATGCCTCTCTCTCCCTCTCCCTTCCTCTCTGAAATCAATAAAAATGTATTTTCTAAAAATGGAAACTAAAATAGACCCATTAGCTACGGACTCCCAGGTACAGTTCGAAACCGAAGGACTGGGACCCTGAGTTTGCTGTACCCCGGCCTCTCACCATTCTTTGCCAGGCAGGTGCTCAGGGGGAGGAGTGAGGTCACGGGGAGAGGGGAGGAGAGAGGAAGAGGCTGGCCCGCAGAAGGGAGCAGGGGGGCGGGCGGGCGGGCGCGG
>NW_005366559.1:154580-161316 GCF_000412655.1 Myotis brandtii | reverse complement strand
GCGGGGGGCGTACCTGCCAGCTGGCACTGGTTGATCTTGTGCTCGGTGATGTCGCTCAGCGACTCGAACACCTGCAGGCAGCTGTCACAGCTGTGCACCGCCTCGTCCTCCAGCTCCTCCGCGTCCTCCGGCCGCTTCTTTCCGTCTAGCGCCTCGCCATCCTCGGGCTTGTCCTCCAGCTTACAGTTGGGGTCTGCGAGGAAACCGAGACGTGAGCACAGGGCTACAGACAGTCACATGTCATCTTCTCGCAACCCAGGACAGAAGCACGATGGGGGAGGGGGGCGGGGGGGCTGGACTGCAGATTCTATGAGGGAAGCATCCAAAGCGAGTCTCCCCAGCGTTTCCCAGCTCCCGGTGACTGGAAGCCTTCCTCCTCCCGCCACCGTGCCGCCCTTGCCCGTCTCCTCTCTCACACGATCTGCCACCCTTCGACGTCTAGGGGGCTCTGCTTAGAAAAAGAAGAGACAACTACCCTTAAAATCAAACAGTCTCCCGGGGAAAGGAAAACGAAAACACTGTGCTGAGGCGTGAATTCCTTTTCTGCTAAATGCACTCTTTCAGGGAAATTAGCAGAGTTAGCCGGGAGTCCGGAGAAGCCGAGCTAATTACCACAGGGCACGGAACTGACCTTTACTCAGAGACCGCTCACAACACACAGCTGCCCCATTATCTGCTCCAGGGCGACGGCCACACAGCTCCCCGCGCAGCCAAGCTCCCTCGCAGACCCAACTCCCAGGGCCAGGACGTGCGTGGGTGGGTCTCCCGTTTTGAAAACCAGCGAAAAATGGAACGAAACGGCCGAAGAACAATTGCAAATTACAATCGAGTCAGCCGTCTGAGTTGGCGCTCCCAGCAGCGAAAGCCAAATGAATGGGAAAACCACCAACAGTTCCAGTCCAACCCTAAGCTCGCGACCTATACGGCCGTGGGGAGCCAGAGAGGGGACCACGAGGAGTGTGTTCAGCGAAAGCTCAATGAAAACTGGAAATACTTTTCGATTCTGTAACTTCTGTGAGAGAAGTACCCCCAACCTTCATGGTGTGCAGGACAGTACCGTGGGGAGGGGGAGAGACTGTGCCTCTTTAGGGGTGATTGAGACAATATAATCGGCGGCATAAGTTATAAGACATTAATTTCTAAAGGCAGAAAGTCCTCCAAAGTCGGACACAAGCTGTCTCAAGATAGAGCAGTCAGTGAAATAGTTACCAAAACGAGTCGCATCAAAACACCTCAGAAATACGTAATGCATCGTCTGTACCCACACTTTTTTTTAACATGGGAGGAAAAGTCTGTGACGTGTACGATCGAGAACTCACAGAAACAAAATGAGTCCGGCTTTCTCGGAACAGTCAGCATGTGTCGGAGAGCGCTTTCTGCTCTCTTGCATGTAACGCTTCGACACACCTTCCTTCTACAAGTAACTACGTTCCCTTTCCGTTTTTTAATATTTCTACTGATTTCAGAGAGGAAAGGAGAGGGTGAGAGAGAGAAACATTAACAATGAGAATCACCGATCCGCTGCCTCCTGCACGCCCCCCACCCACCGGGGGACGGAGCCCGCAACCCGGGCCTGTGCCCTGACCCCTGACCGGGAATAGAACCGTGACCTCCTGGTCAGAGGTTGACGCTCACCCACGGAGCCACGCCATCGGGCTGTTCCCGTTTTGCTGGCAGCTGTTCCAAAGCCTTGCTCCATATCGGCGATAACCTGAACGGTATCACCACTCTGCAAACGAGCCACGTACACCAAAGTCAACTACATCCAACATATATCATAACCGCGTGGGTTGATGACAAAAAGCAGACTTCCCATCTCAGAGCAAGTAGTAGAATTTGTTTGTTTTAAAAAAAGAACGTCGTGTTTAAGTAAATTGGTAATTCGGGTTGATTTGCCATCTGGAAAATTATCATCTCAACACTCTACACAGTGGCTGTTTCAACATCCTGGGTTCAGACCACTCATTGGGGTGGGGCGTTGCGGGGGCACGGCACCCTTCCCGCCTGCCTGGGGCTTCGCCCAGCGCAGCACCATGTCCAGGTGAGGGCTGAGTAAGACGACTTAGTGATGAGGACAAGGTGATGGAGGAAGGAGGCGCGCACGTGAACAGCCCTGTGGGTGCTGGTGCTGCTCCCGGCCGCCAGCAGGCCAGGTGCCCCAATGACAAAGCATCTTAACCGCCTGCACTCCCTCCATCGACGCTCTGCGCTCTGACCCGCCAGCCTGGACATCGATGGCTTGATGCTTCATCTCCAGCTGCAGACGCAACAACGGCGTCGTGCGTGGCTCAAAGCCCTGGACAAACTCCAGCCAAGCGGTAGAGCAGAGAGCAATCCCGCAAAGCAGGCCAGCGTCCCAGCTACGGCAGATCAGCCCCACCCTCAGCCCTCGGGAAGGCATCCCCCACACGGACTCCCCCGGGCGCTGGCTATGAGCTCCCAGTCTCCCCACGCGGCTGGGGACCCGTGGGCGCCGGCTGAACACTTATGCCAGTGATGGCGAACCTTTTGAGCTCCGCGTGTCAGCATTTTGAAAAACCCTAACTTAACTCTGGTGCCGTGTCACATATAGAAATTTTTTGATATTTGCAACCATAGTAAAACAAAGACTTATATTTTTGATATTTATTTTATATATTTAAATGCCATTTAACAAAGAAAAATCAACCAAAAAATGAGTTCGCGTGTCACCTCTGACACACGTGTCATGGGTTCGCCATCACTGGCTTATGCCATTATTGAAATGCCGCGCGGGGAGTCTAAATCAGGACACACTGGGAATGCCTTAAGGAGCACGCAGGGGACAGCGGTGAACCGCCTTCCTCATGATTCACCTCGGACACTTGACACGAACCTAATGTCAAAAACACGGACAACAGGAAGGCAGGCCTGACGCTCCAGCTCTCAGAGTAAAGGACTGCAGCCCGCGCTCGGCACCGGCTGGGCACTAACAGAGGGTCATTGTGACGCTAATATGAACCAAACCCGTTTGGTTTCCACGCCTCCATTTGCAGGCAGAGCCCTTCAGGGACCCGTCAGGCAGGCGTCTTCGCTGCTGCAACCTCAGGCCGCAGCCTCCAGCCGGCGGGCGAGTGTGTCTGTAGGTCCCACTGCGGAGGGACCTGGGCGGGGGGTGCATGGCCTGGGTGCCTGGGCGTCCTGAGAGCTGGCGTCCCGTCTCGCTCCTCCTAAGTAGATGCTTTCTCTTCTCCACCTTCCTGACAATTCTTTCTCGCCCCGAATTCACACGGTGTGCTTATTTCGGCTGTGGGTTCCCATTCCTAGTGTCAGCGGCTGTCAGAAGATTCTAGAAAGCTCACGTTGTCCACCATTGCTTCCCCGCAGGTGGCTGCACTGCAGTAACTGCACAGGGCCTTCGTTAGGGAGTTTTTATGAACTCCTTTGAGGTCCAATCATGAAAAATAATTGTACAGTGGGGCCTTGACTTACGAGTGTCCCGACTAACAAGTTTTTCGATATACGAGCCGTCTCTCGCCCGATTTTTTGCTTTGAGTTGCGAGCTAAAATTCGCGTTACGAGCCAGCTTCAGATACCCCACCGCTAGTTGGCGCAGCGAACATCACAGTGAACGCCACAACATCAGCCCAGCATCACGTGTCTCACTCGTTCACAATTTATTTGACATATGAGTAATTTGAGTTACGAGCTCCATCACGGAACGAATTAAACTCGTAAGTCAAGGCCCCACTGTATTACGCTGTTCACCATCCAAACCTCCAACTCCAAGGAAGGGGCTGTAAATCCAGGGGCCTGCCTGGAAGCGGTCCCCCCAACACCCCTGCAGGAACAACGGGGCTCCTCCAACTCCACGGTGCCAAGGACGGTCCGATAAATCCCCACACGCCGGGACTGCAGCCCCATCTCAGCTGCAGGCCCTGCTCTCGGCCTTGGCCCGAAGGATGCCCGGACGGCTCCATCCATGACGGTGAGCTCACTGCACAGCCAGCTCCACCCCTCCCCCCATCCCTCGAAGGGGTGCGGCGAACCCTGGATTTAGAGTGTCTCAACCTGGATAAAAGGCTTAACTTTGTTTTTGTCTTAGTTTTTTTTTAAATCTACTTTTATTTTTCAGAGAGGAAGGGAGAGGGAGAGAGAGATAGAAACATCAGTGATGAGAGAGAATCATGGATCGGCTGCCTCTTGCATCCCCCCACACTGGGGATCGAGCCCGCAAACCGGGCCTGTGCCCCGACCGGGAATCGAACCCTGACCTCCTGGTTCACAGGTGGACGGTCAACCACTGAGCCACGCCGGCCGGGCAAAAGGCTTAATTTTTGAGCAAAGAAAACAATTATTATTACAAAAACGAAGGGCAGCTTTCTGTGTCCAGTTCTGCTGACATGGCCTCTTCCCGGGCACGTGAAGGGGTCTGGGGCCCCCATGGGGCTCGCCGGCAGGTGGCTCTTGTCTTCGCATCCTCCGCCTTCCTCGGGGTTGTTATGGCTACAACTCGGTTTCATAAAATCACAACTTTGGGGAACAGGAAAAACTGCCTTGAACGTGCTGGAGACCATAAACCCTGGACTTGAGCGGATTCCAAGTGTGGGATGAGCGTCAGGCCAAGCGGAGCAGCAGAAATTCTGTGCAGTTCGTGTAGAAGTGAGGCGCCCCCGCATTTACTTTTTATAACCTGTGCGAACGTCAAGGGAAAGTACTGGAATCCGCAGGTCAGCGCGGCGCCTGGCAGGGACGCCCGTGTTCCTGAAACTCGGCGGACGCGTCTCCCTGTGCAGCCAGGATCCCAAGCCGGATCCAAGCAAACACGCCGAGCCCCGGAGAAAACCGCCCGCTTCCCCCCGCATCGGCCGCACAGGACCTCCTCCCCAGCCGCTCGCACGGAAAAGCACGGGCAGAAGAAAGAAACGCCCGGAGGTCATGTGGCCGTAATGACTACCAGGTGAGGCCATTCCCGCAGCTCGGCGGTGAAAGCTCCGTCTCCGTCTCTCTCTGCGCCCAACAGCGTCCATGGCCGTCAGACTACTACGCCCTGGCTGCCCGTTTCTAACTCGGGACTTTACACAAAGCGACTGACCCAGTGTAAGAGCTGGACACCAAGGGTCACTCCAGACCCTCCTGGTGCTGGGACAGCCAGGCCTCTGGCCCGGGAGCAGGAGACATACGAGGCTCCGCTGGCTCATTCCTGCCCAAAGCCGTCCGGACGCCCCAGAGTCCGCTTCTATGAGAGGAGCAGGAACGTGGGGTTCGGAGGAGGACGTACATATGAATGTAGGAGGTTACTTAACAACGAAGACTGGCAAGAGATGAATGAACCCAAAATACTGCTCTTACACACACACAGACACACACGCACAGACACACGCACACACAGACACACATGCACACACACACACGCACACACTGACGCATGCACACAGACACACGCACAGACACACGCACACAAAGACACATGCGCACACACACGCACGCACACACAGACACGCACACATGCACACACAGACACACGCACAGACACAAGCACACAGACACACACGCACACACATGCACACAGACATACACACAGACACATGCAAACACAGACACACACGCGCATACACAGACACACGCGCACACAGACACAGACACACACACACACACACACACAAGCACGCACACACAAACTTAACACTGGCCCATTTCCTAACACTCTATTCTCTGGTCACAGCCAGTTTTTCACCAAATTAAACCACCGCGTTATGAAGCCCTCATGTGAACGTCACCCACACCTTGCCAATTAAGTTCAAGAAATTACACACTAAAATGTGTCTACTGCCTTAAAAAAAAAAAGCAAACGCAAACAAGGCCTGCCTTCATTGTGAGGCCATGACCTCCCGGATCCGAACGCCCTCAAAGGGTGGAAAATAAACGCTCGGGAAAAAGTGGGCCCAGCGTCGCACGAGGAGCAACTAGTGCAAAGGTAATGTTTCTGTTGCTTTAGGAGGCTGCGTGCACACTTTCTTCCAAGGATGGCTTCTGACAATAAAAAGCAGGTTAAAACCTCCTGTCCTGCCGGCCGGCATGGCTCAGTGGGTGAGCGTCCACCTATGAACCAGGAGGTCACGGTTGGATTCCTGGTCAGGGCACATGCCCGGGTTGTGGGCTCGATCCCCAGTGGGGGGCGTGCCGGAGGCAGCTGATAAGTGATTCTCTCTCAGCATTGATGTTTCTCTCTCTCTCTCCCTCTCCCTTCCTCTCTGAAATCAATAAAAATATATTTTTTAAAAAAACCCGTGTCTTATTTTCAGGAACTCCATGGTAAGTAAGCAAACACATAGTTTGCACAAATATGTTCTAAGCTCAACCCCCACCCCCATCACTCTAACAGACGCATCGCAGGTTAACAACCGCCGTGTGCCAATAACCATGAACAGCCTCGCGCTGTGTGTGAGCTCACACGTGTGCACACAGCCAGCCTTCCGGGCAGGCGGCCCACGTGGATGCCTGTCCCTAAAAGGAGACCCAGACACCCTCTGTGTGGAGGGAACCCTGGCGGAGGGCAGCCCCCTGCAAGTGAGCTCCCATCACAGGAGAGCAGGGGAGCTACCTGGAGTCCAGGAGCCTCCCCTTTTCAAAATCCGAGGGGCGGGGCCTCGGTGTGCACTTCCCGGGCTCTGGCTGGGCCTTCTCACCGACCCCCAAGACTAGCAGATTTAGGGGATGGACAGCGGCCCCGGGACAGAAGCGGGTTGGGCTGCCAGACTGTGCAGCCTGCGGGCCC
>NW_005366559.1:147449-154472 GCF_000412655.1 Myotis brandtii | reverse complement strand
TCCCCCCTCCCGCCCCCTGGTCCCCCACTCCCGCCCGCTGTCCGCTGCCTCCTCCCCCCCTCTCCCCGTCAGAAAAGGTAAACAAACAAACAAAGCAGAAAGCAAAGCAGCTGGTGGGCTGGCTGAGGAGGAGCACCCACAGGTGGGTGGGGCAGGGACAGCCACCCCAGGACCCAGCAGGTTCCGGCTCATGGGGCCCAGGGTGAAAGGAGCGCTTCCCTTCCCCTGCAATGTTCACTTTCCCTCCAGGCTCCCCTCCAAGTCACAGGCAACAAGGAAAACATCCCCGAACCCTTCCATCCACTTGTTCTCTCCTTTGTCTAGAGCAGCGGTTCTCAACCTGTGGGTCGCTACCCCTTTGGGGGTCGAACGACCCTTTCACAGGGGTCGCCTAAGACCATCAGAAAACACATATATAATTACATATTGTTTTTGTGGTTAATCACTATGCTTTAATTATGTTCAATTTGTAACAATGAAAATCCATCCTGCATATCAGATATTTACATGACGATTCATAACAGTAGCAACATTACAGTGATGAAGTAGCAACGAAGATAATTTTATGGTTGGGGGTCCCCACAACATGAGGAACTGTATTAAAGGGTCTCGGCGTTGGGAAGGTTGAGAAGCACTGGTCTAGAAGGTCGTCTCAGACAGGAAGAGCTGCCTGTTAAAGGAAACCAGTGCTGGCGGTGGAATGTCTGTGGTTTTGCTTATCTGCTCCCGGCTCTATCCTCGTCCTTGAAGGCGAAGGGAGGCAGCCCCCAGGCACTGCTCTCCGAGAGCAAGCCAAGGTGGGCCCATCACCCCATTCCACACGTGGACAAGGTTGGCCCATCACCCCCTTCCACACACACACGAGGACAAGGTGGGCCCATCACCCTCCTGTCCACCCTCCTGTCCACCCTCCTGTCCACAGGAGGACAAGGCGGGCCCAGCACCCTCCTGTCCACCCTCCTGTCCACCCTCCTGTCCACAGGAGGACAAGGCGGGCCCAGCACCCCCCTGTCCACAGGAGGCTCCTCTGGGAGGGTGCCGAGGGGAGGGAGCAGGCCAGCCTGCGGAGGGTGCACACACACACACTTCGGAACCAAATGAAGTTTCTCGTCTTCCAGTCAGAACCCAAACGCCCTCTATGAGCCCCTCTCCATCTTCACAGGAAACTAGAAGACGATCCCAGCGCTCGACTCCCTATAGAGCGTCACTCACAGACACGGTCCTGCCGGAACGTCACCGCCTTCACACTGAGCTACTGTGGCCGCCTCGCCACAGCTTCCAGACACACACTCAGGGCTCCCGCGCACCAGGGGCCTGGGGCTACGGCCTGGAGGTGGGAGTCCCCGACCAGCACGTCCACCCTTTCCCGTCTCGTGGCACATAATCTAATCACCAAAACTCTGCGGCACACCAAAAAAATACATCTGCTAGTATGTACATTTTGTCAATCCAACAAAAAAAAGGTACATTTTTATTGATTTACAAGAAATAATAATAGTAATGACCTACCCTTCTTGCTTCAAAGCGACTTTTTAAAAAATCGGGTGCCCATACTTTTGCATCAGCACTTCTGGTACCAAGAATGAACCAATCAGATGCAACCTTGTTAGGCTATGTGACCCATAGGTGCAAGTCTATCCTACGACACATATGTTTATGGTTCGAGACAGGCCCTCGCGTGGACGGCGACTGCTGTGCTGGCTGCTGTTGTTTTTATTTACTTGACAACCGCAGGGAAAGGGGTGCAGGCCCGGACTCAGCAGTCGGGCTTCGCATGATGTAAACACCGCGCTCGCTCGCGGCGAAACCCCCTGGTCTACGGCTCCCTGCAGCAGCCTCCACGGTGGGTCACAGGTGGGGCAGCTTCAGGGACCTGGCCTTCCAGCCCTCGCCGTGGCCGGGCACAGCCCGGGGTGCCTGGAACCGCAGCCCCGTGCCTCCCACTCACCCAGGAGTGCCAGCCAAAACGCATCATTCTCTGCACAGGCCCCGACGAGAGCAGGGCTGCCAGCCCCAGCCAGTGCAGGGGGAGAGAGAGATACATCGATGAAGGCAGGTGAGCACACAGACGCAGGAGCCCACAGGCCAGGGGCAGAGCAGGAAAATGTCTTCTTATTGATTTCAGAGAGCAAGGGAGAGGGAGAAGGAGACAGAAATGCCAAGGAGGAGAGAGAATCAGGGATCGGCTGCCTCCTGCATGCCCCCTGCTGAGAATCGAGCCCGCAACCCGGGCCTGTGCCCTGACCTGGAATCGAACCGTGGCCTCCTGGTTCATAGGTCGATGCTCAACCGCTGAGCCACGCCTGCCGGCCAGAGCAGGAAAACTGTAACAGAGAAGGGGAGCTGGGCTCCGCTTTAAAGACGGCAGCACTTAGGCCGGCACAGGAGCCATGTCCGGCGCGGTGCACACGGAGCGATGCCCTGGGGGAAGGGCCCTGCAGAGGGTGGCAGAGAGGGAGCGTGAGGGCCCGGCTGGGTGAGCGGCGGGTGTGAAGGAGCCACCGTGTTCGGGTCAAATGTCACCTCAGGGCTGAGAAGCCACTGAGGGACTCGGAGAGGAGTGACCAATGGTGTTTACAGTTTTCCTGTTTTTAAAATTTATCTTTAGTGTTGAAAGTATGACATATGTCCCCCTCCATCCCCACGGACCCCTTCTAGCCCCGTGGTTGGCAAACCGCGGCTCTCGAGCCACATGCGGCTCTTTGGCCCCTTCAGTGTGGCTCTTCCACAAAATACCACGTGTGGGTGCGCACGTACAGTGCGACTGAAACTTCGTGGCCCATGCGCAGAAGTCGGTATTTTGTGGAAGAGCCAGTATTTTGTGGAAGAGCCACACTCAAGGGGCCAAAGAGCCACATGTGGCTCGCGAGCCGCGGTTTTCCGACCACTGTTCTAGCCCACCTGCCCCCAGTGCAGGCCTCACCACCCTACTGCCTGTGCCCCGGGTCACACACACATGCATCCATGGTCTTTGGCGGATCTCTCCCCTGGCACGCATCCTGGGAGATGCCACAGTCTGTTCCATGCGTCTATGTCTCTGTTATGTTCATCCATTAATTCTGATCTCACATAGGGTGAGATCATAGGACGCTTGTTTTTCTCCGACTGGCTTGTTGCGCTCAGCATGACACTCTCCAGGTCCCTCCGTGCTGTCTCAGAGGGTAAGCGCTTTAGAAAGATGCCCCGTTGGTAACGGAGAGGATGGGGCAGCAGGAGCCCCACCTGGAAGCAGGGAGCCTGGGGGGGGCTTACGTGACGCAGGAAAGAGCGAGTCAGCGCAAAGAGCGAGTCAGTGCAAAGAGCGAGTCAGCGCAAAGAGTGAGTCAGCGCAGAGGGGAAGGCGTGGGAGCCACTGAGAAACAGGACCCGCGGGTGGGCGTGAGGGGGTGAGGGCGGAGCCGGGCCTAGAGGCGGACTTGCGGGCTTGGTGTTAAATGGGTACCAATCAAGCTCAAGATCCCCTCTTCTATCCATCACCCCATAAGGCCGAGCTGGAGACGGAGTGGGCAGAAGGACATATTACACCAGCTACGCTTTCCATCGCCACAGGAGTTACCAGGACCCCAAAGACCCTCCCTCGGACTTAGGACATTTTGGGTGAGATTCCGTTTACTCTAGTCCTGTTTCAAACACAAACAACACCAAGGAAATGTAAATGCAAAATTTGACTAAAAGCAAACAGACAAGAAAAAACAAACAGATGTTGATCATACTACCTCTTTACTCCACCTTTTTAAACAAGCATGAGCCATTAATTTTTACTAACATGATTCTACGTGCAGCTCACAGTCCTTTCCACAAGACAAAGTATTAACACTAGGCCATACTTTCAATAACGTAAAACCCAGACAAATGTATTCAAACATTTATTTTAAAGAACAGAGCCTTTTGGGGGAAGAAAATAGAGTAAGAAACCACAAATCCACAGGACAAATATTCGATGGAAGGAAGACTAAAATGGGTAGAGACTCAAAATCACCTAACCTAAACACGAAGAAAAAACGTTTCTTTAAATGAAGGATTTACAGTGATCCACCCAATGTCCTTTGGCCATTTGTTTGGTTCTGGTTCGTTTGGGGAGACGTGGCATAACCTTCGGACGGCCGTACCTGAGACTTCTCACCCTCCTCACCTGGGCCTGCGTGTCCGGCTCTCTGGGTAACTGGGAAGGGGCTGTGGACACCCCGAATCCTGCCCAGTCCCAACTCCCTGCAAATCACAGAGCCAATTCCCACACTCTCTGCTTGATCTTAACCCTCATGGACCCTTCCTTCCATCTATAATAATAAAAGCGCAGTATGCTAATTAGACCAGATGTCCTTCCGGACGACCTTCCGGACAAAGCCGGGGCTGGGAGGGAAGCCCAGGTCCTGGGTGCCAGAGGGAAGCAGATGCCGGCAGCCGGGGAAGGGAAGGCCTACTATTGCACAAATTTCATGCACCGGGCCTCTAGTTTTTATATAAGAAAAAAAAAGTTATAAAAAATATTTTTAATATCCAGATACACGGTGCTCATTTCTCTATGGCAAGGTGATTTTAAAATGCTAAAACTCCACTTTGGAGAAAAACAAATTATTTAAAAGCATTTCTGTGCAGACTTCAGCACATAATGGCAAGATATAGTGAACAAGGCTTCTTAGCTCAACTACAATGATCAACGGCACCTATTGAACGTGTAGAGGTGGGAATGTTTGGGGAAGGGTCCGGCTGTTCTCCCTGGAGATGCCATAAACCACGCGACCATCGGTAGCTCCCGTGGCATCGTCCCACCAGAGACCAGCCAGAGACCCACACTTGCTGGTGTTCTCACCGCCTGTCGCTACTTCAGCCGTTTCCCGCTAACACCACCCACTTGTAACCATGTTTCCGAATCGGACACTTAACGTGAACCATCTTAACAACAACCGAAACACGGCTGAGGGAGAAAGCCTTCCTTTTGGACAGGAAACACTGGCTCGCTGCAATGTAACAGCGCTGCCGTGTTTGTGTCTTTACAATTTTAGAAGATAACCCCAACCTCATTCACAAAAAGCACTGCGATATCACCTCTTCTTCACTCTAATGATGTATCTGAAATGCAGAGACACCCGGATTCGTCTGAATGAATGTCACCCAGAAACATAAAAAACGTTGCTCCCCCCCCCCCGCCCCCCGTTTTACCCTGCAGCAGCTCCCACTGGTCCTGCTACAAACTGGGGCTCAAACTACTATTAAAATAGTGAAAAATAATTTGAAAACAAATGTGTTTATATTTATATTGACTTCAGAGAGGAAAGGAGAGGGAGAGAGAGAGAGAAACATCAATGATGAGAGAAAACCATGGGTCGGCCGCCTCCTGCAGGCCCCCTACTGGGGATCGAGCCCACCACCCGGGCCTGTGCCCTGATTGGGACTCGAACCGTGACCTCCTGGTTCATAAGTCGATGCTCAACCACTGAGCCTTCCCAGCCAGGCTGAAAACACAGTTTTTAAAGGCCTTTTTTTTTTTTCTTTCCTACCTGGCAGGCCAGTAAGTGGGGGGCCTACATTCCTAAGAAGTAGTCCCACTGAGGAAGGTAAGAAAGTAGTTTCTACACAACTGTTTCGACAACGTAACGGTTCAGCAAAGGGAGGGGGGGGCCCTGTAAAATAAGGTCCATGTTTGTCTAATGAAAGGTCAGAGCAAAAAGGGAGGCTGTGATTTATGAGCTATTACAAAATACAGGAAAATTTATGTATAATTGGAAAAAATTCATTGTGTTCTCCTCTGGTCGGGCTAATAAATTTAAAATGCATGCAACCCTACATGTCTAAGGTTCCTGATAAAGAAAACAAGAAAAGCCACAGGACCAAAAATAAACCATAAAAATAAATCATTATTGATTTAATACCATTTCGGCCACACTTTCCTGAAGGAATTTGAAACAAAGAAAATAGAAAAGGGCATCATTTTTAACTTTGTAACCGCACTTCCATTTCCCGGAACACAACCATTCCTCACCTTTCCGCGAGTTTACCGTTTCTCTTTAGTTTTAACTTAATCTCTCCAAACAGCAGACTTTCAAAGCGCGCTTCTCCTGCGGAATGACCACCTCGCCAACGTGCGTTTAATCTGCATGAATCTGCAGACCAGTAACAGAGACGCCGGGGCCATTAGCATAATCAATACGCAATTTACAGAGCTCCCAGACAGAACGGAGCGGAGCGAGGCCGTGGATGCCATTATCTGAGTAACTATAAATTAATAGTCGTTTGTGGGAATATGTCCCCACTTATATTGTTTCAATCCTGACTTGTCAAGACAGTGTGAGCATCTATTACATATTTTTATAGTATCTGTGTTACATACGCACAGGTTTTAAGTCAAGATTTAGTATCAGATGACCTATAAATATGTATAAAGCAAAATCCGCTAAATCAATCACACGGAGAGGAGGAAGACTGATAAATAAACGTCCATATTTATTCATCCTTTTGCTTTTGCACCATGTGACTTAATAAGCAGAAATATACACGCACACACATGTAGATAAATGTACATTGAAACATGATTTTCAGTGAGTGTGTGTGGAAAGGGGGCAGGTTCTCAGATAGTGAGCCAGAAAGGGCCAGATCTCATCCTGCTTTCTTAAAAGAACAAGAAGGAAATAGCCAATTCTACTGCAGCTTATAATTTTTAAGAATCCAACCTTTTTGCATTTTATATTTAGCCACAAAAGGATGAGCCATCTCTGAGTACTACCTATAAGACATCGGGATTCCAGTCATTTGGGGCAGTGGTCGGCAAACTGCGGCTCGCGAGCCACATGCGGCTCTTTGGCCCCTTGAGTGTGGCTCTTCCACAAAATACTGACTTCTGCGCATGGGCCACGAAGTTTCAATCGCACTGTACGTGCGCGCCCGCACGTGGTATTTTGTGGTATTTTGTGCCTGCTGACCTCTTCTGCAGTGTGTCCTGCGTTCTCCCTCTGTCTCACCCCCATCCTCACCCTCATCCTCACCTACATCCTCACCCCATCCTCACCCCCACCCCCACACCCCATC
>NW_005366559.1:140182-147252 GCF_000412655.1 Myotis brandtii | reverse complement strand
CCTGTGCTTCTCGACCGACCACACAAAATTCCTCGCTGAACCTGAAGGAAAACGCTCTGGGCGAAGTTACTGACGAGCACGCTGGCGTAGGAATCACCCCCCTTCAGCTAATTCCTCAGTAAACCCAAGCCCAGATTTACCTTTTTAATTTAAGGATTATTAATAAATCTACTGTGATTAAACCTTCATAATGATGTGTGAATTATCTGTCTGCAGCTCCTCTCCCAAGAACAATTAGCCTACCTCTGCAAACCAGCAGGCCCTTCGCAAGGAGGCGAAGGCAGACACAGCCCTGACTTACCAAAAAGAGGGCAGAGGCTCTGGAATTAATCAGCCCCACTTTGCGTCTCCATTACCTTCTCCGTGGAATTTCTGCAGGAATTTCTCGTTCAGAACTCTCTCCGCCTGGGCCAGCGAAGGGCCTGGGCGCACACACCTTGGCCATGAGCCTGGGCTGTCCGAGGGCGGGTGGACCCAGCAAGGGCGTCTGAGAGGAACCCACCCCACACAGGCCTCTGTGTCCGACCACAGGAGCACCCCGAAAGCCCTGCGGCTGAGCCACGGCACAAAGGAATTTTCTGGAAGAGAAAGGATTTGTGTTGCGTGGGATGAACAATTTCCCCACAAAAGTGAGAAAACCTTTCAGAGTAAGAAACATATACTAAGTACTTCTTGTCTGCCAGACACTAGGCTGAGAGCTTGCATGAATTCACTCCCAATTCCCACGGCAACCATATGAATTAGGTACTATTACCCTCACAGCTACAGAAACTGTGATTAATAATTTGCCCAAAGTCAGCCAGATGAGAATTTCAACCTAGGGAGCCTAGCGTGATACCCAACCTCTTCACCAGCATACTCTACAGACCCTATTTTTTAATATACATTTTTATTGATTTCAGAGAAGAAGGGAGAGGGAGAGAGAGAAACATCAATGATGAGAGAGAATCATGGATCGGCTGCCTCTTATAACACCCCCTACTGCGGACAGAGCCCAACCTGGGCATGTGCCCTGACCAGGAATCGAACCGTGACCTCCTGACTCATAGGCTGATGCTCAACCACGGAGCCACGCTGGCTGGGCGATCCTATCTATTAAATGTTTGCTAAGCACCTGCTATATTTCCAGAAGTGGGCTTTGGCGCTGGGTCACGGGTGGAGGGGGCGGATGAAGCTCACAGCAGCGTCAGGCGAAGAGGGAACTAAAAGAAGGACTAGGGGGGGAAAAGCCTTCTTTGTCAGACGAAAAATCTATGCGTTACAAGGAAAGCACAGACAGCCCTGGAAATAAAAAAGTTCCAACTTCTCAATGGCCCGAGGAAACCACACATTCCCACCCGCAAAGACAAAGACAAAGGAGGGGAAATATTTGCAACACATAAGTCAGACAAAGGGCTGATTTCTTCATAATAGGAGCTGCTCTTTCCAACCAAAAGACAAAAGCAGCACGGAAATAAAGAGGCAATTCACAGAAAATAAATACAAATGGTGCATAAACATATGCAAAGAGGCTCATGATAGAAATGCTCATTGAAATGTCAATGGAATACCAGTCAGTGTGTTTCCCAAGCCACCTTAGCAAAGACAGGTATTTAAAGGCGGTCTCTCCCTACCCCTCTGCTAACAGCGCCCAGGACTGGCACCACCTCTCGGAGGGCACACCAGCAGGACACATCACAGTGTTAAGCACACACCCCCTCGCCCAGCAATTTCATTCTTAGGGATTTACCCCACATAGAGAACCATACACATCAGCAAGGATGTGCCTATGCCCCTTGAATGGCAACGGTAAATAGTCAACAACTAGCAAGTAAATTAGGGGGGGGGGGATTTAAAAGCGGCAGAACCTCACGCCTGGGTGGTGTGGGGCTGAGAAAGTGAAGGGAGGGCCTGAGAATCGATAGGAAGGTCTCTCGGGAGGGCACGGAGCGAGCGCCCACTTCTGTCTGGTGACGAAGACCCACAGGATTTCTACACAGGCGCTGCCCTCTGAGAACGGTCCAGTCGAAGCCTGAGGACATCACCACCATCACCTCTGGGTCCGCATCCTCTCTAGT
The DNA here is from genome assembly GCF_000412655.1 of Myotis brandtii. Taxonomy (NCBI): domain Eukaryota; kingdom Metazoa; phylum Chordata; class Mammalia; order Chiroptera; family Vespertilionidae; genus Myotis; species Myotis brandtii. The sequence continues at coordinate 145,195 of NW_005366559.1, read as the reverse complement.
CAATGACTGGGGAACAGACAGCTGAAGAGCAGTTGGGCCCGGCCCGTGTGCTCAGTGGTTGAGCATCGACCTATGAACCAGGAGGTCACGGTTCGATTCCCGGTCAGGGCACAGGCCCAGGTTGCCGGCTCAATCCCTAGTAGGAGGCAGCCGATCAATGACTCTCTCATCATTGATGTTTCTATCCCTCTCTCTCCCTCTCCCTTCCTCCATCTGAAATCAACTGAAGAGCTGTTGGGAGGGGCAAGGCATTGTTAGCCTGTCCGGACTATGGATGCCTGAGACTTGGCTTAGAGAATTATGTGGATGGTGGTAAAGACTGGATAGATGTACCGCACTTTTCCGTGTGTAAGACGCTGTTTTTTTTTTTTCTAAAATTGTTAGAATGAAAACCCAGGGGCGTCTTATTCAGAGAAGTCAGCCCAGGAGGGACCCGAGGGGTGTGTTGCTGCCCATACCGAGTCAAACAGGCTTCCTCCAATCACGAGCCTTATTTACTGACATCAGCTGACGCCGTAATTAGAGGTGGAGGTGGAGATGCAACAGGGACCGGAGCATTCTGAGCCCATGAAGATGTCAAAAAATAAAAACATAAATACCGGTAAGCGATTGTCTTCCTCTGCAAAATTCAAACTGAATGTAGTCAGTTATGCACAAGAGCATGGACATAGAGCTGCAGAGAGACCATGCCGGCTTCCTCCTACTGAGGGTAGGATCAACACAGGAAGAACAACTCCTTAAGATGCTAAAAAAGAAGGCTTTAAGGCAGTGGTTCTCAACCTGTGGGTCGTGACCCCTTTGGCGGTCGAACGACCCTTTCACAGGGGTCACCTAAGACCATCCTGCATATCAGATACTTACATTACGGTTCATAACAGTAGCAACATTACAGTTACGCAGTAGCAACGAAAATAATTTTATGGTTGGGTCACAACATGAGGAACTGGATTTAAAGGGCCAGAAGGTTGAGAACCACTGCCTTAAGGGGAAAACCAGCAAAATGTTTAAAATATTGATTTCTTCATTTTGGGTTGGAAAAGTGGGGGGGTGCATCTTATACACGGGAAAATATGGTACCTTAAGACATCCTCTCATAGACTACTTTTGGGGACTGAGTAAATAATACCGTCATGAATAGAGACACCAGGAAATGTCTAAAACATGTGAGTTAACAAATGAAAAAGAGGAAAGTGCTGGTAGGTAGGGTCCTGTTTTTATGAGCTTCCATAGTTTTTCTATGTAACTCTTCAATTACAGGACAAACGGAAGGACTGTTGATGCACTGTCATGTTCTAGTATTTACTAAGCTCCATAATGTCAAAATTGGCTAAGAATTTGCAAAGATCCGACGCAGAAACACATCACTAACTGATTTGCATCCATTTTCCTAGATGATGAGTAAAATGGGAAGGAGAATTGTTAAAATTGTCTAATGAGACCAAAGTGAGTGTGTCTGTCTAGCGTTTAGACAGCATTCTAAGAGCTAGAATCCACCAGATGTTTGGAATAATAACTAGATCTAAGTGACGGAAAACTGGATGGATATCGTTACGGTGGTGATGGACTTGGAGTGGAAAAGCCAGGCCCACGCACAAGGACAGCCAGAACTGGATACAAGCTGGCCACGCGTGCAAATGACACGAAAGAGAGGCCGCGTGTGTGAGTGGAAAGTAGGCTGCTGCTGCCAAATCATGCCGCTTGGAGTTGGACAACATCATGAGGCCCACAAGGGTCATCTATGTGGCCATTAGCTGCATGCCACCAAGAGCAACTGTGTCTCACCCTCCTTCCTGTGTCTGCAGCACCGGACACATAACCGATGCTCAACAGAAACACATGGCCCACGGGTTTCACTCAAAAACGTACGACACATCAGGTGTGTTTTGAAAGTGCTTCCTCAGTGGCACAGGTGATAGTCACACCTGTGAGGCGGCCCCATGGCACCCAGGCTCCCCCACCTGGCTCTGAGTTACTCGCATCCTTTTCACTGGTCCCTGAATGTGCTTCCAGGGCTTGGGTGTGACTCCCCGAACACAGACATCTGTCTCGGGCAGAGCACCCCCACCTCCTAGCCTCCTGGACTGGCGCGCGAGCGCGGTGGATATGCCGTCAATCTCTGCTGATTAAACAAACGGCTGAATTAACATATTTGTTTGTCTGTTTCCTGTTTGTTTACCATCTAGTTTCAGAAACACAGAATCCTGCTCTTCAGGGGCTTACAAACCAGAACATCAACTTCGTGCCAGAGTTTCGATGATACAGGCGGCACAGAGGGAATATTTTTTAAAAAGTCATTGTAACTCGGGCGGATCAGAGAAAGCCACAGAGGACACAGGAGATGAGTCTTAAGAAATGAAAACAATAGCCAAGCCTTTCCTGCCACACGAAACCGCGTTGAGAGTCACAGCCGAAGCCCAGAGCAGGTTCAGGGGAAGCGTGAACGGCATGAGAGGCCGGGACAAGCTGCTGCAGGAAAATGGCCCCAGCGTCTGGACAGACAGACGAGCATGAGTTGAAGATGAGGAGCCGATGGAAGTCACCGGATTGACATGCTGTCCTTGAGGCAGCACCTGCAACCTGGGCTCAACCATCCTGCGGCTGCAGGTCCGCATCCACCGGGGAATCCCACCGACACCCAGGCGCGCGGACCAGTCCCGCACTCACACGGACACACCACCTCCAGCTACAGCAGCGGGTGGGGTGGCTCCTGGGGGACAGGGAGCCACGGTGAAGGGGACCGTCCCAGCCCTGCTCTCGCTCCCAGGACTTGCAAACGCTCTGCACAAACTCCAGGACGTGGCGGAGCAGGTGCGCTGAAGGCTGGGGGTGGTGGGCGCGGACAGTAAACCTCCAGGAATGGGCCCCTCCAGCGAGGGCGTGTCCGCTAAAGCCAAAAGTCCGCTATATGAGGAAGTCGGTTTTCCAAACGCCTACAGTAAACATCTGACCTGTTAGTCGGTTTACCTGTTTTCACTTATGTAGACACATTTGTGTAATTCACATTAAGAAGGTGTGAAAAGTTGAATGTCAGAGTTTCCTGTATGTGTTACTGTCATTTTAAATGGATACTGACTTCAGTGATGGCGAACCTTCTGAGCTCGGCGTGCCAGCATTTCGAAAAACCCTAACTCAGGGGTCCTCAAACTACGGCCCGCGGGCCACATGCAAATACAAATATTGTATTTGTTCCCATTTTGTTTTTTTACTTCAAAATAAGATATGTGCCGTGTGCATAGGAATTTGTTCATAGTTTTTTTTTAAACTATAGTCCGGCCCTCCAGCGGTCTGAGGGACAGTGAACTGGCCCCCTGTTGAAAACGTTTGAGGACCCCTGCCCTAACTTAACTCTGGTGCCGTGTCACATGTAGAACTTTTTTGATCTTTGCAACCATAGTAAAACAAAGACTTATATTTTTGATATTTGTTTTATATATTTAAATGCCATTTAACAAAGAAAAATCAACCAAAAAAATGAGTTCGCGTGTCACCTCTGACGCACGTGTCAGAGGTTCGCCATCAGTGGACTAAATCCTTAAATGCTCACTCACCAGCCACCTGAGTAAACAGATGCACACTCGGGGGCGGGGCCTTGCACACACAGGGCGGGGCCCAGCACAGGTGGGGGCATCAGGCAGGTGGTAAAACTCTGCAGAGGCTGCGCCCCAGGACAGCAGACCAATTACCCTGCGATGCAGCTTGGTCACGTGCTAATCGTTCTCACAGGCAGTGACACTGAACTTAAGTATGAGACTGTGGTTGTAGATACGTAACGTTCATTTACGTGGGAAAGTTACTAGTGTTTTTTTTCCAACATATGGCCGATTCCCTAAAATTTGCTAAAAATAACAGTGAATTAATTTTAAAAAGAGCCTGTTAATTTAATGACAAGCAAATCTTTATTAAAAGCATTTTTAAATTCACATATGACATACGGACCGGAAATTCTGTCCGTTAAGTCAAGGCCACAAAAGCGAGGGTTTGCTGTGTTTTCCTATGTTCGCTCCCCCGTTATTAGTTCTATAGCAGCTCTGGACCAGAAGTCAGAGTGGGAAGTGGGACCAGCTGATGCCTGGTGTTTGATTTTTGTTCCATCAGCTACAACTCAATCAAGTTCGCAATTTAAAAAGCATGCCTGCCCCATTAATATGAATTATTGATCAACTTGCAGGAATTACAGTTTCTCAACATGAGAAATCTACGGCGTGAGTGACAGAAGGGAACTCAGAAGTCACTCATTCCTCAGAAGTAAAGGGATTTTGGTGCCACAACAGTTGGCTGAGCCCTGGGTTTAAGTGGGACCTGGCTGAGCAGGCTCCTGGCCTCAGGGACACGCAGGCAAAGAGGGAGTGCAGAAGCCATCCCCGGTCTGCCAGCCCCTCACACTCAGACTGGGTTTCAAATGTGCAAATTAGCAAGTCTGAGCAACAGTGAAGCCCCGGCCGGTGGCTCAGTGGTTAGAGCGTGGCCCATGCAGGGAAGGGCATGGGTTCAATTCCCGGTCAAAGGCAAGTACTGGGTTGCAGGACTGACCCCGCCCTGGTCGGGGCGCATGCAGCCATCCCCGGTCTGCCAGCCCCTCACACTCAGACTGGGTTTCAAATGTGCAAATTAGCAAGTCTGAGCAACAGTGAAGCCCCGGCCGGTGGCTCAGTGGTTAGAGCGTGGCCCATGCAGGGAAGGGCATGGGTTCAATTCCCGGTCAAAGGCAAGTACTGGGTTGCAGGACTGACCCCACCCTGGTCGGGGCGCATGCAGGAAGCAACCAATCAATGTGTCTCTCCCACATCAATGTTTCTCCCCGCCTCTCACTCGCTCTCTCGCTCAAAAAAAAATCAATAGAAAAAAATATCCTCAGGTGAGAATTAACAACAACAAAATAACACAGGTGCATTTAAAAGGATCTATAACAGTGGTTCTCAACCTTGGCTGCACATTAGAATCACCTGGGAATCTTTTTAAAATCCTGATTTCTGGGCCTCATCCTCCGGAAATTCTGTTTCTTTGTTACTAATG
>NW_005366559.1:130877-139613 GCF_000412655.1 Myotis brandtii | reverse complement strand
GGTTGCGGGCACATCCCCAGTGGGGAGTGTGCAGGAGGCAGCTGGTCGATATTTCTCTCTCATCGATGTTTCTAACTCTCTATCCCTCTCCCTTCCTCTCTGTAAAAAGTCAATAAAATATATTTTTTAAATACAGTTCATCATGTTGTGGTGACCCCCAATTTCATTGTTACAAATTGAACATAATTAAAGCATAGTGATTAATCACAAGAACAATATGTAATTTATACATGTGTTTTCCGATGGTCTTAGGCGACCCCTGTGAAAGGGTCGTTTGACCCCCAAAGGGGTCTCGACCCACAGGTTGAGAGCTGCTGGCATAGAACAAGGATTCTGGCCCAAAATCTCGCTCGGCAGTTTCTAAATATCAACATCATACACGTTCTCCGAGAGGCTCCAATTACCTTATAGGGTGCCACCGATTCTTTGAAAGTTCTTTTTTTTTTAATATATTTTATTGATTTTTTACAGAGAGGAAGGGAGAGGGATAGAGAGTTAGAAACATCGATGAGAGAGAAACACCGATCAGCTGCCTCCTGCACACTCCCCACTGGGGATGTGCCCGCAACCCAGGTACATGCCCTTGACCGGAATCGAACCTGGGACCTTTCAGTCCGCAGGCCGACGCTCTATCCACTGAGCCAAACCGGCTAGGGCTGAAAGTTCTAAGAAATTAACTTTAATGCCAAACAATTAACTTCCAAAAGTGTTGCACAGATATGTTAGGAGGTGTGAGAGGTATTGCACAATCAATGACATATATCCCAAAGGGTTGGAGATAAATATGCTGTATATCTTAGTCGGTGGTCTCCGATCCAGTAAGTGTATTTACCTCTCAATTATAACAGAAAACAGATCCCCGTTCTTAAAAAGTATAGCTCGTCCAGTTTTGGTGTCCACAAGGTTTAGCAACACCCTTTTCCGAACCTTTTAACTGACTCCACTTGTTGAAAAAACGGACAGGCCATTTACAAGTCCCTCCTCCTCACTGGCATGGCTTCCCCGCCAAAGCAAAAAGCAGCGGGAGATATTTAAAATCTCAGCCCGCTTGCTTTCCAGACCGTAAGTTTCCAAAAGAGCAAGACGCAAGACGGTGTCTGTGTGGTTTGCAGCTGAATTCTCAGAACTTAGCACAGGGCCTGGGGCAACATCCGCATCGAAAGAAAAGAAGAATCGTGTTAAATGCTGCAAGGAGCCCCCTCCTTTCCCGGAGAGGGAATCCGAACCTTGGAGAGCAGAGGGCGCGTGGCTCCCCAAAAAGTGCAACAGCCAATCCGAGCTCCCTCTGTGCCCTGCAACCATCTCCTCCCTCGCACCACCATCCAATCCCACTACTTATGACCCCAACGCATGGCTTCTGTTTTCATTCTCAACTCTTCCCAGGAATTCACACGCATTCCCTGGAGCCCATGGTGTGTCACTCTTGCCTCTGGTCTGCAGAAAAAGTGTGTACAATGTGCATATTGTGCATGGAGAGCTTCGAACCATCCTACCCCACACGTGCAGGCCCTTCGCCGCCACACGTCAGCTCATGGATGAAACACGCAAGTGAGCTCATGGCGGCACTGCCTCCCTGTGGCTTGGTTTGGGTTCCCGGTAGAGTATGTTTTTAAATGCTTGACTTTTTTCATATATAAAAATAAGGAAAGATAAAAGTGAGAGACTGGTGCTGGACAGCATCTGTCTGATACACCTTAGGACGAGGGAGACCCTCAGTCATTAGGAACGCGGGGAGCAGCGACGCCTGAGTCTCAGGCACGCACGCGCTAGGTCTACTCTGGCTCTACTGGGGGGAAGCATGTTACTAAAGGACACGTGTGAAAGGCGAGCAGTTTTTTTCTGAAAGTCAGTATGTCCGTTAAAACACTGCAGTGTGTTGTAGGGTTATGGTCACAGCACCGCTGAGAGTATGGCCGCTCTAGTTATGGGCCCCTGTCTTTATGGAGCCCTGGCCTTAGGGGGGCCTGGTCTTAGGGGGCCCTGGCCGTATGGGGCCCTGGCCTTATGGGGCCCTGGCCTTAGAGGGCCCTTGGCCTTAGGGAGCCCTGGCCTTATGGAGCCTTATGGGCCCTGGCCTTAAGGAGCCCTGGCCTTACGGAGCCCTGGCCTTAGGGGGCCCTGGCCATATGGAGCCCTGGCCTTACGGAGCCCTGGTCTTATGGGGCCCTGGCCTTAGGGGGCCCTGGCCTTAGGGAGCCCTGGCCTTAGGGGGCCCTGGCCTTAGGGAGCCCTGGCCTTAGGGGGCCCTGGCCTTAGGGAGCCCTGGCCTCCACAGGTTTCCACAGTGGCTTCTGTGTGACCCTGAGAGAGAGGCCTTCTGCACTGGAGAATGAACGCCGCGCACCGCCTTGTTCCATCAGGACCAAGTTCCCATCGATCTCAGAGAACGCTGGTGGCATAAGGAATTTTGGAAATGCCAATCATGAAAAAAAAAAAAGGAGTAATAAAAAGAGTGCAACAATGGCACTTGATGGCAAATTGATTTAAATAAGGAATTTTGGAAATGCCAATCATGAAAAAAAAAAGGAGAGAGTAATAAAAAGAGTGCAACAATGGCACTCGATGGCAAATAGATTTAACGTCTAAAGCAGCAGTCAAACGACCCTTTGGGGGTCAAACGACCCTTTCACAGGGGTCACCTAAGACCATCCTGCATATCAGATATTTACATTATGATTCAAAACAGTAGCAACATTACAGCTATGAAGTAGCAACGAAAATAATTTTATGGTTGGGTCACAACATGAGGAACTGTATTTAAAGGGCCAGAAGGTTGAGCACCACTGGCAAGGGAAGTTATATTCCTTACATTAACACCAGTTCTTATCAGGCAACATTAAACCCAATCCCGTTTTCCCCTTAAACAGCGATTAACACACACGGATTTGCTAAGCAAAATGTCCTTCACAGAGAACGCTAAACATGTTGTATGCACGCATGCTATCCATGGGTATATCTCATACTGAGCTGTGGCAACAGGGGAGATGAAAACTTCCGGTCTCATCGATATACAAACTGTTACTACAACCAAAATACCACAGTGCAATTCCAACAAACTGCATTATGAGTGGCCGTGCTGCCTGCACCCGCCCGACCGCACTGAGCCTGCGAGCGATGCTCACCTCCGCCTCGAATGGGCTCTCCACACCAAATCGTCTTTGTGCAAAAACAAGACCTCAATGCTCCACACATTCTCAACGCGCGTGCGGCGGACAGACGGGCGTATATATGTTTCTTCTCAAGGTCTTCAGAGCATCGCCTATCCCATGAAATTAAAATGGATGGTGTCCAACAACCATTTTTAAATGTATGCATTTATCCCTTTGCAAATCTTCTAAGAAAGAGGAGTTCTGGAGACGGTCATGTGTGAGTCTGGATTTTTTTTTTAACGACCAAATTAAAAACCTCTGCAATCAGGCATGCAGAGTAGAAATGCCAACTGCAGGCTGTGCTGCCATAAGACCGATCCCCCAAGACCCGCCAGCGCTGACGGCTGCGGCCGGGTCCCCAGGCGGCTGGGCCTGCTGCTTAATCATCAGCCCTAAACCCTAAGCCACTGAAGTTCTACAGAATCCCTATCTCACTGCATTTCTTTCATCTCTAATAATCACTAAACTGGCATAATTACTTAGACTAGAGGTGGAATGTGATGCATGCTAAAAGACCAAGCTGCCTAAAATTAAAGGAAAAAAAAAAAAGGCATGATTCTACTTAGTTTTCAAAGATTTATCTTGTGTCAGGCTTTTATGCCAAGAGTTGCATAATTATTTAAACCATTTAAAAGCTTTCCTTACACTATTTGATTAATACTATAACAGAGCTATTTAAATATACTAATGTTAACTTTAATGTTTAAGTTATAATTGCTTTGTAATAACATTGTTGCAGAACGTATTTTAAATCAGACAAGTACACTTTCATTAGAACAAACAAGGTATATGGAATCCTAGCTCCTATACCTTGGAATCCTAGCTACTGTACCTTGTAATCCCAAAACAAAAACAGGAACGTATTTCGGATTTAATTGAAATGGGATTAGACTGTTGCATGCATTCCCCACTCCCACCTACCCCCCAACTAACCTCAACCTTTGACAAACACAACAGTAGTCAATGGAGAAAAATTTAAATACATCCGAGAAAATGCCTAGCCAGAGACCCTTTGTATCAAAATCTTACCCAATTCAAAAGCATTCTTTAACTTACTGCCTAATGACAACATTTACATTTTCAACAATCCATAAGGCTGCCTACATATGATACTGGCGTTGCAAGTCTTAAAAATGATTTTCTCTCCTAAAAAAATAACTAAAAACTCAACATGGTGTCTATTAAGTCCAGCCATAAGGAATGTATTCTATGGCAACAGAAGTAATGACCCTAAGCCAGCAACGTGAATTCTGTCAGATGGATTAATACAGCGCAGTAATAGGAAAAGCAGGCCTTTCATAAAATTCTTAGTGGGTCGTGGTAGAACGGCTCTTTTTCCACCATCAAAACTTCTTTCCCCGCATTGCATGGATTTACCTCAAAATGAAAACTCAAGCACGGATGCTCAATATTACATTTCAACTTCTGTCAACAAGTATTTTGCTGGACTGAACAGAGTAGCCGATGCTCACAGACTTCCTTGAAAAACGAAAGGAGGGGAGAAAATGTGTCTGTGAGATGAAAAGAATCTCCTGCCGATACATACGCTGTTAAGACTTGCGGGGACCCAGAGAGGCCAGAGAAAAGGCCCAAGTGCAATTCTTAGGAGCAAGAAGTTGGAAAACGTCATCCTCCCTCTGAGGTGCGCTGCTGTCAGTAACTGCAGTGGGTGCTGAGGGCTCTGGGAGGACGCTGGCGGAGAAAGGAGAACTGTGAGCAGCAGCTTGCCTTATAGACGCTGCTCCTCACTCCCTTTGTGATCTCCCTTTCACGTGCACGCTTTTCCGTTCCAGATCCCATTTTTTGCCCTTTTTTTTTTTTTTTTGGCAGGATGACTAAAGGCCCACCAGCCATTCGTGCAACGAGCAGATGTTTCTGCCCTCTGCCCGTGAGGCCGAGTGGAGCCCCATGAGTGAGCGTGCCCTCCCTCCGCGGGGCAGAGGCGCCAGGCCTGCTGAAATCCGGAGGGAGGCGCGGGTCTGGGGAAAGACGCGCCGGGCCATCAGTTCTGGAACTCTGACTCGCACTCGTGGGAGCCTCGCCAACTGTAATTGCTGTTTTTGTTGATGTCGGATTGTCTACTGATTGGGCTATAATCAATGTAATGACTTCAACGTCGCGTCAGTCTCATGCGGAAGTGGTGGAGGGAAGAAACGGCCCCAGCTCCAGGCACACAGGTCCACGGCCACTGTCCGGGGACCATGGACTCAGCCCGGCGCTCCTGCAGCGTGTCCAGCGGCCAGGCCTGGCAGCACCCAGATGCAGAAGCCCAATTAGCAGAGCAGCCTGCGCCCTCACTAATGAAGAAGGATGCGCAGGTCACACACACAGGCCTCTTCCGGAGCCTTCACAACGTTCACCTAGTGATTAACACAGGGAGCCGAGCTTAACTGGTGCAAAAGGAATGGTGAGGGAGAAGCTGTAAGTTTTAATGAAAAGGAAACTGTCCTAGTGCCTTCATGCGACTGCCTGTGCACATACAACTCAGGGCTGCTTTGTTGTTTGTCTTTTCTCAGGATGGCATCCTTGCCAAAACTAAAGCTGAGTCTCTCTAGTGGCGAGATTATTTTTAAGACATAAAACAGGTGGAGATGGAACCTAAGAGAACCAGACCTTTCTTTGTGGCTGCAATACTTCGCCGATCCACCTCTCAGGAAACATGGTTTGTCTCTGAAAAGCGTTTAGATAAGGACTGCAGAGCTGAATGTTTCTGTAAGGTCAGGGACCAGTACAGCTGCCTGCCGTGGCCTCTTGACGAAAGCCTCCCATGTCCAGGGCTTTTCCACCGGAGAACACAGCCTAAGAGCCAGGTTTCCTGACTGGCCACAGGTTCTGGGCTTAAAATCCATCTGCCTCCACATTCACATTCTATCGTTTACATTTCTTCTTTCCATGGAGAGCTGAGTTTCTGCCACTTCATTATATTTCTAAGTAAATTACTTCTTTAAAAAAAAAAAGGCCTTTCTGAGTACAAAGAAAGGTAAATGGGAAAAAGGAAAAAGGTCACCCCTAAGTGTGATAACTTCAGACTGTGCCAAGTCACCGAGGGTTCGCTCCTGTGGCAGCCAAGTTAAACAAGGCACTTCGGGGGCTCTTTCTCCCCGGTTCCCACCGCTTCTCTCTCGGGGGCCCCTGGTACGGGTTTACGAACACCTTCGGGTCCAGATAGCCTAATTGTGTCTTGTGTTTAACTTGGCCGTTGACATGTCTGAGCGCTCCCCGCCCTCCTTCCCAGCTTTATAACTTGGCCCTCGCTGAACATATCACACCTTGACGCAGCGGCCACTTTTTCCTACTCACAGTGCCTTCTGGAGTCAATTTGGGGGGAAAAAAAAATGGTTATCAGGTAAAATGGCTGGGGAAAAAAAACACAAAAAAAACCTCCTTCAGAGAAGCAACACAAGAGACAGAAAAAAGCGCCAGCAAGAAAAATAGAAATAGGTCACAATTGACCAATTTGATGCTACTGATTTGCTGCCTGAAAAAACAAGCTGACAGCAGAAATGTTCTCAGTCAGTAATCGACTCCAAGGCCGTGGCTCCTCGCAGGCACCGAGATAAACACCCACACAATGCGGGTGGGGGGACCGGGGCGCACAGAGCTGCCTGACCATCCCGCCTCGGCCGCTGGCCTGGCTTCTCCCTGTCATTAACCAGAAGGCTACCCTGAAGGCTCCCGGCTGGTGAGGGAGAGGAAGTGTCCGCACTTCGCGTGTGAGCTGGGCATGTGGATGGGGGGAGGGGGGCTCTGGGAGGCAGAGGGGGTACAGAGTTCCCTGGCTCAAGCGTATTTCACAGCTTTAGAAACATGACGACTGTCTTCCCTGTTCCCCGGGTTGAATGCCCTGAGGAGGCCACGCCGGGCACTGTCCCTGGCAGCCAGGAGCCTGGCACCCACTCTCCGGAGGTGGTCGCCTGGACAATGACACTGAAGTTTGCTACCAGCAAAAGAGCCCTGCCTCGTTTTTTAAGCAAATACAGTGATCCATTCAAAACACTGAACACTAAGTCATCCAACTGCACTAGCACTTCCGGGTAGTGATCACTGTGAAGCATCTGGGTGGAAACACAAACACTCCCAGCTGAACTGTCATTCGGTTGCCGTGTTTTTCCCCGACTCAGGCACACGACTCCCCTACGGGCCGAGCGCCAAGTGATGATGTCCCACGTGACAGGCATCTCAGGGAGGTCTTCTGCCACCCGGCCTGTGGAGGGACAGTACGGACACGGGAGGCAGGTGGGCGGTCGGAGGCAGAGCTCCACGTGTGGGTTAGGGGGGCACAAGCATTGCCCTGGTGCCCCAGGCCTCCTGCCAGCGGGTGCAAGGCCGTCCACACGGCTCCGAAACCCGCCACTCGTCTCAAAACGCCAGCATTTTTATCTCAGTTGCACAACGACTCATCGGTTCTTTAAGAGACACTTGAACCGCGGCTGCCTCTCTGTGCTGCTCACCGCTTATTCCGAGGCCAGGTTGGTCACAGAGCCCTTCCCCGGCCTCTCTGTGATCCAGTGTGACCTTGCAAACAATACCAGGGACGGAATCCACGTGCTCACAACACGCCTAAAACACGTGTGTCTTTTTAAACGGAGACCCTTCCAGGAACGATGGGGAAATAAAAATAGGTGCGGAAAGGGGGAGGCATTTAACCAGAGCCACGGAGCATGCCCTCCTACTTCTCCAAGCCGCTCCCGGTACCCCAACGCCCCCTCTGACCTTGCTCATCTAAGCGTGTACGGGTCCAGGTGGACGCAACCCCTGAGAAAAACAAAGCCTGGCCAGGGAGGTCTGTGCTCTTCCTATTCCTGCCTTCAGCTCCTCACCCCGAGCTCAGCCACCCCACCTGAGGCCCCTGCTCTTCTGGGAGCTGAGCTGCCAGCAGCTGAGCGAGGACGGCACCCCTGCCCCATGCCCACACGAAGAAAAAAAAACCACCTTTGTTTTTAATGTAGATAGTTTATTGCAAGCGTGGCAGCTGACACACAGGTGCTGTGCTGGAGAAGATGCTTAGATGCCTGTGCAATAGGAGCTCTCACCAGAGAACCCATGGCCCCTGTGCTCACTTCCACTTGCCATCTTTGCTTCTTCAGGAAACCCGCACAGGTCTGGGGCCCAGGGAGCTGGCCTCGGGACTTCTCCCACTGCCCCGCGAAAATGCCAACCCCGCTCACTCCTGCCACACAACCCCGCCTGCACACACGGCACCCCCTCGGAGAGCCGGGAGCACTGGCCCCCAGGAGCCGCAGAACTTTCCCTGCGAATTCATCCCCAAGGCCAGGGGACCCAATACTCCGGAGCGGGGATGCGCGAGTCAACCCGTTATACAAACTTCAATAAACTTTTTAGAAATCCAAGGCCTTAGGCTTCCGAAGCCTGCACAGCCCTTCACCCCAGAGCGGGTAGGGGCCCGCGGGCACCCCGACACCCAGACCTCTGAGCCCGCGGCGCTTGTTTGTTCACTAGCGACTCTCGGGTCCGTTAGGCCCCGGGTCTCGGTTTTCCCGGGAAATGTGTGGCCCGCGTGGACACAAATCAGAGCCGAGTCCCGGCGCAGTCGGGGATCCATCCCGCTCCAGCCTGGAACTTGGGC
>NW_005366559.1:129389-129645 GCF_000412655.1 Myotis brandtii | reverse complement strand
GGCCCCTGCCCCCTGAGGACTTTCCTTCTCGGACAGAACGGGAGGCAGCGCGCGGCCGGCTCCCCCATTCTCCGCGCAAACACAGCCCAGAAACTTTTCCCTCCGCCCGGACGTCCTCCGCGGGCTCCGCTCCTTTTTGTCTTTTTCCGTGACTCTCTGGCTGTTTCCTTCCCCACTTTCTCCCGCCGCCCACGGGGGGACCCTCCTCCCGCCTTAAACGCCCCCCCACCCCACCCCGACCCATCACCGCACTCCA
>NW_005366559.1:128646-129098 GCF_000412655.1 Myotis brandtii | reverse complement strand
AACCTCAAAAAAAAAAGGGGGGTGGGTAAAGAAAGAAAAAAGAAAAAGAAAAAAAAACAGCTAAAAAAATACTTTGCAGGACAAGGTTGGAAGAGCCGTCAGATAAACTAAAAAGAAAAAATCCGTTACCGTGTCCACCTCCATAAAAATGCACGTCGTTAATTCGCAGAGAAAAAAAACTAATCAAAAGAAAAGCGTGTTTCTCTAAAATCGCTTTTCCTTCGCCACAAAATCCCCCCCTAAAAAAATAACAATGATTTGTTGACGGAGCGAGTCGGGCTCTTTTGTAGTTTGGGGGGCCCCGGGGGTGGAATCCGCCCCGCGCGGCGGCGAGAAGGTCTCGGGAAGGAAACCCTCGCACCCTCCGCGGCCGATGCGAAGGGGCAACGGACATGAGCCAAGAGGAGAAAACACTTTTTCCTCTCCCTGCCCCCCCCCTTTTTTATAAAACC
>NW_005366559.1:119974-127795 GCF_000412655.1 Myotis brandtii | reverse complement strand
CTCCGTGTGGCCCGCCCTCGCTCCTGGGAAATCTTTTCTGGGGCCACAGCGGAGCTGCCAAGCCGCGCTCTGATTTGGAAGCTTTTTCCAGGCAAGTTGGTGTGATTTGTTTTCGCTTTTCCTTTCCGTGTGGACCGAGTCGGGGACGCTGGAGGAGGTCAGAATGTGAACCGAGCGAGACAACTTTCGTTTCGGTCCTTTCAATCATCACCTTCTTCGATGGGCACGGAGCTCTGGCTGGAAAATAAAGATTTCTCTTCTTGTTGTTGTTTTGTGTGTGGGTTTTCTTTAAAAGAGCAAGAGGTAAGAAAATGTGCACGTAATATAGGAACAAGATAATAGTTCCTAAAACTATTGAAATGTGTGCAGATGGGCGGAATGGTTGTTTTCTGACAGTTTTGTTTTCTAACTTTTCACCTGCTCCCATCCCCAAATCAGGAAGCATAACGTGTTTCCTTCTTCGACTGGGCCCTAGAAAGGACATGTTAATGTTGTTTGTTTTGCTGATTATTGATTGATCACACTTGCCAAGTCATAAATGCCAGACAGCACTACCAAAATAAAACAGGTTCACGGCTCTTTGTGGAAATGAAGAGACCGAGAGTAGAGTTAGTTAATTTCACAAATGGGCACAGTTTGGTACCAGTGGTATTGGTCTTCATTCTGTAAAATGAAGATACAGCTAACTCCCAATTAGGAGACCACCCAAAGACATCAAAGCTTTGCGGAAGTTGTATTTCTTCCCCATCTAGCCTTTAAACTGCTTTGGCCCTAAAGCAGACACAGCCGGCTTTTCCCCAGTATCTTCATTACAGTTACATGTTTGCACTCCATCTACAGTAATTCCTAAAGTGAGGTCCTGGCTGCAGCCAACTAAACGTAACCGCGTGGCTGTGGAATAATAAAGTATACAACTTCAGTGGCAGAATCGAGGTTCAAACATGTTGAGATTCTGGATGTTACACGTAAGCTTTTAAGCACTCCACTCCACAGAAATCCTTCAGAAAGGGGGGGGGGGAAGTCTGAACTCCAAGTTTTTACAATGCCTTCCTTTCATGTGGTGGCCATATGTGTGCAGATGCTGGAGGGGGGCAGGTATGTGTGGTCCCGGGTTAGGAGCGGCTCTGGCTGAAACACTGATAGCATCTAAACCTGTGTTTACTGGAATGTGAAAAACTGTTAACATGTTACTAACGCGTATCCTAATTTGTTAAAACCGTCTTCTCTGTGGGCTCATGGTTTTTGTTCTTCCTGGATACGCTGCGTGCCTGTCTCAGGCAGCCGGCTGTTCCCCGCTTCCCTGTGTTAATATTTCTTCTGCCAGAGATGAATAGAGCCATGGCTCAGGAATGTGGCTCTGTCCCCAGGGTCTCTGGTTCCAGAGTGGGGTCGACTGCACAGTATCCCCGGGGGAGGTAAAGTGCCAGCCCCCCAAAGACAAAAATCACTATTTTTACCTAAATCTCACATATTAACCTACAGAGATAGGGAGAGGTGTTTTTGAAGCATTTCTTTAAATACTTTAAGTTCAATCTCAAACGACTGGTGGCCGGCGGGGGGCGGGACACCGATTTTGTCTCTAAAACATGAACTCCCAAATCCACCCATGCACGCAACGCCATCGTCGTCCTCAGAATGAGTAAAAAGCATCAACTCTGTACATGCGTGAGTGTCGCTGTTGGTGATGAAGGAGCAACACATCCAGGAAAATGCAGGAGGAATTCGACTAAAGACAGGGCACGTATTGTCTTAGGGCTCACCAAGACAGCCTTGCAGGCCCCAGGTTTGTGGAAGGAGACAGAACTCCCAGGATGGCCTCCCCCCTCGCCACTGTATCCCACGTGGACCCATCAGCTACCTGGCCTTGGTGCGCACTCGGCTGTCATTAAGCGCCGCTAGGTAGACGCGCAGCCAGCGACTTTCCATGTTTCATAAATAAACAGACACAGAAAACATACAAAATATACACGATGAAGGCAGCACAGTTGCTAAACAGGGGAAGTTGTGTTTTGTCTTTCCTTCGCCAACAAGAGAACATAATTAGCAACTGTGAATATGTAAACATGCCTAATTAGTAAACGGTTTTCCTCGCTCGATAAAGTTTATTTTGGGGATAGCGAACCAGGGTATGCTCAGTTGCTATCTCCCAGCGTTTAGAAGCCGGGCCCCTGTTCATAAATCAAAACTAGAAACGCAGCTCCAGTCAACCTGTCATCCATCAGGTCGTGCTACCCACCGCGTCATCTTCGCCACATTTCATGGAGAAATAGAAAAGACACAGAGAGAAGGCCGGTGAGTTCTAGGTGTTATGTACAGAGAGCCTGAATAATAGCACAGAGTTTAAGTTGAGACAGACCCTCTCTTACTCAGCCCCTTCATTAAGAACTTAAACATCTATATAACTAAACTTTCCATTTCTCATTAATGCAGGCATTTAACTTCCAGCTTTTTTTTACAGTCTCCATAGCGTCCTCTTTTAAGATATTGTGCACTCTTTAGAAAATCTTTCATCGGTGAAACAAGCCGAATACCAGGAACTGAGGGCCTCGTTTGAAAAAGATTGACTTTTTTTTTTTCCAACTGCTAATTCCAACAATAACGGTATTGCTAAAGGAAGGATTAACGTGAAAGGAATTCTGTGTCTACGAAACCTGACCTCAAAGGAATGAATTACAAAAAAACATATAAGGTACCAGTTGAAGTAAATCTTCCATTTAAAATGTCAGTTGCGAAACATAAATATCTTTGATAAGTTTTAGGTCATAGTGTCAAAGTTTCAATCTGTTCCCTAGACCGGTTACAAAGAAAATAGTCATGATTTCATACAAATATCCTTATACATTTTGCTTCCTTTTACTCATCTGTAGTGTGTAACAATTGCACGTAACATTTTCAGGGTTTTTTACATGTGTTTTTGAAAAAGTATTGCAAGTTTACTTCAAATTTAAGTGTAGTATCTGCCTGATTAACATGCGGTATTACACCCCATCTTTTAAAGACCATTTAGATAGAACTTACAAAGCCACATGAAAGTCGTGAGTGTGTGTGTAAAACATGAATGTTTTATATATAAAGTATAAAATACATGTATGTGTTATGTAGACACATACATATTAATATATTAACATTTAAAGTTAGAACAATGTACAAAGGGTTGTTAAATTAACATTTGTTGACAGATGCTTATCAATATTTGTGCAAAGTATCAGTTTCGCTTATTGAAAGCCATTGTTTGTAGCAAAGAGAAGCTGTTGTCTTGTTCCCAGTTGCTGTGCTTGTCCGTCGTGTACCCTCACTACACCCCCTGGTATCCACCCCCCACACCCACCACCGGCCCCCGCCTCCCTTCCGAACCTATAAAACGGGGAGGAACTTCCCATGGAAAAGTCTGTGCTCGATGCACGGCCAGAGCAAATGTCTTTTGCCATTACGAATAATAAATGCTGTTTTCAATGTTTTTGTTACCGTCTTGACATTTCTCCCTTCATAAAATTTGAGTCATTCCTTCTCTTTTTGTAATTTCTAATATATATGCCCAAGTACTTTTCTGTTTTGTGGCGAACTACATCAAGAAAGGAATGTTTTTCAAATGCACAGTCTATAGCAACTTACTATACTGCAGTAATATAATTCAGTGGAATTTTTAAAATTTAATTGCAACATGTATAGAAACGTGGAGAGCTTAGTGTGAGACACGGTCGTTTTTTCTTTCTGAGGCTTTGATAACCACCCTAGCGCTCCTTCCCATCCACTGAGGCAATTAAAAGGGGGAGGGGGGGGAGCACTTTATTGCAGAAGTTGTCAAAGAAAATAGAGATCTTACACCAGAATGATATTTGCAAGTAACAATAGGTACTTTCGAAGGTATGTATAATAGACGAGACATCATCTCAAGAAAATAGATGGTAACATATTTTAAAAAACTGATGGTGTTCATTTGAGAATTCTAACGAATTTAAGGATATAGGCATCTAAGTGATCTACTAACAAAAAATGAGCATGTACCATTAAAAGACACCTTGATAGAAATGGAACCCATCATTTTAAATGTTGCTAATATTGTATATTTATAGAACATACATATTGGCATGAACTAAAAATAATCAGTGTGATGAGAACTACAAAGTTTATAGATGATGAAATAAAGAGGGAGTAATCACATTCCTAAGATGGGAAATTATGTTTCTCCCATTTTGAAAAATTTATAATAAAATTTTTCGAGTTACATTGTATATGTATCTAGATAATGATGCCTATGGATAAACACTTTTAAAGTTTTACATATTACACACAAGTAAATTAATATTATACATTTAAAACACAATATTTAATTTGTTTTATATCTCAAAATTTTATATTTAAGTTTTGGTAAAAATGAGCACAAATGGGTGTCTTTGGCATAGTTTAACGTAATTATTAAAATACCAAAATATCTCCTTAACACTACAGTTCACCAGAAAAACAAAGTATTGGTTATTTAAATCTGAAGATGCCAGGCCAGTGTGGCTCAGGGGTTGAGTATCGACCTATGAACCAGGAGGTCACGGTTCGATTCCCAGTCAGGGCGCATGCCCGGATTTCGGGTTCATGCAGAAGGCAGCCGATCAATGATTCTCTCTCATCATTGATGTTCCTCTCTCACCCCCTCCCTTCCTCTCTGAAATCAATAAAAATACATATTTTTTTAAAACTGAAGATAATGAAAAGAAACCCTTTAATGGCGAGAGGTTAAGTATAGTTAATGAAAGGAGTAAAATTAAGATATTAAAGTGAGACGCTATGCATAGCGACGGAAAGCTGAAACCATCTGTGCCCCAGCGATTTAGAAGTGAAGTTCTTTAACTCTGCAGACACCTTTGCTGTGATACAGTGGTGGCAGGATACATCGATGAATAAACTTCCTCTCGATGAAAAGAAATAATGACCTATATCACGGCTTTGCTGCATCTTATTTTCAGAGAACTCATTGGATCTCAAATAATTTTGGAGACTCATCGTTAGACTTCTGTGAAAACACAGCGAAGGATCTTACGAAGCGGGTTTCAGGAAAGGTGAGCTGCTTCTGCTGTAGACTTTTATGTTAGTGAGAGAGAGAGCTACTGTACACCAGAGGCGGGGGTAAACATATCAGGACTTTCAGGGATTTTTCTCAGGTGTTTGGAAATTGTTCAGCGTTAAAGAGAATAAACTATTTGCCGTCCCGCAGGTTGTGTTATATGCAACAACACTTTTCAAAGAATGAGAGCACAGAGATTCACCGGCCTGGGTGAAGTTAACCTATCGGTGATGATGATTCAGAAGGTACTTCATAAAATGTGCGGCACCTTTGAAATAATATGCAGCTTCGTTACCGCTGTAATGGAGACTCGCGGAGACACCCAATAGCAGAGACTCCTGATGAGCAGACGCCCTCTCAGCAAAGCCTCGTTAGCAGCGCGAGCAGACGTCCCATCCTGGCCTCCCTGGGGGCCAGTGTTACTGTTCTCCATCTTGATACCCTTGTGCTCAAAAGGAAGTAGATGCCTTTGAATATAAGTTTGTCAACCCTCTGCGTTTTCCTACTTGTATTTGTAAGACGAGGTGAGGCCCTCTCAGTGGTCATGGCCACCACTCCCTACCCGCTGATCTCCACAGGAACGCATCAGGTTGGTCAACATGCGGTGGAGGAGTCAGTGGAGGCCGATAGAAAGCGAAGCGGTCATCCTTCGTCTCACCTTTGACGCCGTAGAGACCTGCCTATGACGTGACCCTCAACACTGGGACCCTCCTTGGCTCGATACACAACAGGGGGGGTCAGTATTCTTTTTAAGCAAAGACTCTACCTTCGAGTTTCTAGCCGAGCGTGCACTCTTTGTACACACAGTCCTTTGGACCTTGTTCATAGTGTGTCTCCTCTTTTCAAAAAAGATCATCTTATTTCCTTTGGCCGATGGGTTTCCAAACCCACGTTTGCTCTTCCGGACGGACGCCTTCAGGCCAACACAAACCCTAGGTCAGGGGTGGGCAACCTTTTTGTGAGTGCGTGCCAAAACCAGCAAAATCTCTGACTCAAAATTCTTCTGCGTGCCAACCCTAATTTTTTGAGATGTTACGCCTACTTGGTATCTCTTAAGGTGTACGTATGTGAAGAACCTTGAAGAAATAATAAAATTCATTCGAGCGACAAAAACACAGTATATGATGATGAAAAATACATTTATTTTTTAATGTCTACATGTACACTGATAGTCTGACAGAAAACTTTATGACTCCGTTTGATATTATCAGCGGGACTTTTGCTGCTGCATCACTGATGACAGAGATTTTACATCAGGTTTATATTTCGTGACCTTCAGAGATATGCACGAGCTACTACTTTCATCCGTCAGGCTACTCCTATTACGAGACTTAACAAAATTCATCACTGAGAACAAAGATTCACAAGCGTATGTGGATGAAACCAAAACACTGGTCGGATCTAGGAAGGCAGGGAGAGTTAAGGCAGAGGCGTAGAAATTGCTCTTCCCCTCTCTCGTCAATCCATGTCTATGGTCTTTAAGATAACTTGTTATGTAAAATTATTTATTTATCTAAGATGCACCTACACTGAATTTATCTGAAAAATAAAAAGGTCGATATTAAGAAAAAAATTGTAAATGGAAGATTATAAGAGAGGGTTTCGCGTGCCACCCCACCGCTGCCCTAGGTATTTGCAAACCTCAGATATTTGCAAAATATATGAGTTTCTCTTTCATGTCGCTTTCCCCCGAAACGCTGCAACGTTGCGTTATTTGAATAGTTCTCTCCTGGGTTCCCCGTGTCCTGTACTAAGTGGAGGGGGGGGGGATGTAAGTCCCTCCTCTCTAGTCTCCTGGTGAGAGTTTTGTCGTTTTCATATCCTGCCCCTGTCTGCTCATTGCTGTTTCTTTTCCTTTTCCAGGGGACTGACCCTCCCCCTCTCATTCAAAGTGGGAAGATGAAACCTAACACGTTTTCCCCAATCTTCTTCTGCGCTTTTCTTTCTTTTTTATTAAAATTGTAACATAAAAATGTCACTCTGAAGAAAAGCCTTGGGCTCATGGCTCCCAGCTCCCGTCCCTGGGCCGAGAATACGTCACCTTTTAATCACGTGGGCCTGGCGTGTCCATTCGGCAATAAGAAAACCGTCCCACGGAGGCTGCCAGTCAGAATGTGTGTAAAAATGGGGTGAAAAACGCTGGAAGACGCAGAATCCGCTCCAGAGGGGACCCCCGCCCCCATTTCCCAAGTGTTACTGCCCTTCGCCTTCCCCTGGTCTGCATTCTGTTTGTCCTGCACGATCCTTCTCTCCATCGCAGGACTTCGAAGGGCTCCCCCCTAGTTCCCGCGTCCCCTTCTTTCTGACCCGCAGCTCATTCTCTGTGGACGCTGCGCTGTCTGCGAGGACGCGCTACGGTGGCAGTCGCATGCTGCCTCCTCCTCTGGTGCATCAGCTGCACGTGACCAAGTCCTGGAGGTCATTTCCGTTTCCTTGTTCCTTGAAACCGGCCCATCTGCCTCTGGAGAACAAGTGAGGGACCGTTCCTCGCAGCCCACAGCTGTGTGCCCCACTGTATGCAGACCGCCTGTGACCGGAAATGTCCATGTGGACCAAGCCCTCACAGGCTGGCCCTGCTGGCCAGCGGGTTCAAATGTCTCTCATTGTTCTGTTTATTTTTAAAAATTTTTATCTATCTATCTATCTATCTATCTATTTATTTTAAAATATATTTTTATTGATTTCAGAGAGGAAGGGAGAGGGAGAGAGAGAAACATCGTTGATGAGAGTCATTGATCGGCTGCCTCCTGCACGCCCCGCACTGG
>NW_005366559.1:118569-119159 GCF_000412655.1 Myotis brandtii | reverse complement strand
CCCAGGCCAACAGCCCACAGGGAACGGGGGTCCCCAGGCCAACAGCCCACAAGAAACTGGGGTCCCCAGGCCAACAGCCACAAGAAACCAGGGTCCCCAGGCCAACAACCACAGGAAACCGGGGTCCCCAGGCCAACAGCCCACAAGAAACTGGGGTCCCCAGGCCAACAGCCACAAGAAACCGGGGTCCCCAGGCCAACAACCACAAGAAACCGGGGTCCCCAGGCCAACAACCACAGGAAACCGGGGTCCCCAGGCCAACAGCCCACAAGAAACTGGGGTCCCCAGGCAAACAACCACAGAAAACCAGGGTCCCCAGTCCAACCGCCCACAGGGAATGGGGATCCCCAGTCCAACTGCCCACAGGAAACTGAGGTCCCCATTCCAACAGCCCACAGGGAACGGGGGTTCCCAGGCCAACAGCCCACAGGGAACGGGGTCCCCATTCCAACAGCCACAGGGAACGGAGTCCCCATTCCAACAGCCACAAGAAATGGGGAGAGATCAACCGAAGACCTTGTGTGCACATATGGATGGCCATGGACACGGACAATGGGGAGGTGGAGGCCTGGGTGGGGGCAGGGCCGGCT
>NW_005366559.1:113448-118515 GCF_000412655.1 Myotis brandtii | reverse complement strand
TAATACACGCAACTTAAAACGCACACTCGATTCTCTCGCCCTAGTAACGTCCTTACATCTATTACCTTCTCTCTCCTGGGCCCAGAACTTCGTCTTTACAAGATCGGCTTCCAGTGGCCAGAGCAGTCTTTTACCCATAAAACCCGGGGCATGTCACTCCTTGTTAAAACCCTCCAGTGCTTTCCCCTCGCAATTAGACCGACATCCAGGCCCCTGGCCACAGCACCCATGCCCTGCAGGGTACGGCCCCGCACCTCTTGCATGCCCTGCTTCCTGCCTCGCCTTTGCCGTCGCACTGAGCCCAGACGACGCTGGCCTTTCTATTTCTCACTCAGGCCAAGCTCCTTCCGACCGCAGGCCCTTTGCACTCACTGTGTGCTCTGCCAGAGGGAGCAGCCCCCAGAGCTCTGCCTGGCCGCTCCGTCCAGCACTCCGCACCCTCTGACGCACTCCCTGCTCCACCGCCTCTGTTTCCTTCACGTGGCCTCGCCGCTATCTGAAGTCACCTCGTTCACCTGTTGTTCGTTTGTCACCTTTGGTGTCCTCCCTCCCGAGTAGCACCGCCCAGAGGAGCGGTCGGCGGCCCCGGGCACGCTCTCCCTCGGGCGCAGAATGGTCGCCGCAGCGACATGCGGCCACTGAGACTGGAAGTGTGGTCAGCGACACACAAGGATGCTGTGTGGGGCTTTATCTAAGAAGCCAACAAAACACTAGAAAACACAGCTAACTCCTGTGTAAAAGTCATTGAGCGTCTATGGCTGAAATATTGCTGTAATTCTGGTGGCTTCACTTTAATAAAAACCTATCAGAGACAGGTCAGGGGACAGGCACATACAATAAAATGTGAGGAAAGAGCTTCTGCAGGCAGCGCTGGCCCGAGCGGAGGCGCGGTGTGGATGAGACGGCGGGTCATCGGTGGTGGACACAGCCTGGCCTCACCCCTTCCCTGGAGAGAATCCGCTGGCACTAAGGCCCCTGTGCAGGGCCAGCGCACAGTTATAAGGGTTTGCCCAGGGTTCTTCAGCCTAGAATGTTTGAATGGTGGGCAACTAGTCACATAATAATGAGAGAGAGAGAGAGAGAGAGACACTAAGAGGGAGAGAGAGAGAGATTGAGATAGAGGAGATTGAGAGGGAGAGAGAGATTGAGAGAGAGGAGAGAGGGGGAATTTGTTTATCAACCTTGAAACACTGGAGTTAGGGGCCCACTTGGAAACTGCAGTGTTCTGACTCAAAAACCTTACTTAAGAAGCAGCGAATACTCTTCACAAATAAGCTTCTGAACCGGATCCTCCCAGATCACAGACTAAACTCCATGTCTGTTAAAGAAGGAGTTCCAACAGGCAGTTAGAGGTAAAAGGAGTAACTCAGCGCCGAGTTATCCCGAAATCATTCACTATTTCAGAACCCGGGTCTTCACCGTCCCAGGCCTCCTTCCGGAATCCCCATGATCTGCTCCTGCTTCGCACCCCCGGCTGCCTCTCCAGGGGTCTGTCCGTGGGAGGTTCTCCGTGACCCCTATCTTTCCAGAATCATCTGCTTCCCCTGCCCCCCTCCCCCCTCCTTGGTCCATCAGCGCTGATGGCCACCCAGTCCTTGGAATTCAACGAACGTTTTATGGAGAGCTCATTACGTGCCAGGCACTGTGTAAAAGCGCGAGGAAATCAGACCCGTTCCCTCAAGGAGTCCGCAGTTTATGGGGGAGCAGGCGCGCACATAAGTCATTCTCTGCAGGGAGATGCGTGCAGAGGAGATGGGCGGTCGGGCCTGCTGGGCGCACAGAGGAGACTCAGACACTTGGAGACGGAAGCAGGGCTTTCCCAAGGAGCACGCGCCTAAAGGGTGGCCCGAAGGTCCCTGGCCATGTCATGTGGAGGCTGCTGTTCCAGACAGGGCCCCCGCGCACAGGGTGGGGATGTGGGCCGGGCAGGAGGGGGCGCGAATGGAAGCACAGCCAGGGTAAGGCGCCTGGGAGGCCCCAGAGGAGCGGGAGTGGGACAGGGAGCCCTGGCTGCAAGCGGAGAAATATTAGGGTCAGGTCTATGGTGGGTGTCCGAGCGGAAAGAGAAGGGCAAACAGACCAGGCGGGGGCAGTTATAGGGAGCCGGGCGCCAGGGCAGGGTCCCTGTCTCGGGCCTCCACAGAGGGATGGGCTGGAGCTGGCTCTTGTCCTCGGAGCTTGCACCGAGCCTCGGGGAAGGGGGGCGGGACATGGGGGCAGATGTGCGATCCCAGGCCCCTGGTCGGGTGGATCAGGGAATGGGGTGTGACCCCCCCCCGTCAGGGTGCACAGAGGCGGGGCGCGTGCTGGGAGGAGACAGGAGCTTGGCCGTCAGCTGCATCACTTGAGCAGTCAGCACGGGCCCTGACGGGAAAAGGCGGAGGGCGGCCTTGCCCTCGGCACGTTTCACACCTTCCCGGGGCTTCGGGCTCCTGACCCATAAGGCTGTGGGCACGGTGCCTGGCACCCAACATTTCCCTGTGATCAGATCCCCCCCGACAGCCCTGGGGGAGTGGGAGAGGGATTATTATTCCCAAGCAATGGAAGCCCCGAGCAGCATGCAGGAATGGTCACGGTCCGTGGAAAAGCACTTGGTGGAAGAGTATTAGTGGCCGTAGTTGCATTTTCCTTCTGTTGTGCTCACAGTTAGCACCACAGCAAGTCACAGGGCATTGCTCTCCAATTCTCCTCCCATGATGCCTGCGGGCTCCATCGTGTCTGCCTGAGGGCAAGGCGGGCCCTTGCTCACGTCCACCCAGAGAGCTAGGAGCAAGGAGGGTCCCAGTCCACGCTCGCTGATGGGGCAGCCACCGAGAAGGAGCCGCTGGGTGGCAAAAAGCGAATTCTCTGGTTGATACAGCACATTAAATGCTAGGGAACCTGTGCATAGGCTGTGTTATATGTTCGCAGGAATCGCAATATTCTGCATTTACTGCGTTTCCATAATGGAACGTGTATAATGCTGAAAATGAAGAAATATTCATTTTAATTTATGTTGGCAGTAAAACCAGGTAATACGATCATGCCGAAAATGCCGGGCCTGGTTCGGGGTAAGGAGTTGTTTTTAAAAAACGAGCAACTTGGAGCACAAGGCAGTTTCTGTTTTTGCTTTACCCTCAAGAGCTCCTTGCACCCGCGCCTGGACCCAGGGGGATCATAAAATAATTACAGTTTTCTTTTCCTGTATTCTGACACCGAGCCCGACCCACTTATGTCTGCATACCCAGGTGGGGAGAAACGTGAACTGGCGAGGTAGAGCTGACATTTTTTTCATAACCTCACATTCTCTCCGAAGAGGCCTTTTCATCATTTACTACGAATTCGGACTAAAAAAGCTCCTTATCCATAATCTCTGCATTCTGCGCCCAATGAATCCAACAGTCAGACACACACCGAAACATCCCCCAAATACTTTTAAAGAAGCGACCCATTAGTCAGACAATGCTTTCCCGGCAGCCTGGGCTCTGCGGGTGCCGCCAGCAGACAATTGTCCGAGGGCTGCCAGCAGCCCCGGGGGCTCTCCAATCCCAGGACTTACAGGACTGGCGGTTTCTTGAGAGAGAAGCATAGAGATTGAAAAGGAGAACGTTAAGCCTCTGCCCACCAAGTTCATTCCGAACTGCATCCAGTTCAAGGGTTAAATGGAAGCAGAGCGGCCACTCCCACGTATTTTGGAAGAAAATAAAACAGCTTCGTGTGAGCTCCATGAAGGGCGTCCATGGCTTGAACGAGAGGGACAGAGAAAGAAGGTCCCGTGATTGCATTTCCCCGAGGGGAACGTCCCTCCTGGGGGTCATCAGCCTGCCTCCACCCAGGTCACTCCTGGAGAAGCAGCGGGAGCCTCCTGCACCGGAAGGTGGGTGCCCCCAGCGCCCACTGACCGCAGCTGCAGGCAGACTGCCCGGCCCGGCCCTGCAGGCCTGCTGATTGTAACTTCTGCCTTAAAGCAACAGAATTCCTTTTGGACTCTGAAATAACAAAACATAGAGTATGTTCTTACTATGTAAAGTCTGACCTGTTTCCCTGAGACCAGTGGCTCCCAACGTGGACACACACCCGGGGGGGGGGGCAGTTTGACTTTTAAGGGGGGCGATTCGAGAATGAGTTATTAACAATGAACTTTTTGCATTTCTTATGGTTCTGGGGCCTCCTATACAGCATATAAATATAGATTGTGACATATTTGTGCATTTCAGTTCTCTATTATGTTTTGATACTTTATTTGCTATTTTTCCAGATCCCTTCATAATATTACTAGAGGCCCGGTGCACAAAATTCTTAGTGATGTCTTCCTCAGCACTTCCACTGCCTTCTCGTGCTTTTATTTTTCTCTTTCATGGATGCCATGTTCTTGGGAAGCTTGTTTAGACCAAGTTCATGGCCTTTTAGGCTCCCTCCGCGTGAATAGGAGCTCACTTTTTGAATAATAAGAATTATATGTCATGGGAGGGGGCATCAGGGTGTTAGAGATGCTTCGGGGGGGCGTGGCCAAAAGAAGGCTGGGGACCACAGCCTTAGACAAAGGAGATGCATACGATACTGTGGGTTGTCTCTAAGTTGCACTGATTCTGTGCCCCCTCTCCTCCATTTCCCATACTTCCTGTAAGATCTTCTTATGGTCCTTAAGTTTTAAAAAGTTAATTTTCTTTGTTTTAAAAATCTGTAACCTTTCAGGTCTGTATGAGTGTTCTGCTATTTTCATTAACTAACGTTGGGGGCGGTGTGTGAGCAGAGCAGGCCCCCCTCGCAGCGTCTGCTCTTCAGGCACCGACTGGGGAAAGGCGGACATCAGTGCAGCAATAAGAAAACTTCCGAGACTAAGACGAACTTTAAAGATGCCCACATGCCCTGGCAAAATGGTCTTTATAAACATCTCTCTTCAATTTCTCCTTCCTACCGCCCACTGGAGAATAAGTACAATCACCCAGGCCCGTGGTCAGCAACCCGCGGCTCACGAGCCACATGCGGCTCTTTGGCCCCTTCAGTGTGGCTCTTCCACAAAATACCACGTGCGGGCGCACACGTACAGTGCGATTGAAACTTCGTGGCCCACGCGCAGAAGTCGGT
>NW_005366559.1:89706-113409 GCF_000412655.1 Myotis brandtii | reverse complement strand
TGAAACTTCATGGCCCACGCGCAGAAGTCGGTATTTTGTGGAAGAGCCGGTATTTTGTGGAAGAGCCACACTGAAGGGGCCAAAGAGCCGCATGTGGCTCTCGAGCCGCGGTTTGCTGAGCCGCACTTTGCCGACCACTGACCCAGGCTAATGTGCTAGCACATCCTAAACAGCATGTACGTTTCGTGAAAATAAAGCTGATTTCTAAACTCCAAAACAATAGACGTTCCAGCCTCACACCCAGGCTTCCCTCACATGGTGCCCGGACCGTCAAACTCCAAGTTTGAAACAGCACTGGCCTGCTGGGCGCGGGGCACAGGGCGGGGCTGGGCAACATCAAGGCAGAACCAGCAGCTCTGAGGCGCACAGAGGCCCTGCCAGCCCTGCCTGTAAGTTGATGCTAAGAAAAAGGGCAACGCTGTTCAGAGCTGCGGGGAGAGAGGCACCCGCCTCCCGCTGTGCAGAGAAACAGGACAAGTGCTCGGCCTTGGCAGGTGTCTGTAACTTCGTTTCCAAATGGATGTGAAGCAAGAGAGCACGTTAAAGATTTTAAAAGACCGCGGGGCCCTTTCCAGCGCCCAGAGAATCAGGACACACGGAGCATCCGGAGGAAGGACAGGGACATGGGGGCCCTCCCGCCGCCCAGGTGAGGGCCAGGCCGGCCCACTCAGGGCTCAGCAGGCTTTCCCTCTCGCTCCTGCTCACGCACCGACGACGGGATAACCAAGACGTGAGGGCCTTGGGCGGCGCGCAGCTCACTTATTAGGCTATAAATGGGGCACAAAGGTACCGGCTTCCTGACTGGGGCGTGGGAGGGAGAGGATTCTATGCCTCGCTGTTTGCTGGCCAAAATGCATTTATGAAGCAGGAAATCAAAAACACATCACAAACTCCCCACTAGACTAAACACATTACAGCTGCGATATTAGTAACTGTCAGGGGCTGCGGCCCAGGGAGCGGTGGCCACTGACAGCTCCCGCTCCTGCCTCCAAGCACACCCTCTCCCCGTCTCCGGTGCCCGGGCAGAACAACGGCTCCATTGTTGCCCGTTTACGACCCGGTCCCCCGGAACTCCCCGCAGACGCTGCTTCCACAGGAATAACGATGGGGCACCCATCGGACGCACGGCCCAGACCTGAGCTGAGACACCAAATAAAAGGCTTCAAGTGACATAGGCCAGAGCCTGTCTGTGCGTGCCCCCCCTCCCCCATAAATCACTAAAATGTCCATTCCCCGGGCTCCCCTGTGTGCATTCGCTCCCAAGTCCGTCGCATTAACTCCGAACTCAGTTCGCCTTCCCGCCGCCTTCAGGAGCACAGGAGCAGCCCTGGGCCGCCCGGGGCTCCAGAGCGGCATGTCGCTTACCGCTGCACCGCCCGCTCCCACTCCCGGGGAGGCGGCACCTCCTCTCGTTCCCTCTCATTTGAGGGGCAGATGTGCTTCTCGCACCATTAACTCTTTGCAGACCGTCCGACCCACTTATTCCCAGGGCCAGGCCCCCTCCTGGCCGTCCGCTCTGCGTTTCCCACGGTCCACCCCGCAGCCCCGCTTTCGAGCTGGGACCAGACCAAGGACCAGGTAGGGACATGCCGAACAGGAGGACGCACGGTGGCCTCTGCGGCTGGGCTGCTGGCCGGCTTCTTTCTCCAGAAACCAGCACCCAGCACAAGGCCCCATGGAGCTAGACATCACCAAGGTGACAGCATCCCTCCCGGACACGGAGAATCCACCGGAACGGGCATCCGCAGAGGCACGTTCCCTTCCCCGGGTCCCCTCTCCTCGCCCGCCTCCCGCCTGGTTCTCATGGGTCGTGATGTATAAAGTGAGTGAGATCAAGGAAGTACACACGACATAGAATTGATGATTCTGATCCTTGCCATCAAGTTCATAAGAATCGTAGTTTCAAGATGAAAAGATATCCCGATTCTAGGGCGAAAGAAATTTCAAAAAATGAGTCAGCTCATAAGTTCATAACGCCCCCCCCAAAAAAACAACAACAACAACACACACACACAAAACCCCAAAAACACACACACAGAAAAAAACCAAAAAACCTAACCAACAGAAAACCTGGAGTAAAACGGATCGTTTCCGCTCGTCTCCAGGCCTGGCTCACGCGAGGGCCGAGGCGGAGGAACCCCTCGCTTTGCGGTGCTAATTGTTTGCATTATCACAATAATCGCATGCAGCCGTATTACTCTCCCTGGTTATTAACTTGATTTTTACACATTAAGATTTAGATTTAATCCCCCGGGACCATCCACTAATGCTTTTAAAGTTGAAGGGTTTCAACAGTTTTAAGTCCTCCCCCCTCCTTTAGCCGCAGGCGGTAAACGTGAGCGCGAGGCTCTGCGCTTGGCGTCCCGGGGGGACGCTCAGACACAGGGCTGTCAAGGACCATGATCCTGTTCCCACACAGCAACCTCTGCAGCTATGAAATGTCTGCAATAATGTCATTATTTTAAATGGAACAACTCATATCACACGTGTTCCTTGAAGATCAGCTGTTCCTTTAAAGTCACGGGAGAAGGCATTTGGAGGAGAAAAAAAACCTGGGAGTTGGTTTCGCTTGCGGTCCACAGTGCGAACTGTCTCCGGGACCAAAAGAGAAAACTCACAGCTCCTTTTCCCAAACCCACAGTCCTGAGTCTCCGGCCGGCAGGGCGTGGACAGGGCGGCGCGGACAGGGCAGCACGGCCACGCTCAACGGGCACCAGGAGGCGTTGGGTTTCCGAGTGAGCGCGTTGTCCCCACAGGGGCCTGCCGAACCGGCTCCAGGTGTGAGCGTTCACAAGCACAGGATGGTGGCATCCACGCAGTAACGGAGTGAGGCCTGCTCCCAGCAGCCGGCAGCGTGGGCCGGGCATTACCACATGTCCTCCACGGGCTCAGGGGTCCGTCTAGGACAGCGGTTCTCAACCTGTGGGTCGAGACCCCTTTGGCGGTCGGACGACCCTTTCACAGGGGTCGCCTAAGACCATCCTGCATATCAGAGATTTACATGACGATTCATAACAGGAGCAACATTACAGTTATGAAGTAGCAACGAAAATAATTTTATGGTTGGGTCACAACATGAGGAACTGTATTTAAAGGGCCAGAAGGTTGAGAACCACTGGTCTAGGAAGTCATTGCATTTATCACACAAGCGGGTGTGCAGGTCAACACCATCCAGGAACGCCTATGAGGCACTCGCCTCAGAAGGCATAGGACACAGGAGGAAGGAGAGCATGTGACTTTGCGCTGCAGAACAGGACATACATCATCCTACCGCCCAGGTTCCTATGTTGGTTTTTAAAAATTAAGGACACAGTGTGTGCCTGTTCCAGGAACCTCATTCATTCACCAAATCATACGCGGGTTCAGGAGCGATCTACCCCGTCAACAGTCAATGTTTCTGAGCTCTGCATGGCATTTTTTTGTCTTGCTTCTAAAATGTCTTTCTCAATTTGAAAAGAAAACATAGCTCGCATCATGTTATTATGCATAGTTCCTATCAGTAGAGATATTTTAGAATGTTATTCATTGTTTCTATCTGAGGATAAAAAATTGGTATTTGAACACAACCACGTGCTGTATTTGACAGATCTGGCCATTTCTGCTGGGAAGGGCAGAGGGTTAAAGAGTCTCCGATGACCTAGAGCATTTTGAAAAACCCTAACTTAACTCTGGTGCCGTGTCACATATAGAAATTTTTTGATCTTTGCAACCATAGTAAAACAAAGACTTACATTTTTGATATTTATTTTATATATTTAAATGCCATTTAACAAAGAAAAATCAACCCAAAAAAATGAGTTCGCGTGTCACCTCTGACACGTGTGTCATAGGTTCGCCATCACTGGTCTAGAGCCTGTGTCCCTGGCCCTTCCTGGCGCCTCCTTGCAGCCTTTGGACACTTTGTAGAAGACACGGCCAGGGACGCCCGCGTGCCTTCTCACTGGGCCAAAGCTCGCGGCGCTTCCCTGTGCTTCACGGACTCGTGACGCTGCGTCCCGTGATTATCCGAGGGGCAGGACGTGCTCAATCACGTGCAGTCGCTTTCCCCGACGGGCACTCCACGTGCTGCTTGTCTGGAGTTCACGTGAGGCTGTGAGGACCGGCGTCGCTGCCTTTCAGAATCCCCGGAAAAGCCAGTCTAGGCCCGACTAATACCCAACTGGGTGTAACGCTGATGGCCCTTCCCAGGCAGCCCAACCCCACGCCCCGTCTCTCCATTAGCAGTGATCCCACTCGCACAACCTTCAGGAAGGTCTTTACCGAGAAACCTCCCGAGTCTTTCCTGAATCGTAGAGCAATACTGACGGGGGATGAGCCAGGACAAAGGCCGTCCCTCTTTGCTCCATCAGCGACCGGGAGACGTGCACACAGAGAATTCTTCGGGGATGGAATTATGGCCGCTCTCCCACTGCTCAGGGCCGTCCTGGCTGTGATGGAGCCGGGATGTGCTGTGGGGAGGGTTCCGGAGAGGCCAGAGCAGACACTTCTGTGTAAACCCGACAAAGGCAAGAGGAACCCCCCACTGGCTGAGCCAGACCAGCACGGACACGATCCAGGGTCCTCCCCCATCTCTGCAGGCCGCAGGCCGTTCTGCGGTAAGGACAGGACCGAGGAGGTCCGACCATTCGCCACGTGGAGCTAGAGCTGCAATGTAGGCGCCTGGAGGTGCTGACATGGGGACTCGGCTCTAGATCTGTTGCATCCAAAACGTTCTTTCCAGTCAATCATGCAGCCTCCAGCGTGGGCGGAGGCCTACAGCGGATGCAACACTCCAGTGGGGGGCTGTCCACTCTGCACGGACAGCTGACGGTGGAGCCAGAGGGAGAGGAACAGTGCAGTGGAGAGGTGTACAATCAGAGGAGTGTGGTTAGAGGAACTGGCTCTTGAAGTTATGGAGGCCGAGAAGCATCGCCATCAGCGTCTGCAAACCAGGCGCTAGTACGATTCAGCTCAAGGTCGGAGGCAGGGGCCCAGGAGCTCCCACAGTGGAGGACAGAAAAAGACGGACAGCCCGGCTCAGGACGCGCTGGAGAGAACTCACAGTTCGTTGGCCTTTTTGGTCCCCTCCGGACCCCGAATGGACTGGGTGATGCCCACCTACCCTGGTGAGGGCATACCTCTCTACTTGCTCTACTGAACCAAATGCCAATCTCTTTTGGAAACATGTTCACAGGCATGCAAGCTCAGAAATAATGTGTTCTTTTTTAAAAAAAAAAGCTATCTGGGCATCCCTTAGCCAGTCAGGTTGACACATAAAACGAACCACAGCGCTCTATTGTAATTTAACTGGAATAATTAACAATAGTCTACTCTCCTGGGCTGGGAGCTGGGCCTGTGCAAGCTCATGGAGGAGAGCAGGCACTCAGCTGATTCCTTAAACCCCCACCAGCCCTCCCCTGGTGCTCCTTTGTCATGGACACACCTCCGTGCATTCCCACCACACACCTACTGCTCTGACTCCTGAGCCTTCCCCCTTCTCTCAAGGAGCCCCACCCAACCTGGGAAACAATTTCACCTTCACCAAAATCAACAAACAAAAACAACCGACCGAATGTCAGTAAGACAGCCTGGGTGAGGGTCCCATTCCTTTTCCCCAACCCTTTCTCTGGCTCAACAGCCATCGTCTCTTTTTGCTTCTTCAGATGAAAGGGGCTCATTCCTTATATTCTTTTTTTCTCTGGAGCTGTGTTCAAATTCTCTTTCAGCTTTAACTGCCAAAAGTATCTATCAAGAAGATGAGTGGGTAAAAAAGCGGTGGTACATTTATATGATGGAATACTATGCAGCTGTAAAAAAAGAAGGATCTCTTGCCCTTGGGGACAGCATGGAGGAACCTGGGGAGTGTTATGCTGAGCGAAATAAGCCAGTCAGAGAAAGACAAGTATCACATGACCTCACTCATATGGGGAATCTAATGAACAAAATAAGCTGATGAACAAAATGGATCCAGAGATATAGAAGCATGGGATAGACCAGTGATGGCGAACTTATGACACGCGTGTCAGAGGGGACACGCGAACTCATTTTTTTGGTTGATTTTTCTTTGTTAAATGGCATTTAAATATATAAAATAAATATCAAAAATGTAAGTCTTTGTTTTACTATGGTTGCAAAGATCAAAAAATTTCTATATGTGACACGGCACCAGAGTTAAGTTAGGGTTTTTCAAAATGCTGACACGCCGAGCTCAAAAGGTTCGCCATTACAGGGATAGACCGACAAATCTCAGAAGGAAGGGGGGAGGGTGGGAAGAGATTAACCAAAGAATTTGTATGCACATATGTATAATCCATGGACACAGACAATAGGGTAGTGAAGGCCTGGGGTGGGGGTGGGGGCTAGACAGTGTCAACAGGGAGAAAGGGGGACATCTGTAATACTTTTAGCCATAAAAATAAATAAGTAAAACAAAACAAAGAGGACAGAACTCGAGGAACATGAGTCCAACTACATAGTCCCTGAGAGCTTAGCACACTCCAGAAGGAGGTGAGGATCCCGAGTTGGCTTAAGTTTCTGTCTCATCTTGCAGGATGGAGTTGAACTCCTAGAAGTTAACTTGAATTATATAATAAATAAATAAAATTACACCTTTTTCCCCAACTTGTAAGTGGATTAGTGACCGTCTGCTGCATGTTCTCATCTCCTAGTACTTTTGTGCTCAGACTTCTCTCACTCAGTTCAGGTTCAGGCTCATAGTAAAGGCTCAAGAATCGTCTCTGGTAGGAACATGTCTGCAGCATTTACACATGGATTCTCGAAGGTTTTTCCCGAGTCTTTTCAGCGTCCCTCCATCCCCACCCCATCTCCACCCACTGCTCTCACTTGAGAGTCTGCATTTCAGAAAGGTGTCCTGCCTGCTACTGTGCTGAGCACAGAGAATCCAGCAATCCAGTCAGGTGTGGCCTCCTGGAGCCTATGGTCTAACAAGGGAGACAGAGACGTAAAAAGATCATCGCACAGTCATTGCCCCGCGATGACATCCACCGTTAAGTGCAATGTGAGTGCATAACAGGAACCAGCCTGACCGAGCTGCAGTCCATACAGTGGCTGTGGACGCACAACAGCCGAGCACAGAGGGACACACAGTCCGAGGAGACGGCAGCATAAAGCAGACCCAGCTATAGCTGCAGACAAGTTGTAAAAGGTGTAATTGTTTTAATGTGTGACTCAGGAGTCGCTCTAAAGAAGTGGCATTTCAGGTGAAATAGGAAGAATGAGTCGAAGTAAGGCAGGCTAAGAGTAGGTGTGGTGGGCAGGGGTGGGAGGAACAGTTTAGTGTATGAGGCACAGAGAATACCATGAATGAAGGTCAAGGTCCCAGAGGTCAAGGAAGCATGAGTGGGGGCCATGGAGGAGGCCAGCGTGTCCAGAATGGAAGGGCATTGGAGGGATAAGCAGGCCATGGGAAAACAGCCAACTCAAATGCTGGGAACAAAAAAAACTTAGGAGGGTGGGGACTGAGGGGAGGATGGGGGGGCGCCCTGAGCAGATTTGGAATTGAAAATGAGCACAACTGTAGAGCAACAGCATTTCCATCTAATCCATTGGGGAAATTAAGCAATAAGACCATGCCCAGGCCTGGTGAGGATGCGGCAAATACGGTAAGCACCGCCCTAGACTGGCAGAGTGCATCTAAACCGATGCCTCTTCTTGAAGAGCAATTTAGAAATATATGTAAAAAACCTAAAGGACCAAGCAGTTTCACCACAAGAAGCTTAAACGATGACGATATTCTCAAAATACAACTAGTTCATTGCACAACAAGGTTCAACAAAACATCGTCTTTCATATTGAAAACATCAAGAACAAGAGCCGGCATGAACTACATGTCCCTTAGCAGAGGACTAGCTAGATAAGTTACGATTCAATCGGATGACGAACTATGGTGCCACCAGAATACATCGCAGACTTGTGGGGATGGATACGGGAGGTCTCAGAGATACTGAAGTCTGTGTGTGTAGAATGATTTCATGTACATACAGTTAGTCCTCACCCAACTCCTGCAATAGGTTCCGCCACTTTAAGTGCAAAGACTCATAACAGAATCAAGGTTACCACAGGCTCATTGATACAAACCAGAGTTACGTTCCTGCACCATCTCACCCACAGCATCACAAGACAACATTGAGTGAACGTTATTCCAGGACCTGCTATTCATGCTTAATGGCAGTCCCGTCTGAATGGGGATTCACAATGAGGATTTTTAAATGGAAGGGTAGCTACACAAGGAGCGGCTCACCTGGCTGCCTGTGGGGGGAGCAACCGCAGGTGGCAGATGGGAGGATTTCATTTGGCCTTGTGTTTGGTGTGAGTTCCTTTGCGATGTCCACGTGCAGCAGGCACAGAAGTTGCCTTTCCTCCATCCCTCCCCCACTTCATCCTTGCGAACAGACACCGGATGTCTCAGGGCTGGTGCCCCAGTCCCACCCCAGGGGAACATGGGAATGTCCAGGAGTCTCGGGTGATGCCGTTTGCATTGCTAATTTGAAGGTGAGCTGTGACCCAGGTCTCCCTGGGATCCTCCAGGAGAGCTGGCCTCACGCATGAGAAGACACTGAACGATGCCGGTCCTTCTTAGGGTGACGCCAGCTCTGAGGCTCTGAGGGGAGAGCTTCTTCAGAGAGAAGAACCTGGTGAATCTGTTGGAGCTCGTAACTATGGCAGCCATTGAGCCCCTCTCTGCACTATTTGTCAGGGGAGATCATACATTTATTATTCTTTAAAGCATTGAATTAGTGACCACTATTTGGAATCGAAGTTACCTTATGCGATATGGCGTTTTCAGTCATGGATGTACCAGGGATACTGCCCCTGGAGGAAGAACTGGAAGGGGCAGGCAGGAGGCCTGGGCGGGCCAAGGAGGAGGAACCCAGTGAGTGGCCCAAAGGGGTGACCGTGGGGATGAGGACGAGATGGAGAGAAAGGCGTGGGCTCGAGATCTAAGTCCTCGCTGCTTCTCTCCTTCCCTAACTTTCTAAGTTAGCTGAGACTCTCGAGCATTTGCACTCTCCCCCGGTTCATGGACGTGAAATGACTCGTGAAAACTAAGGAGCAATAAACACAATCACGACAAGATAAGGCAGAAACCGGGGCATAAGAGGGAAGACAAAAATTGTATTTTAAAAATCTTCATTGGGACAAACTATGGCCATGGAGACCCTATCCTGGCCCTAAGGTTCTCATTTATCCATTTTATTACTGATTCGCTTTTCCTTCCATCCTCCGGAGCAGGAAAACAAGGTTCCAGTCGCTGACAGCACCAGCGTCGCTCTCTGTGCTCTCGTTGCACATCCCCACATTTCCACGGAGCGGTGGCCTCATCTAGGACGAGGCCAGACAGAGGCAGCGGAGCAGTGAGCAGGGGCTTTGTTGGTTCCATCCGTGTCTCATCGCTGTGTCGGACACCAGAACAGGCAGAGCCTCGGTGGGCGGGTGGTGGGGAAGGCGGGGAGGCTGAGCCTGTGGCCCTGGCTTAGGACGCGTGACCTCAGGGCGCAGCTCCTCTGGCTGCCAGCCCCCCACTGTCCCTGCCTGGGCGACGGAGCCAAACCCGCAGGGACTCAGCGACAGGCGTGTCCATGACCCCAGAGCTTTGCAGGAGCGAGGTCGCCTGAGAAAAAGCCGTGAGAGGAAGCTTGGTGCCTGGAAGCGGGGACCCAGCACCATCGCCCCATCTGGCTCCACGCTGATGCCAGGGAGCAGCTTGCAGGGGGACCTTCTTCCTTTTCCACGTGGAGGACGCAGTGAGGCTCAGAGCCTGCGCCCCTGTGTCAGCGCGGAATCCGGGGGGGGGGCGGTCCTCACCAGAGGGGAGGGCGAAGGAAATGACTAAGGAGCAGCCGAGCACCAGGAGCCAGTGCAGGCCGCACCCCTCTTCCCAGGAAGGGGCAGAGGGAAGGGACCCCGTGGCCAGCGGCAGAGGCA
Organism: Myotis brandtii; assembly: GCF_000412655.1. NCBI lineage: Eukaryota > Metazoa > Chordata > Mammalia > Chiroptera > Vespertilionidae > Myotis > Myotis brandtii. Next base: position 103,485 of record NW_005366559.1, on the reverse strand, counting down.
CCTCTGGGTCCTGAAGCAGGAGGCTACGCATGGGATAATCACGACGGTGGGGGAGGCCTGGGATGTCCGGGCCGTGGGAGAGGAGACCGAGGGCCTCCACGTGCGGGCGGGGCTCCCACAACCCTGTGGGCAAGCCCCGGGGGAGCCGGGACACACAGACCCCTCACTCGGCAGCCCCGGGGGAGCCGGGACACACAGACCCCTCACTCGGCAGCCCCGGGGGAGCCGGGACACACAGACCCCTCACTCGGCAGCCCCGGGGGAGCCGGGACACACAGACCCCTCACTCGGCAGCCCCGGGGGAGCCGGGACACATGGATCCCTCACTCAGCAGCCCCGGGGGAGCTGGGACACAGACACCCCTCACTCGGCAGCCCCAGGGGAGCGGGGACACGGAGACACGCAGAGGTGGGGGCGCCTCCATCCCTCCCGCGGTCTCTGTGAGGGTCGATGGAAAACGCGGGCACAGTGCCTGGCATGTGGTGGCAGCTCTGCTGGTTTCCTTTCCGACCCTGACTCTCTAGGGGACATTTAAAGATCGGCCCAGAACATGTATGTGTCCGTGACTCTGTACCATGGAGACAATGAGTGCCCACTATCTTCTCATCACAGAAACACAGGCAGAAGTGAGCGAGTTACGCACCTTCCCATCCAGAAGGTCCCGGCTGCTCCTGTCGGCATCCGATGGCTCGGACACAAATAGCGAAACATCTGGGGCTCCCGGGGACCTTTCCATCCATGGGAACTGTAACGCACGAGAGAGATGCTCTAGTCCAGCGGTTCTCAACCTGTGGGTCGCGACCCCTTTGGGAGTCGAACGACCCTTTCACAGGGGTCACCTAAGACCATTGGAAAACACATATATAATTACATATTGTTTTTATGATTAATCACTATGCTTAAATTATGTTCAATTTGTAACAATGAAAATACATCCTGCATATCAGATATTTACATGATGATTTCTAACAGCAGCAACATTACAGTTATGAAGTAGCAAAAAAAATAATGTGATGGTTGGGGGTCACCACAACATGAGGAACCGTATTAAAGGGTCGCGGCCTTAGGAAGGTTGAGAACCACTGCTCTAGTGGTTCTGCAGATGCTGCCTTTGCCTGGGTCACTGCAGGAGCCCAAAGAAGACGGTGAAAAGGTGAAGTGGGAACAAAAAGGAATGCTTCCCAAGCCCTCCCCCCCACACACACATGAAAGGATCTGTGTAAGAAATCTAAACGGCATGACAGTCGATTTATGATATTTCACTGGATTCTTGTTACACTTAGAAAAAGCAATCTCCACCTTGTATGTCACGCCATAGGACAACCCCATTTGGGCGGATTTTGAGGTCATTAATGAGTTTTGATTGTCCCCAACAGTCTTTTTTACGCTTGATTTCTAGTGCAAGGGAATCTCGCGACAGAATGAACACTTTCAGATTAAGGGAGAGATGGCAAAGGCCTCACCTGCCTGTGACTGTGCAGACATCACTAATCGATCCCTGTCCCCTCCTGCCCACTCACCCTCTCCACGCAGGGTTGCAAGCAGCCACATCCCATCAGAGGAATTAGCACCAGTTCTCTCCATCTGCCGCATGCACTGCTCTCTGTGAGAATGCAAACATGTGAAGAAGAGCAAGAATTTAAGTTCTCAATCACTGACAACTAAATGTTAAAAAACATTGAAAGCAGCTCTTGCTCTGGCCTCAGGGCAGAGCGCTCGGGGCTCTGGGACTGGGAGGGGAGATGGCAGAGCCCCGGCTCCCTGGAGACACCCTTCACCTACTTAATGATGTTGCCTCGGGCGAGTGCTGCCAAAAGGACCAGCTCTCTCCAGGGCATCGATTTCAGCCATTTACCATCAAATAAAACCTGCAGCCGGCACAGGAATTCTCAGGCCAAATGAATTCTCAGGCCAAGGGCATTTTCTTTTTTGAAAATTTTAAAGTCCTTGTTGGGTAAACTACTTTAAAAAAATGCAAGACCCATAAAAGAATCCCAGAAACAGGAAGAACAATGCGGAGGAAGGGGCGTGAGGGGAAGCTCATGGCAGCGGGGGCTGCGTGTCTGTGCAGCCTGCACGCGCAGGTGAGCTTGGGCACACGTGCACATCGCTACACATCTCCACAGTCACACACCCTCTGCAGCGACTGGCCGGCCGACAGGTTAGGCCAAGCAAGAGGAAATACATTTAACAAGAAAGGACAGGCCTTTCGCTGACTGCAAAGATGGCCTGCCAGGGACCGGACTTACTTTCCCATAAAAAAACAACTAAAAAATCAACAAAATGTGTGAAAACACCCACTTAGGAAATGCTGAGTTTCAAGGGGGAAGGAACCATGGTCCTGACAGATGAGGGGAGCCTCCGGCCTCCCCAGCTGAGTGTGTGCCCCAGCCCTGGTGCGGGGAGGGGACCCGGGAGCGTCCAGAAGACTCCCTGCATCGAGGAGACAGGCCTGGGTCCGAGGAGAGCAAGGCAGCTGCAGTTTACAAGACCGAGCGCTGGAGAGGAGAGAGCCACACGGCTTGGCTGTGGAATTCTTGGCTGTCGGGCGTCCCGTAGACGACAGGACACGTCAGCATCACTGGCCTCTCTCACCAGATGCCCGTAGCACTCACTTCCCCTCCACCAGCCAAAACTGTGTCTGGACCAGTGGCCCCCAATGTGGGCACAAACCCCCCAGGGGGGGGCAATTTGATTTTTAAGAGGGGCAATTCAAGAATGAGTTATTAACAGTGAATTTTTTGTATTTCTTATGGGTCTTAGGGGCCTCATATACAGCATATAAATATAGATTGTGACATATTTGTGCATTTCAGTTCTGTATTATATGTTTTGAAACTTTATTTGCTATTTTTTCATGTCATTTCATATTATTACTATTATTTACAACAATTTCTTAGTGATTTCTTCTTCAGTACTTTAACTGTCCTTTCATTCTTTTATTTTTCTCTTTCATGGATGCCATGTTCTTTGGAAGCTCATTTAGACCAAGTTAATGGCCTTTTAGGCTTCCTCCGCGTGAATAGGGGTTCACTTTTTGAATAATAAGGATTCTGTGTCACTGGGAGGCTTCAGGATTTAGAGATGCTTAGGTGGGGCATGGCCGAAAGAAGGCTGGGAACCACTGGTCTAGCCCCATGGTCGGCAAACCACGGCTTGCGAGCCACATGTGGCTCTTTGGCCCCTTGAGTGTTGCTCTTTGGCCCCTTGAGTGTGGCTCTTCCACAAAATACCACGTGTGGGCGCGCACTACAGTGTGATTGAAACTTCGTGGCCCATGCGCAGAAGTTGGTATTTTGTGGAAGAGCCGGTATTTTGTGGAAGAGCCACACTGAAGGGGCCAAAGAGCCGCATGTGGCTCGCGAGCCGCAGTTTGCGGAACTGCAGTTTGCCGACCACTGGTCTAGACATTTGGGAGACAACATTGTCCCAATTGAAAACTATTGGATTAAAGTGGCCACACGTGGCTGGGAATAGAGCTTGTTTTCACCAGCCAGACTGGAAAACCTCAAGACCCATAGGGTACTGGGTGGAGTACACAGAAGGGTCTTGGTTCAGCATAGGAACAATTAGCTGTAGACTGAGAATTGTCCAGTCCACCTAATGAACCCTTAAAAGTAAGACCTGCCAGGATCTTTTCATTTCGTGGCTGGCGTGGCTCAGTGGTTGAGCTTCGGCCTAAGAACCAGGAGTTCATGGTTCCATTCCCTGTCAGTGGACATGCCCAAGTTGGGAGCTTGATACCCAGTAGGGGGCATGTAGGAGGCAGCCAATTAATGATTCTCTCTCATCATCTATATTTCTCTCTCTCTTTCCCTCTCCCTTCCTTTCTCTGAAATCAATAATTGAAAAAAAAAAGCATTTTGAAAAAAGAACTAACAGGATCAAATGTTTTACAAGCAATATAGCTGCATTCCAGAACAAAACCTGAGAATATTTTAGGAATACAAAAATATCCAGCACCCAACAAGGTAAGATTTACCATGCCTAGAATCAAGTAAAAAAAATTACCAGGCATGCAGAGAGGCCGGAAAATACAATCTACCATGAGGAAATTAATCCGTCAATCAAAACTGACTCAGAACTGATACAGATACTAGAACTAGCAGATAGGAATATTAAAAGAGTTATCACATTTGTATTCTACATGATGAAAAAATTAAGGGGAGACATGAAAGATATAAAAAAGGCACAACTGAAACTTCAAAAGATGAATCTTATTAAGCACAAGATGAAAAACTATAGTAGGTGGAATCTGTGACATGTCAGAGAAGACAAGGTTAGTAAATGTAATGATATCGAATTACAACAGACAGAAAGCACATTTTAAAAAATGAACAGAGCATCATTGAGTTGTGGGTAAACTACAAATGGCTTCCTATGCATGTATTGGACTCTCCAGAGGTGAGGAGACAGTGGGGGCTACAGAAAAATGTTTGAAGGTACGACTGCTGAAAGTTTTCCGAGTTTCATGAAACCCACAAACCCAGGAAGCTCAACAAATCCTAAGCACAAGAAAATACCAAGTTAAGTACACGAAGACACATCATAACCAAATGCTCAAAACTGGTGCTAAAGAGAAAATCATGCAGAGGAACAAATATGGATGGAAGCAGATTTCACATTAGAAATAACATAAGTGAGAATATAATATGTATCTCATATAGGAGCAACACCTTTAATATATGGAAAGAAAATTCTGTCAACCTAGAATTCAGTACCCAGCAAAAATATCCTCCAAAAGCAAAGGTGAAATAGTGCCATTTTCAGAAATACAAAAACTGTAAAAACTCATCTCCAGCACATCCACATTATGAGAAATCTTTTTAAGTCTTTTAGGCAGAAGCAAATATTGCTGCACAGAAATATAAACCTATACAATGGAATGAAGAACACTGCAAATAGTAACCACATGATAAACATATAAACTTTGTCCTTAATATTTAAATCTCTTTAAAAGATAATTAAATATTGGGTTTTAGAATATATTTAATGTAAAATATACAACAATAATAGATAAATGTGAAAAGGGGAGAATTAGAAATACTGAATTATAAGGTTCTTATAATACAGATGATGTGGTAGAATATCACTTAAAGGAAGAAGATGTATATAATAAACCCAAAAGCAGTAACTAAAATAATTGAAATAAGAATTGTATCTAATAAGCCAACAGAGGAGATAAAATGGAATAAAAAAATTCAGTTATTACAACTGAAGCCAGAAAAAAGAGTAAAAATGAACAAAGATGAGATAGGATGAATAAAAAACAAACAGCAAAAACAATTGTTATAGATTTCTTGGTTCTCAATGTTTAAGACGGGCAAAGAATAATTGAGCAGGTTTACTCAACAAAGAAAATATAGCAATAAAAATAAAAGATATTTGCCCTAAACAGTTTGGCTCAGTGGATAGAGTGTCAGCCTGCAGACTGAAAGGTCCCAGGTTCGATACCGGTTAAGGGCGTGTACCTTGGTTGCGGGCACATCCCTAGATACAGATACTAGAACTAGCAGATAGGAATATTAAAAGAGTTATCACATTTGTATTCTACATGATGAAAAAATTAAGTGGAGACATGAAAGATATAAAAAAGGCACAACTGAAACTTCAAAAGATGAATCTTATTAAGCACAAGATGAAAAACTATAGTAGGTGGAATCTGTGACATGTCAGAGAAGACAAGGTTAGTAAATGTAATGATATCGAATTACAACAGACAGAAAGCACATTTTAAAAAATGAACAGAGCATCATTGAGTTGTGGGTAAACTACAAATGGCTTCCTATGCATGTATTGGACTCTCCAGAGGTGAGGAGACAGTGGGGGCTACAGAAAAATGTTTGAAGGTACGACTGCTGAAAGTTTTCCGAGTTTCATGAAACCCACAAACCCAGGAAGCTCAACAAATCCTAAGCACAAGAAAATACCAAGTTAAGTACACGAAGACACATCATAACCAAATGCTCAAAACTGGTGCTAAAGAGAAAATCATGCAGAGTAACAAATATGGATGGAAGCAGATTTCACATTAGAAATAACATAAGTGAGAATATAATATGTATCTCATATAGGAGCAACACCTTTAATATATGGAAAGAAAATTCTGTCAACCTAGAATTCAGTACCCAGCAAAAATATCCTCCAAAAGCAAAGGTGAAATAGTGCCATTTTCAGAAATACAAAAACTGTAAAAACTCATCTCCAGCACATCCACATTATGAGAAATCTTTTTAAGTCTTTTAGGCAGAAGCAAATATTGCTGCACAGAAATATAAACCTATACAATGGAATGAAGAACACTGCAAATAGTAACCACATGATAAACATATAAACTTTGTCCTTAATATTTAAATCTCTTTAAAAGATAATTAAATATTGGGTTTTAGAATATATTTAATGTAAAATATACAACAATAATAGATAAATGTGAAAAGGGGAGAATTAGAAATACTGAATTATAAGGTTCTTATAATACAGATGATGTGGTAGAATATCACTTAAAGGAAGAAGATGTATATAATAAACCCAAAAGCAGTAACTAAAATAATTGAAATAAGAATTGTATCTAATAAGCCAACAGAGGAGATAAAATGGAATAAAAAAATTCAGTTATTACAACTGAAGCCAGAAAAAAGAGTAAAAATGAACAAAGATGAGATAGGATGAATAAAAAACAAACAGCAAAAACAATTGTTATAGATTTCTTGGTTCTCAATGTTTAAGACGGGCAAAGAATAATTGAGCAGGTTTACTCAACAAAGAAAATATAGCAATAAAAATAAAAGATATTTGCCCTAAACAGTTTGGCTCAGTGGATAGAGTGTCAGCCAGACGACTGAAAGGTCCCAGGTTCGATACCGGTTAAGGGCGTGTACCTTGGTTGCGGGCACATCCCTAGTGGGGGGTGTACAGGCAGCTGATCGTGTACCTTGGTTGCGGGCACATCCCTAGTGGGGGGTGTACAGGAGGCAGCTGATCGATGTTTCTCTCTCATCGATGTTTCTAACTATCCCTCTCTCTTCCTCTCGGTAAAAAAATCAATAAAATATATTTTAAAAATAAAAAAAAGAAAAGATGTTCAACATTATTAGTAACTAGAGACTCAGTGCATGAAATTTGTGCACAGGTGGGGTCCCCAGCAGCTGCCGGCTGGGGCCTCCCTTCCCCCAGCTGCCTGCCATCACTGCTGGCCAGGGTGGGGCTAGCCCGAGGTTGGGGCTGAGGGTGTTTGGCTGGCCTCAGCCCGCCCCCCTCCCCAGTTGAACTCCCGGATGAGGGGACAATTGGCATATTAGGATTTTATTATATAGGATTAGGAAACTGTAAATTAAAGTCAAATGAGATCACCACATACATATTACAAGAGCTAAAATTAAAAAGACTGAGCATACCAATGTGGAGGAGGATGTATAAGAATCTGAAAGCCCCACACTGTGGTACAGGGAAGGCACAATGGCACAACCACTTCGGAAAAGGGTCTGGCAGTGTCTTAAAAAGTTAAACATACACTTCCCAGATGACCCAGCTATTCTACTCCTAAGAATTATGTACATATGTATTTAAATGTCCACAGCAGCGTGCGTAATAGCAAACAACTGGAAATAGTCCTATTGTTCCTCACCTGGTGAATTAATTGAAAAACCAAACTTTGGTGTGTGTGTGTGTGTGTGTGTGTGTGTGTATGTATGTCAGCGTCAAAAACAAATGGCCTACTGATGCACATGAATGAATTTTAAGATAATTATATCAACGGAAAGAAGCCATACATTAGGATACACTATATGATTTTGTTTACTTAAAATTCTAGAAAATAAAACTAATCTCTAGTGACAGAAAGCAGATCGCTGGCTATTGGGTAGGGAAAGGTGGGAGGGAAGGGCTTACAGAGGAAGCTTTTGAGGGATATGAATATATTCATGATCTTGACTGTTGCTCATTATCTTGATCATGGGTGTATGAGCATGTTAAAACATATCAAATTATACACTTCAGATATAGGTAGTTTACTGTAATCAGTTTAATTTAATCTCAACAAAGTTCAATGAAAATTATAAGAAGAGCTTCTAGGGGACATCACAAAAGATTACGCTTGACCTTGAGTGGAGGTCAACCCCTCACACTGGCCTGGTGATCTTGTTACAGGCACATACATTCTCTTGGTTTCAATTCCTAACATGTCACATCAGAGAGCTGACTGGGTGATGTCTAGTGCCCTTTATCACTCCAAGCCACGGGATCACAGATAAACGCTAATAGGAGGGTGTGGGGATGGTGAAATGGAGTCAGACCCACCTGGGTTTGAATTTCAGCTCTGTCGCTCATTTCTTACGTGACCTGAGATGAATAATTCAAACCCTCGACACGGTTAGCGGGAAGGTTTCACGAGGAAGGAGCTGTGCCGGCTGCCCGCTCCTGCACCCAGAGCTTGGTGTAGACGCCGGCAGACAAAGGAATGTCTTTCTTCTCTGAAGGTGAAGACAATAATGAGCCCACTTGTAGGAGGGGCTGTTGGTGTTTTGCCAACCCACCTCCTGTTGTCCGGATTCTGCTTCTACCTCAGCCCAGGGAGACGGCTCCCTCGTGCCTCCGGCCTCAGGCGGAAAGGAGCCCCAGGCTTGGAAACGGTTCCTGGAAGGGCTCTGGCCTGGCCACAGGGGCAGGGCTGGCTGTGCCTAAGGGCGCCCAGAGCTCCTGGCCTCAGGGGAAGTGAAAGCCCTGAGGGCTTCCCGCAGGCAGCAAGGATGAGAGGCAGTGGACACAGGTCCCGCCTCCTGCTCTCCGGGGGACACTCCTAAGACCTTTCCACGCGGGTCCTCGAGAGCTTCCGTGGGCAGGGGGACCCCCCTCATTCTATGCCTTCTGCTGGCTTTTCTCCTTTCCTTGTGCTACTTCTCCAGGCGCCACTCTGCGTCCCGGGGTCACTTCCTAAGGACCCGTGTCTAAGGCAGAGTGAGGGTCTGCCTTCGGGGAGCCCACGCTAGGGCGCTATCTGAGGTGGTTAATTTGACCTCAACGCTGCCGGCCTACGGGATGCCCAGCCAAGAGCTGGTGACTCATTACTGCTGAGGGTGTCTGGGCGGCTGTTTCTGGCGACATTAGCCCTTGGATCCTGGGCGGGACTCACCGACGTGGGTGGGCATCACCCGACCCGCTGAGCCCGAGCAGAACAGGGGCCGCAGGAGAGGACTTTGCCCCCTCTGCTGGACCGGGGCCTCCTCTTCCCCTGCCCGTGGCCCTCAGCACCCTTGGTCCTCGGGCCTGTACACTCAGACAGGCCTCCCACTCCTGCCCCCCTGTTCTCGGGACGTGGGGTTCAGACTGAACTGCATCTACAGGTCCCTGGGCTCAGCTCTCGGACAGCAGACCTTGGGACTCAGCATCCATCATCCCGTGAGCCAATCCCTCCTCATAACGCTCTTCCCGTACAGACCCTGCACCCTGTCGTGTCCGTTCTTCAGAGAACCCAGGCCCAACACGGCTGCAGGCGGGTCCGGTAGGGACTGAACAGGGCCTGCAAAGTGCCTTCGTGCTGCCCTGGCTTGTTTCCATGCTGGTTTCTGTGGAGCCCAAGAGAACATGAGGTGCTCACTCTGAGTCCGCGCGTGAGGGGGGCAGGGGAGGGTGTGTGAGGAAAGACGTACTGAGAATGGATAAGCATAAGATGGGAACAACCCAAAAGGAGGTGGCCGCTGATCCCCTTGGGACCTGGGAGCGTTTAACACCCTGCGACAGAACCCCAGGGGGGCGGGGGCGGAGCAGCAGAGCTGCTGGCTTCCTGTCACCATTTCAAAGCGCTGGGGGAGGGGCTCATGCAGCTGCCCAGGCCCCGAAACCTGGGCTGGGGGCTCTGCTGCCTGCGGGGGCCTCGGTGGGAGGATCACAGTCGGAGGGGAAATGGTAACCAGACGCCAGGCCGACGGGGCTTCCAGGACTCACTGCCACTTGCCGTTTTCCAACCTTTTCCGGGCACAGAATTCACTCCTGCTCTCCACACGCCCCGGCGGCTTGGCCTGTAACAGAATCTTTTAAAAAGGTCAATCTGGACTCTTCCTGCGGCAGCCTCTCAGCCTAACGGCGCTCCGTGCACCACCTAATTGGATTTTTACGGGCCTTTATTCAGAGAGATTTGTTTAGTGACGATGACGATTAGAGTGTTCTAGGTGCGTCCCCTCTGGATATTCTCGGAGCAACACAGTGTCCCCCCGGCTAGACCCTGAGAGCACATGTCTAATCGGTGGTTGTGGCCTACAGCCGGCCTCCGCTCCAGCACAAACCATACAACCATCCAGGAATTTCTGGGTCGGATGATGTTAGTACCAGCCCTGCAGAGCTAGAGCAAGTGGGCAGGTAGGCCTGAGGTCATGCTAATGGGAGGCTTCATGCTAGGCCATGACCATGTCATGTGACTCCTGCAGAAAATTCCACGCATTTCGACGGCGAAGTGGGGGCCAGGCTGCGTTTTCAAGGCGATTTGCCTTAAGAGATTACGGATTTATACGCCTCGGGTTGTGTTCCGTCGTATAAAAGTCCAGGAGTCCTCTGTAAAGTTGGCTTTACGAGCCGGAACTGGGATTTACATCTCGCGCAGTAAATTCCTGTACGTCGGCTGTTGGGCGTTTCAGAGGCGACCCCGGGCTTAACTGGCTGCAGGTAAAAACGAGAGGCCGGCCTGGTTTTAATCATGTTCTCTGGGGTTGCTTGTGCCCAAGTACTCAGCCAATTACGTCGCTCTTTATGGGACGTGTTTTATATTCCGCGAGGTACATTTTCCCCGTCGTTAAATGGTTTTGTTTGCTTTTGTTTTAGCTTTAGTTTGTAAAATCCAGCTCAGGCCTCTCCTGAAGAATGTGGTAAGTGGGCACACGGAGAGGGCTCTCCCTGGCGCTCGCCAGGCCTTTCAGGCGTGGGTGGTGCTGGGAGCCCCTCGCTGTGCTGTGTGTGGATTGGGGTCATTGCGCGGATCTCTTAGGGGTTGCTCAGAGTCATCGACCAAAATGGAGCAAGTGTGAGTGCTGTTCCGGGAACTGGAAGGATCGGAGTGTTGAGAACAGGAAAAGTTGGGAGGGTGTGGGAAAGAGGAGGAGGAAAGATGTAGATAAAACAGAAAGTGGTGACGACAGAGGTTTAATTCTCCTGATGGTAGAGCTGGCAGGAGGGGTAGATGGACTCGTAGCTGGGAAAAGAAATGTGATTGTCAGTGAACCATTTCCCCCAAAGCCACGGGCGGTGAGGGCAGGAGGGATCTGAAAGATTCAACTGTTTCCTGTGTCACTGAAAGTTCAACCTTCGCCAGCCTCCTAGAAGGCTTAGGAGGCATCCACAATCCATTTTCTTATTTTTCATAAACATTTAATTTTAGAATCACTTTGTATTGAAAGGAAAGTTGACGAGGTAGTACAGAGAGTTCCACTTTACACTTTACACGCCAATTTCCCGTTATGAACAGCTTGTATTTTTGTTACAGTTAATTCATATAAATACATTTTTTATTTCTATTTTATCCCCTCTGACAGTTGCCAGTCTGTTCTCTATCCACGAGTCTGTCTCTCTTTTGCTCGTTAGTTCATTTTGTTCATTAGAGCCCACACATGAGTGAAATCACATGTACTTGTCTTCCTCTGACTGGCTTATTTCACTTAGTGTAATGTTCTCCGGTCCATCCATGCTGTCGCAAAGGGTGAAATGTTCTTACTTTTTACTGCCGAGCAGTATTCCGCGGTGTAAATGCACCACAGCTTTCCTATCCACGCATCTACTGAAGGGCAGTGGGCTGCTTCCAAATCCGAAGAAAGCTGAAACACTAATTCGGAAGATATATGCACCCCTGTGTTCATTGCAGCATCACTTACAACAGCCAAGATCTGGATACACTACTGTTGACTAAAGTCCATACTTTATTCAGATTTCCTTATCTAACTGAATGCCACTTTCCTTTTCTCTTTATTTCTTTTCTTTTCTTTCCTCTTCTCTTCTTTTCTTTTCTAAATATATTTTTATTGATTTCAGAGAGGAAGGAAGAGGGAGGGAGGGAGAGAGAGAGAGAGAGAGGGAAACATCAATGAGAGAGAGAGGGGGGAACTGAAAAATCGGAGGACGGATGCGTTGGTTCTTTGTATTGAAATCAGAATATGAAAGCTTTTGGCTCTCTCGTTGGCTCTCCCCAAGTGGAAAATTACTGCCGAAGACAGTGCAGGGCAGCCTTTCCTGGTTTTGTCCTTTCTTATGTTGGAGAGTGAGCAGGACAGGCTAATGCTCGGGCCTTCTGGGTAGTCGTTGGGAAAGGCTCTGCTTACACATTACAATTGCTACATAGAGGAGGAGAAGGGGGGAAAAGATAAAAAACATGAACAATAAAATGACAATAAATGCATATCTATCAATAATTGGATCTAAAAATTAAAATAAATGAACAAGGAATCTAATAAACAAAACAAACTGATGAATAAAATAGAACCGGAGGCACGGAAGCACGGAACAGACTGAGGGATCTCAGAGGGAAGCGGGTGGGGGGACATGAGATCAACCAAGGAACTCATATGCACATGTGCATGACCTATGGACACAGACAACAGGGTGGTGAAGGCCTGGGTGGGGCTGGAACCCGGTGGAGGGGGGCAATGGGGGAAAGGGAAGGGGGGCACATCTGTAATACTCTCAACAATAAAGAATTTTTAAAAAGAAAGGAAATGCTTTTCTGAAAAGATATGGCTGGAGGATGACAAGTGGAAGAGCATGCCGTTGTGGAAACGATGTGGCTCGTGAGCCGCAGTTTGCCAACCACGGGGCTGGAGGATGACAAGTGGAAGAGCATGCTGTTGTGGAAACAAATACATACTTTTCAAACTTGCGAAGGCTCCCCCGACGGTACCGGGCTGGGGGCCCTGGAGCACGAAGGGGTGCCGGTGCCCACACCCCATCCCGGGTCGGCTGTGGAAGAGCCCGCAGGCTCCTTGGCTTCTCTGTGAGGACGGCGGCCACGGTTCTTGCCAACTCGATTCTCACAAAGAAGCAGGGGATCAGAGCTGAGAAGCTTTCTGCTTTTCATTCATTTTTCACTTGCCGTCATTTCCAAAGACTGAGATGGGGAATCTACCCAGAGGCCACGTTCCAATAGAAACTCGCTGCTTGCGTGCAGGGTGTGCGGGCGGCACAGCGGAGGCCTGGCAGGTCCCACGGGTCCTACGTTTCTTGCCAACTCGATTCTCACAAACGAGCAGGGGATCAGAGCTGAGAAGCTTTCTGCTTTTCATTTATTTTTCACTTGCAGTCATTTCCAAAGACTGAGATGGGGGAATCTATCCAGAGGCCACGTTCCAATAGAAACGTGCTGCTCGCGTGCAGGGTGTGCGGGCGGCGCGGCGGAGGCCTGGCAGGTCCCACAGGTCCTCGGGGGCTGCCAGGAGGACACCTCAGGGTGTCCGACCCCTTCCACCCGCTCGGACACATTCCCACATCAGCATTCACGTTCCGTCCGACTTTCTCCCTGTAATTAAGCAAACTTGGTTCTTAGAGACTCTTTGTTTTAGTATCTTTCTTGTGAAATTTGAACAGCATCAGCGGGGCTTTCCAGCCTTTTGTAAGAATTAGTTGCCGATGCGTCTCATAGAGCCGTCGGCATACCTGATGCCATTCACTAACACAGCCCTGGGGAGCGCGAGAGATGATTCTGCTGCTTCGTTGCTTAGCTGCTAAGTGTTCCTGAGCTGGGTGTTGCTGCAGGTCAGACTCGGAAAATATCAGTTCTCGCAGAGCACGTGGGCCTTGTTGTTGAAAGTA
>NW_005366559.1:87009-89386 GCF_000412655.1 Myotis brandtii | reverse complement strand
CTCATCTGCTGATGGGCACTTAGGCTGTTTCCAAATCTTAGCTATTATAAATTGTGCTGCTATGAACATAGGGGTGCATATATCCTTTCTGATTGGTGTTTCTCATTTCTTGGGATATATTCATAGAAGTGGGAGTACTGGGTCAAATGGGAGTTCCATTTTTAATTTTTTTACTGTTTTCCATAGTGGCTGCACCAGTCTGCATTCCCACCAGCAGTGCACGAGTGTTCCTTTTTCTCCACATCCTCTCCAGCACTTGTCGTTTGTGGATTTGTTGATGATGGCCATTCTGACAGGTGTGACATGGTACCTGATTGTTGTTTTGATTTGCATCTCTCGGATGATTAGTGACATTGAGCATTTTTTCATATGTCTCTTGGTCTTCCATATGTCCACTTTTAAGAAGTGTCTATTTAGGTCCTTTGGCCATTTTTTGATTGAATTTTTTATATTCCTTTTGTTAAGTTGTATGTATTCCTTATGAATTTTGTCCACATATGGTTACAACCCTTATGTGATGTAACATTGGCAAATATGTTCTCCCATGCAATGGGCTCTCTTGTTTTGTTGATGGTTTCTTTTGCTGTGCAGAAGCTTTTTATTTTGATGTAGTCCCATTTGTTTATTTTCTCCTTGGTCTCCATTATCTTAGGAGATGTGTGGGTAAAGAGAAACTTAACTAAGGAGGTAAAAGACCTGTACTTGGAAAACTACAGGACACTGAAGAAAGGGATAGAGGAAGATATAAACAAATGGAAGAATATACCATGTTCATGGGTTGGTAGAATCATCCTTAAAATGTCCATACTACCCAAAGCAATCTACAGATTCAATGCAATCCCATTAAAATACAAAGGGCATATTTCACAGACTTAGAATAATATCGAGAAGAAGAAAAAAGAACCTGAATAGCCGCAGCAATCCTGAGAAAGAAGAACAAAGTAGGTGGGATCTCAATACCAGATATCAAGCTGTATTACAAAGCCACTGTTCTCAAAACTGCCAGGTACTGGCACAAGAACAGACATATAGATCAATGGAATAGAATAGAGAGCCCAGAAATCAGCCCAAACCAATAGAGGCAAGAGCATACAATGGAATCAAGACAGTCTCTTCAATAAATGGTGCTGGGAAAATTGGACAGATACTTGCAAAAAAATGAACTAGACCACCAACTTACACCACACATAAGAATAGACACAAAATGGATACGAGACTTAACTTCTCTCTGAGCTGGTTTCCCATCTACAAAGGGAGGGGTGAGTCGGGGCGGGGGGACAGTGAACCTCTAGAAAGCCTTCCAGCTCTGAAACTCTGTGAGTCAATGGCCAGTAGCTGCGAATACTGACCATTTTATTGAACACTCACTCGATGCCAGTCACCATATAGAAATGTCACACGTCACCTGCCTCCACAGTCACGCAGCAACTGTCAGCCTCCACTGCTTACAGGTGAAGGTGCTGAGGAGGAGCTGGAACCTGCCGCGGTGCCAGGACTGGGTGCCCGGGAGCCTGCACCGTCCCTGCCCAACCCTGAAGCCGGCTGCTGACTCCCTGTCACACTCCACACTCACACTCTGGAGCCGAGCCCTCGGGGCCCATGCATTGAGCCTGGAATGTTCCGGAAGCACTGGAAGAGTCTCGGGAACAACGGAGGGCAGCAGCTATGTTTAGAATATTTCCTTCTGTTAAACCCGTGGTCGGCAAACTGCGGCTCGCGAGCCACATGCGGCTCTTTGGCCCCTTGAGTGTGGCTCTTCCTAAGCCTTAGGAGTACCCTAATTAAGTCAGTAACAATGTACCTACCTATATAGTTTAAGTTTAAAAAATTTGGCTTTCAAAAGAAATTTCAATCGTTGTACTGTTGATATTTGGCTCTGTTGACTAATGAGTTTGCCGACCACTGCGTTAAACCATAATAGTCTACACTTACCTCCCTCACAGGGACTGAGATGATGTAATAAATACGCTCAGAGACTAGATGGCTCTCTGTCTAGTCTCTCCTCACAGCAACCCTGTAGGACAGTGGTTCTCAACCTGTGGGTCGCAACCCCTTTGGGGGTCGAACGACCGTTTCACAGGGGTCGCCTAAGACCATCGGAAAACACATATATAATTACATATTGTTCTTGTGAGTAATCACTATGCTTTCATTATGTTCAACTTGTAACAATGAAATTGGGGGCCACCACAACATGAAGAGCTGTATTAAAGGGTCGCGGCATGAGGAAGGTTGAGAACCACGGCCGTAGGACCATCTGAATGTGGGTGAGTGTTGGAGGCACCAGGCTTAACCGTGTCGACTGGCTGATGGGGGAGATGGGCCCCGTCCTGCCTGCAGGGCCTCCGAGCTGACGGTGGGCTTGCACTGTTGGCCA
>NW_005366559.1:85648-86574 GCF_000412655.1 Myotis brandtii | reverse complement strand
CACCTGGAAGCACGTAGCAGACCCCCTGAGAGGCCTGGTGAGAGCCGGGGGCTGGGAGTCCAGCTCCAGCTCTAGGTCTCCGCCCGACCTGTGTGGGGAAGCCCCCTCGGGTTGGGGCGCTGACAGAGCCGCCCAGGTGGCCCCTGTCCACAGGCCACGCACACCTGCAGGACCGAGGCGTGCGGCGCGCTCTCCTCTTGCCTGGCGATGCCCGGGGTATGTTCGTGGTGGGCTCCTGTTTCCCAGTGGTCTTTGCTGGAAGGAGGGAGAATGGACAGGAAGCCCAGTTCCAGACCGAGGGCGGGGAGCAATGCCCACACTCTGCTCCATCCGCCTTCGCGGGGAGGGCCTGTCCCACAGGAGAGGGAGGCCCGCGGCCCAGAGGGAGGCAGGCGATGAGTCACCCAGTGTGTCCGGCGGGACAGGAGGTTCCAGCTGGCCTTCCGGAGGCGCTAGGAGGTGCCCTGCAGCTCGCCTGCCCTTCACTCAGAGGCGGCAGACGAAACTGCTGGCAAAGCACAGCTTTAGGTTTCACAGCCACCACCAAAGGGGGCCCGTGGCCACCGCCCTCCAGTCCACAGAGAGGAGAGGCCGCCTCACCGAGAGCCGCGCTGACGAACAGCAACCACACAGTGGGCTCAGGGGCTCAGTGTCTCCTTCCTTCCTTCTCCCTCTTCCCTTCCTTCCTCCTTCCCCTTCCCTTCCTTCCTCCTTCCTACTCTTGTCCTTCTAAAAAACATCTTTACAATGTGTCTCCTTCGTGTGCTATTTCTTCTATATAGGCTGATATCAAATGAACTTGAAGTTATTTTTATGTGAAAAAAATCAAGATGAATAGTGTACTTGCAGGATTTCATTTTTGTTACTAACGATATAGTAACAGCCCTGCCCCCCTCCAGCAGCTCATCCTGTCTCCCCCTGCAGCA
>NW_005366559.1:60381-85320 GCF_000412655.1 Myotis brandtii | reverse complement strand
CACCTTCAGAACCTCCTCCCCCTTCAGCACCCCCTCCCCCTTCAGAACCTCCACTGAGACCAGCCGACCAGGGTTCCCCTTCCCTCCTTGTCACCAACGCCCTGACCTCCCGAACCTGGCAGAGCGATCCCCGAGGTGGAGGCTGCGTCCCCGCCACCTGCCCGCAGCCCCACACCCACCTCGCTCTGGGCGTCTGTTTCCACCGAGGACGGCCTGGGGGGACAGGGGCCCCTCTTCGGCGAGTTGATGGAGAAGAAGCCGAGGCGATGAGCGTCTTAAAGATGCAAACCCAGCGCGCACACACGCACACACACACGCACACACACACGCACACACACACGCACACACACGCACGCACACACACACGCACACACGCGCACACACACGCACACACGCGCGCACGCGCGCGCGCACGCACGCGCACACACGCAAAGACACACACACGCACACACACGCACACACACATGCACAGACACACACGCACACACACGCGAGCACACACGCGCACACGCACACACACGCACACACACACACGCACACACGCACACACACGCACACACACACACGCACACACGCACACACACGCACACACACACACGCACACACGCACACACACGCACACACACACACGCACACACGCACACACACGCACACACACACACGCACACACGCACACACACGCACACACACACACGCACACACGCACACACACGCACACACACACACGCACACACGCACACACACGCACACACACACACGCACACACGCACACACACGCACACACACACACGCACACACGCACACACACGCACACACACACACGCACACACGCACACACACGCACACACACACACGCACACACGCACACACACGCACACACACACACGCACACACGCACACACACGCACACACACACACGCACACACGCACACACACGCACACACACACACGCACACACGCACACACACGCACACACACACACGCACACACGCACACACACGCACACACACACACGCACACACGCACACACACGCACACACACACACGCACACACGCACACACACGCACACACACACACGCACACACGCACACACACGCACACACACACACGCACACACGCACACACACGCACACACACACACGCACACACGCACACACACGCACACACACACACGCACACACGCACACACACGCACACACACACACGCACACACGCACACACACGCACACACACACACGCACACACGCACACACACGCACACACACACACGCACACACGCACACACACGCACACACACACACGCACACACGCACACACACGCACACACACACACGCACACACGCACACACACGCACACACACGCACGCACAGACACACACACACACGCACACACACACACGCACAGACACGGGCACACTGACCGGCGGCTCTGGGCAGGGCCGGGCGGGTCCTTTCCCTGCCGGCCTTTCATCCTGTCCAGTCGTGTAAACGTGGGCACGTGTCGTCCTGTCACCAGGGGAAGGTCACCCCACGGCTCCCGCTCCCGCAGAGAGAAGCGGGGGCTTTGCACTGAGGGTCCGGTGCTGGGTCTTGGACCTTCTCTCTAGGACAGCGGTTCTCAACCTGTGGGTCGCGACCCCTTTGGTGGTCGAACGACCTTTTCACAGGGGTCGCCTAAGACCATCCTGCATATCAGATATTTACATTACGATTCATAACAGTAGCAACATTACAGTTATGAAGTAGCAACGAAAATAATTTTATGGTTGGGTCACAACATGAGGAACTGTATTTAAAGGGCCAGAAGGTTGAGAACCGCTGCTCTAGAAAGTAGTGACAGAGTTTCTTACTTAACGTAAGGCGGAAAGTCCTGACTGGGTGCGGAATCAAGACATTCTAAAGGTGTAAAAACTCAAAGCGGCCTGCAGTGCCATGGGGCTGAGAGCTAGTCCACAACAGGACTGATGTGATCTCTCGAGACCTGAATAAAACACTCTCCCGGTAGCAAGCTCCCCATCCAATGGGCCCTTTTCTTTATCAGCACAAATCTTGGGAAATTGGCCGGCGCTGGTGCCGCCGTGTCTCTCAGCGCTTCTTTGGTAGAAGTTGTGAACACGCCTCCAGGTGAGTGGCCTTCCCCTGCTCTGTCTGGATTCTTCAGAGCCGGGCGGTTCCCGGGTCTTCCGCTAGCATACCTCCTGCCAGGGGAGCGTGTGCTCAAACAGAGCGGCCAGATGCCCATCGAGACCCGCCCCACCCGCCGGGAAGTGGGTTCCTTCTGCCGCCCGCAACGCCCGAGCTCATCGCATGTTCCTCCCTCCTGACCGGGTCCTGCCTGCAGGAGCTGCTGCACCGAGGACTCCACGTGTGAGGACGCTCCAGCCAGGGTGGCCCTCAGAGCGGGTGAGCATTGAACTTACGTCCCCGAAGACACATGGGGGACGGCGGCAGGCGCTGCGCTTGCTCTGAGGGGACCCCAGTCTGTTGGGCATAGAGTGAGCCCTCAGTGCACGTCTCAACCCAGCTGGGCCTGGAGAGAGAGCCGTTCCCAGGAGGCGGGAGGGACAGGAAGGAGAAGGCACCGCTCTCTCTCCCCCTCGCTGCCCACCTTTGCGTTTCCCTGCTCATTAGCACCTCCGCCAGCGCTGGGCAGCGCCAGGGCGGGGGATGGAACTCCGGTCCGTCCACCGAGGTGCTAATCTCCACTTTCACACCAGCGCCGCGGCCTGGACAGCGACTGGACAATTGAGAGCTGTTTTCCTAAACCCCTCGGCTCATCGGTGACAGTTGTACTGGACACTTTTTCAAAGGACGGCAGCATTTTCTGGCCCATTTACCTAGCAACTCCATGAAAGACGTCTTTGAAAACGACAAGACTGGAAAATCATATTTTCACAAGAGAACTGCAGCAAACCCTAATTTTCCTGTGTTAGTGGAAGAAAGGGGTAAGATTGGAAATTTAACAGGAAAAAAAAAACCCGGGGCCTCCTTCTCTGGTTACAGCCGACATCAAAGGCCATGCCCGTCACGAAGATGGTTAGTTTGGTTTAATGTAACTTAAATATTCTCCGGTGGAGATGCTCATAAGCAACCAAATGACCGAGAGCTGGAGAGCAGACGGGAGACAGACGGGAGAAGCAAAGAGCTTGTAAAACGCGCACTTCGGATCGTTAACCCTTGAATAACTGGGAGTTTGTTCGCCATCATTCCCGCTGTGTTTGTCTAACAACGTCGTGAATTGCCACAGCCAATTGCACCGAACAAGCAGCCGTACGCTCGCCGAGAGGCCGTGTCGATACCGTGATGTAACTCGTATCTGGGATGACAGGGGCTGTCGACAACGCGGATAATTGAAACGTACATGTCATTCCAAAACCTGATACAAAGTGATCGCTGCCACTGCTCTCACCAGGCTGCTCACAGGCACGGAGGGGCATTCACGT
The DNA here is from genome assembly GCF_000412655.1 of Myotis brandtii. Lineage (NCBI taxonomy): Eukaryota > Metazoa > Chordata > Mammalia > Chiroptera > Vespertilionidae > Myotis > Myotis brandtii. Next base: position 81,876 of record NW_005366559.1, on the reverse strand, counting down.
GCTTCCCTTCCTCACACCTCTCCTAACGCGGGAGGGATGGGAGCATAAACAAGCCACACAATGGCCCAAGGAGGACATCTAAACAACCGAGAAAGAGGATAAACGCAAGCATGGCCCATGCTGTCGGGTGGCGGCCTCTGGAAGGCGGAGAGGTGACGGGACCCCGTTTGCATCAACCCCTGGAGATTTGCTTTGATGGAACAAAGAGCCACTGTGAGCCTCGCAGGAGTAACAGTTCCCATCACATGATGGTCATGGGTTTGAACTCCCAAGGCCTGCCTCCTGCGCTGTTTATTTCTCCTGTGTCCTCAGTCCACACCAGGCAAAGGCCAGCCCCGGGCCTGGACGAAGGCACCGGGCTCACCTGGTGACCCTCTGCCTCACCTCCAGAGAAGTGGCGAGAGGAAGCGGGCACACTCTGGTAGGAAGGGTGTGGAATAGGAAGTTCCCAGCCCGGTCCCAGCCCAGAGCCGCGGCCTGGATGTGGGCTGTTGGAGAAATTACTTCAAAGATTTGAGTTCTAATGTACTTACCTGTAAAATTGCGATCATGGTTTCCCACAGGATTACTGCGAGGGTAAAATAAGATGATAGCCCTGCTGGTGCAGCTCAGCAGTTGAGCGACGACCCAGGAACGGAGAGGTTGCCGGTTCGATTCCTGGTCAGGGCACATGCCAGGGATTCAGGCTTGATCCCCAGTAAGGGGCGTGCAGGAGGCAGCTGATCCATGATGTGTCTCTCTCACAATGTGTCTCTGTCATTGATCTTTCTGTCTCTCTATCCCTCTCCCTTCCTCTCTCTCTAAACATCAATAAGCCACGCCCTCACTGGTTGGGCTCAGTGGATAGAGTGTTGGTCTGCAGCCTGAAAGGTCCCGAGTTCTATTCCGGTCAAGGGCACATGCCCAGCTTGTGGGCTCGATCCCCAATAAGGGGCGTGCAGAAGGCAGCAAATCAATGATTCTTTCATCACTGGTGCTTCTATCTCTCTCCCTCTCCCTTCCTCTCTGAAATCAACAAAAATATATTAAACACACACACACAAATCAATAAAACAAAAAAAATTTAAAAAATGAGAGACAAAAATATATTAAACACACACACACACACACACAAATCAATAAAACAAAAAAAATTAAAAAATGAGACGATGCATGCAGATGTGCTTTGTACAATGGAATTGCCCTATAAACCTTCGCAGGCCTTGTGAAGAGGAGAAGTCATGGTGTGTGCTGGGGAACTGTGATGAAGTTCGGCCACAGCTTCGGTGGCCCATCTGAGGTTCGGATTCAGGAGGTCTGCAGGGGGACCAGGCCTCTTCCTGTTACCAACTGTCCCACGTGTTTCTGATGCCGGTGAATCAAGAGCCAGCCTTTGAGAAGCACTGCTGGGAGCCATGTCCAGCAAGAGTGACAGAAAAGGGAGATGAGCAATTTCTAAAAACTGCAAGGAACCAATGCTCCCCTCCCCCGTCCTCGTCAGGCGGCCCAGCACCTCGTTCCGCACTTGCCCCCACCGGCCCCTGGCGGGTGGCATAGCGACTCTCCCGGCTCCTGGCTCAGCGATCTGGGATCTTTCTGTGCTTTTCTCGCCCGGGGCTGCCTTTGCTTTGTGCCTAGAACCCCTGTCCAGGTTTCCTGTACCCTCCAGGCAAGGGCCTTACTCAGAATCCGTCTTCACGCACAGCCTTTACTCTCTCACCTTCCTCAGCCCTCCTCACATCACATTTTCATGCGAATAGCTTGTCAACGCCATTGAAGGGATGCTGATGAGATCAAATGAGTTACCAATTCCAGATCACACCGACGGTGTCAAAGAGGTAAATGAGATATTTGAACTACGTGCCGACGGGAATTGGGAACGCTACGAAATACGTGTCTGCCCATGTGTCAATTCCGAGTCCTGCCTTCTCCGTGACCTCGGCCTTGTTTCCTTAGAGCGGGTGGCTCACTGCGAGAAGGTCCCCCGCACCTTAGGAAAGCAGGGAGGGGCCGCGGGTGGCCATGCTGTTAACACTCACAAGCCCTGCTCCAAGCGTTGTGCTGTGCCCTCGTCGGAGGCCGCAACCCTACTCTCTAACGTGACTTCCTCTCCAGCTCCACCAACGTGAAGTGACCGGTTAGGGAGACCCCCTTGAATCTGCCTGGGTCCATGTTATTACCCTGGTCACCATTCCCAATAGACCAAACTGAAGTGCAGCCTGGGTCCCGGCCACCAGCTCAGCACCTCCGACGTGCAGTGCACGATACTGACAGATGTGCGTCAACACGTGTGTGCTCCGTGGGGAGCTCTCTCGGGCTGAGCATGCAGACACAGGCCTCTGGATGCAATACTGAGGCTAATCTCCAAAAAACTAACATCTGCCCGGCCGGCATGGCTCAGAGGTTGAGCGTCAACCTATGAATTGGGAGGTCGTGGTTCAATTCCCGATCAGGGCACATGCCCAGGCTGAACCCCCACTGTGGGGCGTGCAGGAGGCAGCCGATCAATGATTCTCTCTCGTCATTAATGTTTCTGCCTCTCTCTCCCTCTCCCTTTCTCTCTGAAATCAATAAAAATATTAAAAAATAAAATAAAAACTACTTTTCTTTACTGTGTTTTCTTATTTCCCCTATCATTCTTTAAGCTTCAAAAATGTAATAAAATATTGATTTTAATTTTCTTTTTCAAAGTATAATCCACATATTTTGGAAAAATCTAGCCCACAGATTTTAATAAGAATTCCTAAGGAATTAGGTTTGTCAGATTCAAATCACTTTTTAAGATAATTGTTGGAAATACATACTTTTGCCTATCTCATCTTGATTAAAGATAGCACAAGGGACTCATTGGTTTATTAAAATAATTTAAATTATTTATCCCTAAATTAATACACTAGGTATAATATTATAACTAGGTATAACCCCCTCAAAGGACCCTGAAATGGTGGAAAATATTTCAAAATTAAAATCAGTTAACACACACAGGGAAAAGATATGAGGATATAAAATAAGCATTGTCTGCCGACTTCTTAGTAAATGCCACAGGATCCCATGTCCTTTTTCTTCTTTTTAAACCTACCTTCCGAGCGTCTTGTGAGGCCTGATTGACTTAACACAAGCAAAGCGCTTACACAGCGCATGGCATGATGGTGACTCTCATTGCTATTGTCCCAAGACTTTATAATCCTGTAAACTGACTATTCTCCTCATTTTCAACTTGAGATACTTCTCACTAGAGTAGGAAAAAAGCAGTTTATGTTTGTTATATTTATCTTGTATCCAATCAACTTTCCAAATTATACCTTTCACTGGAGTTTTTTTTAATTGAATATACTATACGGGGGTGACATTGATTAATAACATTATATAGATTTCAGGTGTACAACTCAATAATGCATCCTCTGTATATTGTACTGTCCGTCCACCACCCCCTCAACATATTTCCAAACACTCGAATTTAACTGCCTTTGCTCCTGAAAACATCACTATGAGGTTTGGAGAGCATAATGCCTCATTCAAAAACCTTGTAAAGGACTCATTTAGACTCTAAACTCTCATCGAAGAATGACAGAGCCCGGAGGATAAAGTGTGTTGCGTCACCATCCGCGGTGGCCCAGGTTGATGGGGCTAATGATACACGAAGGGCACCAGCCCTTCCCCTGAAGAAACAGGTCCCCCAAACCGGACTGACGGGCTGGTGACCCGGGCGGGGCTTGTCTCACTGGCTTCTGTTCCAAAGAGGAGGGGCTGAGCCGCATGCACATGTCTAGTTTGTCTTTAGAACTTAGACTTCATTTTGGCCAAATTTCTGTCTGCAAAGTGTGACGCCAGTGACTGGAAGCGCAGAGCGCCGTGAGTGAATGTCTGTGCCAATTTAATTTAGATAAAGGGCCGCCGTGGGACATTGGCTCCCAGTCTTCCCTGACCCAGAGGGGGGCTGCTAACTCGGGGGGAACGGCGGGTGCCGGGGAGCAGCGCCCCGCCCGGGAGGCAGAGACCTGGGAGCAGCCTGTGCTGCCGTAATGAACTCTGCGACCGTGGGCACTGCATGAGGCCTCGCTGGGCCCGCGTGCAAAGTGAGAGGGTGCACGGGGTGATCTCCGGGGCCCGGCCTCTCGGATGGTTCAGCACCAAATGTCTCCAGCACCGGTTCCCAGGCCCACGGGGGCAGGGCGGGGGGGCAGCACTTGACTGACAGGTGTCAATCCCACTGTGAGTCGTTCATGATACTCAATGCTTTTCAACAAGAAACCATGTAAAGCTCAACCGGCGTGGCTCAGGGGTTGAGCGTCAACCAATGAACCAGGAGGTCATAGTTCGATTCCTGTCAGGGCACCTGCCCGGGCTGCAGGCTCGATCCCTGGTTGGGGGTGTGCAGGAGGAAGCCGATCAGTGATACTTTCTCAATGATGTTTCTCTCGCTCTCTCCCTCTCCCTTCCTCTCTCTCTAAAATCAATAATAAAAAAAAAATAAACAAAGAGACCATGTAAACCTCCGACAGTTGCAGGAAATGAGTATGGTTATCACGGCATACAAAGTCCAGCCGGGATTCTGACCTGGAGTCCGCAGCTCCCAGGCCCCGGCAGCCTCAGCTCCTGGGAAAAGCTGAGGCCCCAGGGCTCCCTGGGCCAGGGGCAGGGGGCACAGTGTCTTCTGCGAAGATGAGAGGGATGATCTGGGGGCCGGCTGCCTTTGGGGTGTCCTTGGTCACCTCATATCCCGTCTCTGAAGTCGCAGAGTCATTCTATTAACCGGGAAAACATCTCTTTGCCTCAAGATGCAATGCAATTCTCCTATAGCTCACAACTAATATAGGAACCCAACCAATGACAACACGGTGCCTGTCGCTGGCTACACCAGCCTCTGGACTCGACACGAGGCTCTGGGTAATTTGTTTAACTATTAATATACTTGAGTTATTATTAGCAAGGTGTTGGCGTTCAAGTTAAAAAAAAATACTTTTCCTCTGACCTAGAAATTCATTTATGCTAAAACTGTGTCTCCCCATAATGAAACATGAAGAAGCTATTTATTTTATATTCACATGTTTTCTGTGTGTACAATGTATAAGCCACATCTTTTTAAGAAAATGATTAAGGCAAGTTATAAAGCTATAGCACCTGTAGGCGAGAGTAAGATTGTTATAAGTGTGCGGAGGGAGGGACGCGGGAGCCGGGACGGAGCGAGCCGGCACGGAGACCTTAGAGACATAAGCACTGAGTCACGAAGAGGTGGCGATGGCAGCGCCAGGAATGGATCTGTTTGAGGTCAACAGGAGAGAGTCTTTCTGCTCTGGGGGAGCAACAACAAATAGTGGGGGATAAAAGACAAGAATGAGAACGTACTGTGGACACGGAAAAAACACAGCGCATTCAACCGGACAGAGTTATGAAAATTCAAGTCAACACAACCCATGTATTTGAGCTTCTACTATGGACACTCCTGGGAGATTTAAAAACTGAGTAAGAAAACATTTCAGTCCTCAGGGAGTTTACCATCAGTTTATGGGCGTACGAAGAAGGAAAGGTAGGAATGGGACAAGCGCTAGGAAAGGATATTGAAGAATAAAATGCAGGTATGACTAAGCTGGTTGATGTCTAATTCAATAAGAATGATATGATCTACAGCAGGTTTTGGCAACGTTTACCTGTTAAGCGCCAGGTAGTAATTGTTTTAGGCTTTGAGGACCAAGAGGCAAAATGCTGGTCAGGTACTTATAGATTAAGAAAGAAAGTTCTTGCCCCATCCCACCCCTAGCAGGCCTGGAAGCTGTTGAGTTAGTCATGAGCAGAGGCCTCCGATCTAAGGACCAACCCACAGGAAATGCTTGTTAGGTGACACTAGAGGTGTCCAGACCAGTGGTTCCCAATGTGGGCACACGCCCCACAGGGGGGCAGTTTGATTTTAAGCAGGATTTTAGAGATGCTTAGGGGGGGCATGGCCAAAAGAAGGTTGGGAACCACTGGTCCAGACTGTGGAAAACTCGATGGGCAAACCCTATCTCTTCTTTAACAACCACACAAAGTTCTTCAGAAGAGGAAAGATGGAAGAAGACCCTGTAGATTCAGAGATAAATCACACAAGTGCGATGTGTAGCCTTGTTTGGGTCTCAAAGAGAAGAAGCAAACCTTTCTGATAAATTTACAACCTGGTTTGGGAAACGGGGCCTGGCTGAAGTTAGGTAATACGAGAGGATCCTCCCTCATTTTCACAAGTGCCATCATGGCTTTGTAGGTGGTTGGTTTTTTTGTTTGTTTGTTTGTTTGCTTAATGAGTCATGTCTTAGAAGGTACCTACTGAAATATTTTCAGATGACACTTGCTTCCAATGACCTGGGAGGGCAAGGATAGTCTGGGCTGTAGACACAAGGGGCTTTGAACGACTGTGGAAAACGCGATGGGCAAACCCTACCTCTTCTTTAACAACCACACAAAGTTCTTCAGAAGAGGAAAGATGGAAGATGACCCTGTAGATTCAGAGATAAATCACACAAGTGCGATATGTAGCCTTGTTTGGGTCTCAAAGAGAAGAAGCAAACCTTTCTGATAAATTTACAACCTGGTTTGGGAAACGGGGCCTGGCTGAAGTTAGGTAATACGAGAGGATCCTCCCTCATTTTCACAAGTGCCATCATGGCTTTGTAGGTGGTTGGTTTTTTTGTTTGTTTGTTTGTTTGCTTAATGAGTCATGTCTTAGAAGGTACCTACTGAAATATTTTCAGATGACACTTGCTTCCAATGACCTGGGAGGGCAAGGATAGTCTGGGCTGTAGACACAAGGGGCTTTGAACCACACATATAGCAGGACACTCTGCTAAACACCTGCCTTAGTGACCTGCTGCCGGGCGCCATGTGCTGAGATCAGGACCTCACCCTGTCCTCTCCTGCCCCCAGGTCCGTGCCAGCCTCGAGTCCGCGTCAGCCGGGAGAGCAGCGAGGAATAACCAGGAAGGGCGGCAGCACCACCTGGGGCCCAGCCTCCACTCACGGCCAACTCAACGGCTCCCAGTGGATAGCCGGTTGAAAGCAGTCTTGCTCCCATCAGCTCAGTAAAGCACACGGTTCATTCTGGGCGGTGCTTTAGCACAGGTGACTGGCCGGTTTGTTAACTGCTGTACAGAAAGGCACATCCATAGTCACTCGGGCCTCAGAAACCTCCCGGTTACCCAGGTGACGCTCTGCCGTCTGTTTCACGGCAAACATCGTGATGGCCAGTAACTGACATTATTATCTCTAGCCCGGCCGGGTGGCTCAGGGGTTGAGCACCGACCTATGAACCAGGAGGTCAGGGTTCGATTCCCGGTCAGGGGGCATGCCCGGGTTGTGGGCTTGATATTCAGTGTGGGGCGTGCAGGAGGCAGCCGATCCATGATTCCCTCTCATCTCTGATGTCTCTCTCTCTCTCTCTCCATCTCCCTTCCTCTCTGAAATCAATAAAAATATATTTTAAAAAAACAACAACAAATAAGTAAATAAAACACATGACTCCCCAAAGCTTGTGTTTATCCAAGAGGATGGCACCTTCTCCGTGTTAGACTTAACATCGCAGCGATGCCCAGAGCCATGGCCTCTGACTCCTCACAGCCCTGCTCCGTGCAAACGCCCTACAAAAGCAGCTGGTCTTTCACGGAAAAAGGCATCAACAGGGCCGCGCTCCCTCACCTGCCACAGCTCCCACCGCCCTCCGCATGCACGTGGGGCCCACAGACACCCGGCCGACGTGAGAACTGCTCCTGCGCCCACGCAGTCCCCGCGTCAGAGGCGGTGTTGGCTGTGACCCCGGGCTCGCTCAGTTAGGAACACGTGGAGGAAGACACTGGATTAAAGAACTAAAAATAGGCCGTGTTCCTTCAGGGCCCCGTCTGCCCCAGGCCGGGGGGCTTTTGTTCTTCGCAGCTTCCTGGTAAACGGCGCAGGTCAGAGGAGGAGATAATACCCTCCGAGTTATTCATCCTCTCTAAGGGCAAGCAAGGGCTTTCAGAAACCCCGATGTGCTCCTGGACATTAAGTGCACAGCGCAGGCGTGCATTCCCGCGCCGCCCCCGCCACCATTAGGCCCAGCGTCCATCCCTGGTGGCCAGAGGGAGAGAGACCCCAGGACCTGGACCGGCTGTGCCAGGGACCGTCGCCCGGGTTCCTGCGGCCTCTCCCCTGACTTGCAAACCAATCCGACCTCCTGTGTCGGTGTCAGGCTTGCAAAGAAGTCAGCCGCCTCCGAGGCCGTGAAAGCTGCCATGGGAGGAGGAAGGCAGATGCCTCAATTTAGACCAGGAAGGGGGACATTTGTGCCTCCTGCCCCTTCAGTCCTTGGCTTCCTCTGTGGGCCTTCCAACAAGCATGCAATTAGCAGCTCCAATCGTGAGGGTGGCTGTGTTTTGTTTTTTTCATAATTCAAACACCTGTCCACTGGGCGCTGGACGGAGGCCACGGAACAGTTGTCAGATGGTAACGGTAGTGTTTATAGGCCCGACCCACAGATCTGCCTCCTGGCGCCGAGTGCCAACGGTTATACAGCCAGACATCTGGCCGCTGACCGTCCGGGCTCCCGCTCTCCGCCCGGCCTCCCGGCTCCATTTGCGGAGAGCGGGAGGGATTTGGAAATGGCTGTCTCCCTCATTTCTGTCCACAGAGTTGCAGCCACAACTTCTGGCCGCCTGTTCTCTGCCAGTGCGGCCATCAAACCAAGTCAGGAAAGCGCTCCCAGGCCTTCCGTCCCCATCTCTGCTTCTGCTACGCGCCCCCCAGGACCCAGGCCCGCCAAACGGAGTGGAACAGGCGCCCGCGTTCTCCCAGTGCCCAGAGCCATTTGCAGAGAGTAATCTGAGTGTTGGAGAGGCACTCGGTTCATTTCAACTTTGGGGACAAAGTAGTGCTTTACAGGAAATGGCTGCAAACAGCCCTGACAGGCCCACAGAAGTTCACGTTTGCCACCGTCTACACTCTGACTAGCAGGGCCCGAGACAAAGGCGGGCAGAGCGGGCACAGCCTGTAACGCACACGCCTTTTCCTTGGTGACAGACAGCCTGGGCTATGGTGGGGTGATGGCGGGGCCCTAAAAAGTGGGTCATGGGCTAATTACTGAAGGGATTCTGTAGCTTCCCACAGAAGGGGCCTCCGTTTTGTGTTTCTTACATTCATTCGCTTAGCAAGCATTGCTAGACGATGTCCCACGTTTGCATATGTGTCCCTAAAACACTGTATGGAGCTGTATGTGTGACAATGAAACAACGGCTGTATTTCACACGGGGAATTCTGATTTTTTGGAAGTTTAGAAAAAAGTCCTAGATTAAACGTTGCTGTGCGTCTAGGGTTGGACATACAGCTTTTAACTCTGTGATGTTCTTTCACAAAAGAGAGCAGGGGGCGGCACCTCCTGGTGAGGTGAAGAGCCACCACTCTTCGCAAGCCTACCTCGTCCTCCTCACCTCTCCCAGTTTCCTACGCGTTCTCTCTCCCCACGGTGCCCCTTTGGGGAGCATCCATGGTGTCCACAGGCCGTGGCCCCGCGGCCCCCCGGGCAGGGATGCTGAGGGTTCATGGTATTTCAGTGCAGTGAGGACAGGAAGATGGAGAGAGTCCCCAGGTAACGCGGGAGGGAGAGGCCTGATGTTTGGCTACTTGCCATTACAGCTCATTAAGACTTCATGGCCACCTCTAACGCGAATGAACCATTGATGCTAAAACACTACGGGCTTGAGAACCTTCACAGTGACGGCGACAGAAGGCCCGGGGACGACTCCTTGGCAGTCCTCTCCCTCTGTTCTTGGCTCTCTCCAGCTTCTTGCCTTAGACAGTGGGGTCCCCCCCCCGTCCCGTTAGGTACTCTCTCGGGGCCACATCAGGAGTTTCTGAAATATCCACGTGGGAGGGAAGGAGCCCCGTGACCTGGACACATGTCACACACACAGACTCTCGTTTTCAAGGCGATTCAACAAAACGTCAGTGGAACTTCAACTCCACGCCTTCCAATCACCGGGAGACGCTCAGTGAGCGGTGTTTCCAAATGGAACCGCAACCGAACCCATTCCCACCTGTCCAACCCTGAACGGGAGTCTGGGCTTTCCCGCCTCCAGACCTGTACGCGCCTCCCAACTCCGGCCTTCCTGTGGCTGCTGAAGGCTTTCCTGCCTCTTACCACCCAGAGGCAGGGCCCACAGGCCCCACAGCCGCGGGGAGCGGCCTCTCGTTGCACTAGGCGGGGTGGGAGGTGCAGTTCCACCCCATCCATATGCAGGAACTGTCTTCATGTTGTGGAGGTGGCCTCCCCCCCCCCGCTCCCCTCCCTTCCTCTCCGCTCCGCTCCCCTCCCTTCTCCCCTCTCCCCCTCACCTCCTCGCTGCTGGAAGGCCCTGAGCTGGAAGAAGGCGGCTGTAGCTTTGCCTTTTCTCCCGTCACGTGTCTTCCTGCCCCGGAGCAGCCCCTGCCCTGGGAGAGGAGGGCACTCAGGACAACCACCGCCTGGGAGGGTTCCTGGGACTCACTTGGAATTTCAAAAACGGACAATGCCTGTCCCTGTCCCTGCGCTCCTTCCGTCGGTGCTGCCATCCTCCCCAGGACGCTGCCATCCTCCCCAGGGCACTGCCATCCTCCCCAAGACACTGCCATCCTCCCCAGGACGCTGCCATCTTCCCCAGGACGCTGCTATCCTCCCCAGGACACTGCCATCCTCCCCAGGGCACTGCCATCCGCCCCAGGGCACTGCCATCCGCCCCAGGACGCTGCCATCCGCCCCAGGACGCTGCCATCCGCCCCAGGGCGCTGTGGCCTGATGGATGGACAGCCCCCTCCGTTTGGGAAGGCGAGCAGCGAGCTGGGCGTGTAGAAACCAGTGACCTCTCCCCCGTGTGTGTGGGTGCAGGGTGGCTCCGTGCCCCTCGTCAACATGCGCGACGTCATTGAACTTGGGGGGCGGGGCATTGGAAAGGCCCCTTCGTCTCTCTTCTTCTCTGGAGGGACCTTGGGGACGGTGGGGAGAAGGCGGGACAAGAGGCGTTTGCCGCTGGCACAGGCGAGCGCACGAGGTCCCGGGTCAGCAGAGATCACAGGCGCACAGTCACCCAGTGCCCAGGGCACCTCCCGCCGTCCCCATGCCCTGCCCTCGGTGTGTGCAGAGCTGGTTGTGGGGTTAACGAGGAGGATGCATGTCAGCCCGACGCCTACCGATCTTAGCGCCATCACAGAGGCTCCGGACCATCTCCTAGCATCGCATCCGCCATATCCAGCTCAGTAACGAATCACACAAAACTCATGTCCCACCTTTGCTAGGCTTCCTGTGTGTGTGTGTGTGTGTGTGTGTGTGTGTGTGTGTGTGTGTGTGTGAGAGAGAGAGAGATCAAACGTGGCTGTCGATAATATGCTCTCTGGATTTTTAAAAACCATCTAGATTTTTTTTAAAAATCACATGTTATCTGGACCTTGCGGATAATCGTGGCTACATAATGAGAGGGAAATAGGTGTTTCACAAAAGAGATCTCTGGTATGGAAAGATCATTTTTAAAAAAGATGTTATAAGGTTTTTTTTTAAGTGTTTTTACAATGTTTCTTTGAAAATGTTATGTTACCTACCAAAATGTTTAAATCTAGAACCAAGTCCAGAAACAAAATAGTCTCACCCACTCATAAATCTCCCCAATGAAGAATTTCGGTATTTTGAACCTGTCCGGCAAAATACAATGATTTCCAATTATTTTCAAAAATAACTGACGGAAACCAGAAAAGAACATTAACTAAGTAAACTGCAACAAAGAAGTTTTTCATATCTGGTATGTAGGCTTCAAATTTTAGTAAGGATACTCAGAAATTATTCTCTTTCACTTGGATATTTATATCTTAGTGAAGTATATTTTAGGCTGTGGTGTTCACCAACACAAAGTAGAAACAGACCTCCATCCAAGTAAATTACATCAATATATTAGAGTAATATTTTTTAAAAATCATTTTAGTTGCAGTGCTCTTACAAAAACATTAGTTCAATATTTTTAAGTATCATCATAATTTTCTCTGAGTGCAAATATATGTTCTGTATTATTAATAAAACAGAATAAACATCGTTTTAAAAATATAATTTCAATTATTTAAATTTCTATTTTTGTGTATGTTGAATAATGTGTTTATCTTAGCTTTGTGGCACATTATTTGTCAATGTACATATATTTTATCCTGTATAATAAAGGGCTAATATGCAAATTGACCGAACGGCAGAATGGCCAGTCGCTAGGACACACACTGACCACCAGGGGGCAGACGCTCAATGCTGGAGCTGCTCCCTGGTGGTCAGTGCACTCCCACAGGGGCAGCAGCGTTCAGCCAGAAGCCCGGCTCAGGATGTCTGACTGACGATTCCTGGACTGTGAGAGGGCGCAGGCCGGGCTGAGGGAACCCCCTCCCCCTCCAGTGCACGAATTTTGTGCACTGGGCCTCTAGTACATACATAACCAGATATGCATGCTCAACTTTTCTTACTGATGAGGAACGGTATCGAGGAGATTGGGACTGATGCTGTAAGACCCTGCCATAGCTCCTCCTAATTCAGCCTCATCACTACTCTGTGAGGTAGGTATTGTTATTCCAACTTCACAGATTCAGAAAGAGGCCCAGAGACTTTCAGTAGCTCAGCCACCTGCACGCAGTCACAGTCAGTAGATGGCTGCCTGGAAATCTGTATGAGCCCGAGCATCTGACCTCAGAGCCCACACTCTACCCACTGCACTAGAGCCATGTGAGTAGATGTCATGCTAACCACTGCTCTAGAGCCACCTTAGTGGATGACATGCTTAAGAACCCCGCCCCCCCAAAGGCTCAAGGTTAAGCCAAGGTCAAGGGTGGTGCATAACAGTGTTAGATAATTAGGTGCCAAGTTTACTTGGGTGCCCACTTCTCTACATCTCACTCTACTTGTGTATCGGCATTTATTTCAGGGGGGGGGTGGGTAAGGGTGGGAAGAGGGGCTCGTTATTTCTCTGTTACCCTCTCCTTTGCGAAAACCGATAGCGTGGACACCAGAGCCCCACGGGTCAGCAGCCGGCCGCATGTCCTCACTGCAAGCAGGGAACTTAGAGCAAATAGTCACTTTATTACTGTCCATGTAAACCCAGGCCCCACAGCCACAGCAATCAGACGCCTGCGCATCTCACGGCAGCCACAGAGTTCACAACGGGTGTCTGATGGGCCTTCACTCTGAAAACCACTCCCCCCACCCTTTTATACGGTCCACTTATGTCTACGTGCAGGGCCTTCCGAAACGTGGGCTGCTCTGCGATGGGCAATGATAAGGCAACGGGGCCATTACAGTCCGTCATGTCACCAAGAGCCTTCAGCAGGGAGATTACCAGCCAGCAAGACGGGGAGCGATGACAACGGGCAGATGCGAAATGCTCGAATCCTTCACGTCAGCTCGCTGCCCACCGCCTGGAGGAGGGGGGTTTGCCACAGAATCTCATAGGCCAGCAAGGAGCCACCTATCTCAGCGCAACAGCCCATCACGTTTATTTTATTCTTATTTTCAAAATACACCCAAGGCTCCAAGCACTCTAACGTGTTCGGGCAGCAGTGAATGTCCGCGGCAGTTGTAAGCCTCGGACAGAGGGTCTTATGATGGGAACAGTGACAGACCCTTAGCTATCGCCGCCCTGACAGGAGCCACTGTGGTAGCAGCGGCTCACGCACCGCGGTTTGGCCCAATCGCGTGGGGCCCTGCAGTCTGCGCTCAGCCTGGGTCCACCCTGACCTAGGAAAGCGCGCCCTGCCCGCCCGTGCACTGGCCGTGCCCACGTGTCCCTCTCCGGAGAGGAGGCTGTGCCAGCACCAGGCTCCGGTTCCCACAGCCAGGTCCCTGTGCCTGCAGAAGCCCCCGGGAGTGTGCACTCAGTGAGTCTATGCAGCAAGTCTTGTCCTGGAAGGAGCGCTGGTGGGGGTCGTGGGTGAAGTGTGAGCGCCCTGCCAGGGGGGACCATGGTCAGCGGGCAGGAACAGGCAGTCACACTGTGGCTGCACGAGGGGGAGGGCATTGGAGTGAGGGTGCCGTCACCGCTACACGTGTGTAAACCCGGGGGCCGGCGGGGGGCCAGGCCTAGGGAAACAACAGCATGCTTCACCCAGGAACGAGAGCTGATAGTGAGAGACGGAAACATCAAGAAATAAATGCAAATTATTTTTTGCTTTGCTCCGCACTGGGCCAAAATAAGATGGGAGTGCTGATACCTTGATTTCCCTGTTCCACTAGGTCCGTGGTCGGCAAACTGCGGCTTGCGAGCCACATGCGGCTCTTTGGCCCCTTGAGCGTGGCTCTTCCTAAGCCTTAGGAGTACCCTAATTAAGTTAATAACAATGTACCTACCTATATAGTTTAAGTTTAAAAAATTTGGCTCTCAAAAGAAATTTCAATCGCTGTCCTGTTGATATTTGGCTCTGCTGACTAATGAGTTTGCCGACCACTGCACTAAGTGAACTCTGTTTCCGCCATGTCACCCATCTACCCACCCGCCCACGCACGCACCCATCTGTCCATTCGCTCACTGGACATTCCCTGAAGAGCTTACGTGTTGGCCCTCTTTCCGCCCAGCACTCAGCACTCTCTCCTTCCGATGGGCTTCTCCTCTCCCAGCTTCCCTATTGCTGTTTGGAATATCGATCTTCTTCCATTCACACCTGGGTCCCCATCACCTGAGCCTCCCCTCGCAGTGCTCACTGCTTCCACCCCTCCTTCCCGGCCGGGCTCCGAGGTGCGGGCAGAGAGCCGTGCTCCGGGTTTGGCTCGGGACTGAGTTAGCTCACACGCTGACCGTCCGGGATCCGGTCTCCGCTTCCCGTGGCTCTTTCCCACATCACTGTGCTCGCTTTCTCTGCAGACCCCCTTTGTGGTATCACAATTAGCTCCATGTGTCGAGACCCTTAAGGCGTCCACTGCTGACCAATGAATGTCATGCCTACATGGACTCTACCTTTTTCCTTCATGCCTGTAAGTACGTATTGATGAATGAATGAATAAATGTTTCCTCAAAATGCAGCCCAGCCCCATCTCCTCCACAGAACTTTCCGTGACCTAATCTTCCCAGCTTTGAATGATCCCTACGCATTTCCTCTGCCTTCCAGGAACATCCAGAACATGCCTCCATTAACATAACTCTCATCGCGATTGGCTAGTGAATCCGCCCCACTTGCCCTAAGGACCCGGGGGCGGGCAGGTCCTCTCCCCTTTGCCGTTGTAACCCTCTCCCCAGTGCCTTCACAGACTGAAGCAGACTTTTTAAAAATAACTTGTTAACTAAGTGAGTAAGTAAATGGGTTACAGAAATAACTATGAGCTGCCATCATATGCACAAAGTTTGGCTACCAGGATAGTCAAAGAGTAAAAAATGTCATCACTGAAGACAAATGAGTTTTTGATCGATTTGGCTGTCACAAGTATGAAACACTTTGAATATGAACTTGATCATTTCAATAAAAGAAACACAGATGTCTGGATGGACACCTGTTTTGACTCAGGCCAGGAATGGGCTCGAGACCCCTCGAGTCATAAATGCTCTGGATCGCTGCGCACGGAAAGCCGTTCAGCCAGGGCTGTGCCTGGGCCGCTCTCAGACCCTCAGGCTCGCGCGCCCTCGAGGAAGCACCTGCACCGGGAGGAGGGGCTGTGGGCAGGCCTGGCGCCCTGAGCAAGGGGCAGTGGGCGGACATGACAGCCTGCGCGGACGTCCGCGGTGCCTGAGAGCTGGCTTCTGGCTTTTCTCCCTCTTCCTACTTGGCTTCTGGAACTGACCCTTGACTTGGCTAGACCAGACTCCGTCACCGGAGGCATCGTCTTCCAAGATAGGGTCCCAGGGGCCTGCCTGTGACTGGACTTATGTGACAGCTGCTCTTCCTTCCTTCCTTTCTTTTCAAAAATGTCCCCCCTCCTTCCCTCCAACCTCTCTTTCCTGGGATCCTTGTTAAGCACCTAATATATTTCAGGCTCAGAGCTTGGTCTGGTAGGAAAACAGTATGAGTATTTGCTCCCAAGAGATGTATGACCTAGTTGGAGAGCTAATTAAGCACACTAACTATAGAATAACTATAGAATAACTCCACGGGATGTGAGGTACGCGCCATGGGAGTGGCTCTGAGGAGCTAGGGTTTGGTTCAGAGGTGTTTTGTGAATGGTACTAGCTGATGAAGGCATAAGGAGGACACTGAGAATAGAATGATAAAGAAGGCAATGGCTGACCACCATATGGATTTCCAGCCTATTGAGGAAGACCGGCCCATCATTATAAAACTAACAGCAGTAAGAACACTGCTCTAGAAGGATGGGTGAGTGACTTCTTACTCACCTGGGGGTTCCGAGGCGGCTTCCGGAAGGGACGCTCCTGAGCAGAACCATGGGGATCTAACTTAGCTCTCAGGTAGCTCTCCGTGTGCCCAGGGGCCCTCTCAGACGCAGCACACAGGCGGAGGAAAGGAACTGATTCAGAGAGATGAAGTGTTTCGTGTGCATGCATTGAACTTGAGGTTCCTCTGCTATTCAAGGGGACGTACTGAACGGCTTAGAAGAGGAAGAGACCATGCAACATGGGAGACCATGCGAGGTCTTACCTGAGACACGGAGGGAGGGAGGGAGAAAGGGAGTGCGGGCCGAGCAGAATTGCTGCAGGTCAGATGCCGTATGGAGACCGAGACAGGCACAGGGGCCGGAAGAGAGCCCGGCTCGGCTGAGTGCTGTGAGGAAGAGCCGCTGCAGACAAACCGGAAACGTTTAGAGCCAGGCTGAGCAAGTCTCCCAGGGTTTGCTTTTCCTTAATCATTCCTGTGTGTGCTTTGTTGTGTTTGTTTGTTTGCTTGCTTTTTAGATGCTAGAGGAAATAATGTTCTTTTGAGGTCTTTGGGCCACAGAAGTTACACACGGAAGGAGTGATAACTACACGGCAATAGTGTTGAACAAAATAAAGATACCCAGAGCCACTGTTTTTAGAACTCTCACTGTCCTAACACGTTAAACCTGAGAGAATCAATAGTTTCACTTATGATTCACAGTAATTCTCCGGGGAAAGCAAACCCTCATTTTTCTAGATGAGGACACTGAGGCAGAGGCAGAGATGCTAACAAACTTGCCCAGAGATTTCAGACTCAGGTCAGCTAGACTCCAAATTTCGCAAAAGTGACTAGTAGCAACTAGGGTTTTAAGAAGGCCCCTTGAGGACATAAAATCTGAGCTGAGACTGTAATGGTGACACGAAGCCAGCATGTGAGGATCAGCAGGGGGAGGCCAGGCCCTGGGGGCAGCTGGTCCAAGTATCAGGAGGATGACACTGCTGTGATCAAAGACTAGAAATCAGACGAGCGTGGTGCAAGCAGCGAGGCCAAGGAAGGGGTGTGTGTGGCATGAGGTCGCAGAGGCAGGCAGTCCTGGATCCTGCAGGACTTAGAACTGGAGAGCGGGTTTGGGTTTGATGAGAGGGCAACAGCAATACACCAGCAGGTCCTGGACGGGTGACATGTCTGCATGATATAGTCTCATTCACAAGTTTAGAAGATTCACATTAGGAATCTGCTAGACAAACAAGGGTGGGATGCAAGGGGAGGATTCTATGAAGAGGAACAGCAAAGGGGACGCGATTCTGCATGGGTACGATCAGAGATTCACGTTGAAGATGGTGGTGGTGATGAGCGTCTGGCAAGGTCTTGCCTAGGAATTTTCAGCAGAGCAGGGACAAGATCAGATTTGCAGTCTAGACACCTCCCTTAGGCAGCTCGGTAGGAATGAGAGGGGCCAACTGGGAGCTGGGGGACCTGTGAGCCAGATGGGAAATTATGGGGCCTGAGAAGGCAAGGGAAACAGAGAGGTCTAGAGGGAGAGTATTTGAGAGCAATTAAGATAGAAAAATCTTCAAGATGTCAGCAGTGTATATAGAGAAAAGTTCACGGCAATTCCTGGTCTTCTGGAACGACTGGCTGAGTGAATGGTGAGATTGAGAACACAGGAATCAGGTTTTCAACAAGAAAAATGGTGTTTCCAGGTTGGACACAGCGACATTTATTTAAGGGTCACCGAGTGGAGCTATTCCGGAGAGAAGGGGGAAGGAAGAATCCGCAGTTCAGCAGGGCTGTGGATCGGAGATGAAGATGTGGGAATTACTCACCTAAGGCGGCGGCCTGATGCCCTGGGTGCAGAAAGGGTCACTGCGGTGAGCAGAGTAGACCCAGGTTACCCGAGTCACATCCTGGGGGACACGCGGACATTGGGGGTTGAACACAGGAAGACTGTATTGCGAAACAGATTGAGAAAGACTGTTGGAGAGGTGGGAGGGAAATAGATAGAGAGAACGGTCAAGGCGGGTAAAACAAAACCATGGATTAGCTGGAGCAATTCGGAAGTAAGCAGCGAGCTCAGCAGAAGATTCACCGAGTTGTAGAAAGTAAAGCTAACTTTCTAAATGCTTCACTGGGAAGGGAAATCGAAATATGAAATGGAGGCTGGAAGGGATGCAGGACCCAGGGAAGATGCTTTTCAAAGACGCGGCAATGTAAGTGTGGTCTTGTGCTTTCGGATGAGAGCGGCATAGAAAGGAGGACTGAATATCCTGGAGAGAGAGAGAGATGGAAGAGGGGGAGTCCGCGAAGGGTGGGACGATGAGCGACCAGGACAGGCAGGAGGCAGAGCACAGTGCCTGCTCCGATATCCTCTCTCCCTGGAGCCGCTTCTTCTGGGCACTCATCTTGGTCAACTGGCAACAAGTCATTTTAGCTTCATTGACTAATACTGACCGACCTCAGTTTTTGTCTCCCATTCATATTCATTCTCTCTCTCTTTTCATCAAGCAACTGCCCCACCCACTCAACCCAGCCAGCTGTAACGCCCTGTGGTCTCCTCCCACATCTCCAACATGGCGCTGCTGCTCCCAGGGGCTACGGGTGGGCCAGGTCTCTAGAGGAGGCGGAGTGCTGGGTTGGTTTTCATAGATGCGGCTGAGAGGTATGTCTTATCTCAAAATTTCACTTTCTGTGAAGTAAGTGCTCTTATCTCTACCTTTCAGAGGAGGAAATGACGCTCAGGAAAGCTGCCTGACTTCCCAGGCCATGCGGCAGGGAGGGCAGTTGCGGTGGGTCTGAGCTCTGACCTGTGTAACTCCCAGGCCCGCTCCTCCCCTCGCCTTGTTGTGGAAGGCATGCTCCTGCGGATTTGGGGTTAAGACCGAGGAGGCCTGACCAGAGGTTTTGGCAGAAGCCAGAGCCAAAGGGATGGTGGGCGGTGACAGTGGGGATGGAGACAGGATGGCGCTGCGCTGGGAAGCATGCTTCAGGCAGGATGCACTAGACTTTGTCTTGGATGGCTGTGGGGCAAACTTCTGAAAACTATGCCCCAAACTGGCATGATCTGTGTCCCAGATCCTGGTTTCTAAAGAACCTTCCAGCCTTGGCTGGTTTCAGAGTTGGGGCAGAGGAAGCGCAGTGAGCCTGGGTGGCCGGTGGTGCCAGAAAGCACCGCGGAGCCCGGAGATTGATGAGATCGTGTCACAAGGACGCGGGAAGCCGCGGGAACTGGCTCGAAGGGTCTCCACTGGCTGCACTGGAGACCATGCGAGCGACGAAAGAATAATGAGCAAACAAGACAGAGAGAGCCCAGGCACCCGGGATGGTGTGAGGAAGGGAGGAGACAAAAGAAGGGGCAGCTGTCCTCGACAGTAGACGCAGGAGAAGGACGGAATTAGAAAAGCACCACTCGGCAATGCAGCCTGAGTGACGGCAGCCAAGCATTGCCCACGGATGCTGGAACCACCGGGCGGGTGGTTCCCCGGATGGAATATTAACACAGACCTAGCGTCTCTCCGCAGAGCACTGCTAATTACCAAAGTGAAAATGCGTTCTGACAGTGGAGACATGTTCTGATAACAAGCAACAAAGTCAGCAAAGACACAATGGTCAGTGTGGGCCCCCTTATGGGATGCGCGATGGGAGCACAGAGCATGATTAATGTCACATCCCTGTCATAGAACACGTCCCTGTCACGTCCCTTAACCTGGGCCGACGCATGAGGACATGCACACAGGACGCATGAAAGTCGGACGGGGGACTAACCTGGCCGAGTAGCTGGGTCTCCAGGAAACGCCGGCTGATCTGCAGATCCTCAAGGTGAACACGGATCGCATTTCTCTCGTGTTCCCTGTGATGGGGAGGAGAGAAGGAAGCGGAAACGCATTGAGTCCTTAGTCAGTGCCGGGCGCGGCGTTTGGTGTTTCACTCAGATCTCACGGCTGCCAAGGTCGCTCGGGTCTTGTCTCCTGACAGCTGTGGAAATGACCATCGCCTTCCCCCAGGTCTCGGAGCAAGCGAATGGCGGTGTCACAGGGACCAGAGTTAGGAGACAGTCACCAGCCCACGCCCCGCTGGCGCCGGGAGGCCTCCCAGACCCGCGGTGGTCTCTGCTGCGAGGCCGGCACACAGGAGGCCGGTTGCCGCGTGTACCCTCGGCTGTAGCTGCCCCACGGCGCTCCCCCGGTGAGTGCATGTCCCAGGCCAGCGATGGCGAACCTATGACACGCGTGTCAGGGTTGACACGCGAACTCATCTTTTTGGTTGATTTTTCTCTGTTAAATGGCATTTAAATATAAAATAAATATCAAAAATATAAGTCTTTGTGTTACTATGGTTGCAAAGATCAGAAAATTTCTCTATGTGACACGGCACCAGAGTTAAGTTAGGGTTTTTCAAAATGCTGACACGCCGAGCTCAAAAGGTTCGCCATCACTATCCTAGGCACACGGGCTGTTTCGCTCCCAGGAAGGGATGATGCCGGTGGCTGGCTGGGACCTTTAGTAGCGACTCCATATCATCTCAGCCCCAGGAACACCACACTCTGTACTATATAGAGTCTAGTATACAAACCCTGTGGCTTCAGACACTCGGCGAACATTCCACGACGTGAAGGTGTCCTCCGGGGACAGCCTCCTCGCCGCGGGCCGTGCGGACGCGCAGGCCTGGACCCCTGCCACGGCCCACTTCCAGCTGCCCTGGCTTTGATGAGTTATTTCAGATACCTCCCAGGCCTCACCTCGGAACTCCACCACGAGAAGAAGACGGCGGGAATGCGAGGGAGTTGTCATGGCAACCCCTAGATATCCTCTTCAGAGTGCCCTGTGGCGGCGGAGTCCCGATTTGTCACAATTATATGCACGTAGGGGAGGCAGGCCCTTGCATGGGCAACCGGCGCCCAGGAAGTGCATCTGACTTGTAATTACAGGGACCACTCTCACCCTGTTGGCAGCAAGATTTGGGGGAGCTGCGTTTGAATGCTGGCTTAGGGGTGGCTGGTGGTGCTATGCCCATGGGCCTGTACCTCCAAAGCGAGCGGGGATTGTTTTAAAGCGCTCGCTAACCCTGGCACTTGGCCGAAGAAAAACCCCAGCGTTCAGCCGTCGGAGGACCTTTGCACAAGCGGCCCTCTGCTCCCCACACGGAAGGAGCAGCTCCCTCGGAGCCTCCTGCCTCATCTCCTCTTTGTTCGTGGTCCGGGCGGAACCCACGGCAGCGCGACCCCCGCCCGCA
>NW_005366559.1:32221-40952 GCF_000412655.1 Myotis brandtii | reverse complement strand
TCCAGGCGGGGTGGCGCCGGGCTGCCCAGCGCCGGTGCAGTGGGCGTTTGTCTAGCGTTGTCATTGCAATTTTATTGCATCTCGTGATGTGCACAGATGTGCTGGGTAAGCATCCCGGGCGGAGGCTCGGCTCAATATCCCTGCTCCCCGATGACTCGCCTCTCGGAATCTCTTTCTGGGCTAGCTCCTTGGGGAGGCGGGAGCCATTTAAAGTCTCTGGATTTTGGGGTTTTAACAAGGGTTTAATTACGAAGGTAAGTGCATGCACCTGCTAAGGCGCGCCTAATTATTTGATAATGGTGCAATCTTTCTCAATCCAGCCCGTTCTGTGGTGGAAGCTGCACTAATGAAGCTCACTGAGAGAAGCCTCGCCCCCAAAGTGGAGGGAGCTGATTTAAATTAAATAAATTTGCAAAGGGCTGAGTTTCTGCCACTGGCCTCGACGATGACACGTCGGCATTTCGCGCTGGAAGCCAGCGTGCGCCGCGCGGACGAGGCAGGCTGCCTGCTACTTGCTCTTCCGTGTCTTCAGGTGAAATAGCGTCGCTCCTCCGGTGTGATCTCTCCCCGGCTGCTGCCCATGCTCCTCCTTGGCCCACCCATCTTTCTAAAAGGAAAGGAAAGAGAAACAGCCACCGAAAGCCCACCTGATCTCTTCTGTGGTTCACTTGGCAGCGGCGGACAGGCGCGCTGTTTCGACAATGCGAGGCGGTTCCTCCCTCTCCACCTGGCCTCCCGCTGCCGCCTGTGGTCTGAGGCGGTTTAGGAATCAGATCTTTGCTCCAACATCTGCGAATTAGCACCTTGCGTCGCCGCCTCGCTGGAAACTTGCTGATGGTTTGCAATCGCAGTCCGTCAGACTTGACACCACCTCCAAGCGCTCAGCCTCTGCTGTTTGGGACTAAAAAAAGGAGGTTCCAGCAGGCAGATGGTTCCGCATGGCTGTTTGGAGCTACGCTGGCGACACAGCCTCCCTTCCTCCAGGCGCGTCCCTTCTCACACCTTCTCACACGCGAAGTCACTCTCCCAAACCAACTCCACCTGCTCCCGGCTCCTCGCCGGCTGCTTCTCTCCTGACCTGTTTGGGTGAACGGGGCGGGCCCACCGGGCTTTAGAAGGCTGCCCTTCACCTGGTTCTCCACGTGGAGATTGACACGCTTCCTTAATAATCCAATTGCCCTGAATTTTTATGTAAACCAAACAGATTTAAAAATTTCCCGACAAAACGAGAGCATTGCTTTAAAGGCAGCAATGACCTGCTATGGAGACTTTGAACCGTTTACCAATGACCAGCAGTTCTCAACCTGTGGGTCGCGACCCCTTTGGCGGTCGAACGACCCTTTCACAGGGGTCTCCTGAGACCATCGTGCATATCAGACGATTCATCACAGTAGCAACATGACAGTTATGAAGTAGCCACGAAAATAATTTCATGGTTGGGTCACAACGTGAGGAACTGTATTTAAAGGGCCAGAAGGTGGAGAACCACGGCCAATGACAGTCAAGACGATGAGCAATGGGCGAGGGCACACACGACCGAAGTAAGACTGTGGCAGCTGAGGGCCGAGGGTCCTCGTGTTCAGGACCCAACTCTGCGGGCTGCTGACGGGTGAGGGCAGCTTTCAGTTGTGCCCGGTTCACCGCCGCCCGAGCCACCGGAGCTGCGTGGAGCTGTGACCACTCAGGCCTAGATCACACCGCCCCTGTTCTATCACCCCGTCCAGCTGGGCCGGGGAAGGCAGCAACTGGGGACCGGAAAGAGCAGGCAGCGGCCCGGTGGGAGGGGTGTGAGTGGAAGCAGAGAGCACAACTTGCAAATCAGAAGGCGTTGGGGCCTCCCAGCTGATTCCTCGGTGTCCTGGAGATTTCTGTTATTAATGTGGCTTGGGGCATGTACTGCTGATAATTACTCCTAGCTGGAATAATTAATAAGAATAATTGCTCAGCATGGAAAGGGGAGAGGAAGCTCTGGGAGCAGGAGGAAGCAGGCTGGAGGAGCCGGGGCTCCCTGGGCACATGTGCAGAGACAGGAAGCTCAGCCACGAGCGGCCTGAGAACCCAAGAGCTGTCTGGATGCCAAGGGCAGAGGTGAAGAGGTGCCAAGTGAGGCCGAAGTCGACACTCTGACCTTGGAACCACGGGGAAAAGCAGCGGATCAAGGCTCCAGGGACAGGGGCCTCCCTTCGGAAACAGCAGGTGGAGGCTGCGTGAGAAAACACAGCGTCAGGGTGTTAAGATGTGGCCGAGAACGAGCAGACAAGACTGGGTGTCTGGTACGAGCCCCATAGTGACAGCAGGCGGGCAGCAAACAGCAAGGAAGGTAAGAACGGTGCCCCGATGAGAGTTTGGGAGAGTTTATCCCAGCCCGGGAGAAGAGAGGCATCCATTAGGAGGCCAGCATTGGTGCTGACAGTGTGTAAAATCACCACAATTTTGACGTAATGGGGTAAATTTTCTCAACACGACGGAGGGTTGCCAACACAGTTCTTCCCATTAGGGCTTCCTCCACGTTGCACTTAAGTATCCCCCCCAAAGGCAGGACAAGCCTGTGCTTGGCAGAACGTGAAGAGGTGAATTAACTGGATGTGAAAACTTAAGTGTAAGCAGCACACGGCTCTGGCAGCCAGAGCTCCGATCGTGACGTGCAGAGCGAGGGGCCGAGCTGGTGCGGGGCGTGTGCTTGACCCTCCGCGGGAGAGGTGAGCTCAGAATAGCCCATGAAGGCGAGGGGTGACCACATACAATTGCCTTTCCTCCAGGAACCACTCGGGGAGAGCAATTAAAGCCAGAAAAGATGGATTTCCCAAATTATTTCGTCCTCAACATTTGATGTCAGGCATTGCATGTCAATGGAGAATGCCCTTCACCGTCTTTCTATGTATGCAACACACATGGATTATCATTGTCACGCAAGAGAAGACATGCTGCTAACGCAGCCAATGCAGGTGTGTAGGAGGGGCCTTTCCAAGGTCAGTTTCCGTCCACAGTGGGGGCGATAACCCCTCACTAAGCTCTCAGCAGCTGGGGTGGTGGGGACGGGGCTCACCTGCCAGAGGACAGCTGTCGTCATCTTGAATTGAACAGCTCGGTGGCTCTACAGCCTCCAGGGACTTCCAAGGGGAAGAAGACTAGATGCCCGATGCCTTCTGCAAGGAGGGGCAGGAGGAGGGGCAGAGGACCAGATGTAAACCAGGCTTCTGGTGTTAGGCCAGGAGGCAAGGCCAGGCAGTGCCACCAGGAGACGGGGTGGCGGAAAGGTCCCCGGGGCAGGTCTCAGTCCAATCACTATGTTTTAAGGAAGCTTTGCCTGTCCTAACGGTACATGGCATTTCTTGAGAAACAAGAAACTGAGCTAGCCCTTGAAGTTGCTCCCAGTTCTCCCAGTCAATGGCCCTGAGGAGTGTGGGGGCCAAGACCAACGCTGTCGCAGGGAGCCATCCATTGAAGTGAACTTTTGGGCCCACCCCGCTGAATGGAGGCCTGCACAGTGCCAGAGGGAGGGTGACGTACAGAGGCAGCGGGAGGAAGAGACGATGATGGTCAGTTGGTTCACTCACAGTGATGGTGTGCTTATGACACGCCTGGCATTGTTCTAAGTATGTCCCATCGACTGACTCATCTGCTTAATCCTCGCAAGTCTAGGAGACAGAGGTAGTTGCTGCTCCAAGTTAGAGATGATGAAACTGGAAAACACAGATGCTGGGGACTTTGTCCAGGTCACAGAGCTGGTTTGTGGCCCAGTCGTCTGCCCGGGGCCTTCCCTCTTGGACTCTACAACATGCGATCACACCAACCTCCACTCCCAACTCCTTCCATCCTCCACTCCCAACTCCTTCCATCCGGAGCTACAAAGCAAGGCAGGTGTATCGCTCCTTTCTCACCTTTATACTCAGGCACCTGTTCCGGGACTTCTCTTCCTTATGGAGCAGCGGTTCTCAACCTGTGGGTCTCGACCCCTTTGGGGGTCAAACAACCCTTTCACAGGGGTCGCCTAAGACCATCGGAAAACACGTATATAATGACATATTGTTTTTGTGATGAATCACTATGCTTTAATTATGTTCAACTTGTAACAATGAAATTGGGGGTCACCACAACATGAGGAACTGTATTAAAGGGTTGTGGCATTAGGAAGGTTGAGAACCACTGCTCTAGATAGATGTCTCCTCTTCCTGCTCAGTGGAGAAGCCCACAAAGGCTGCGATGCGTTTATGAATTATCCAGAGGCCAGATTCATCCAAAAGGAAAACCTTGTCAATTACCAAAGTGGGCGGATTTATTTAGACCCATCTTGAGACTCAGATGGTCTCATGCTCCGGCAGTACTGGGTCCCATCTGAGTAGTGAGGTTCCCAGATGTCTTAGGAAACATTCCATCCCTGAATGGAGTTGCAAGGCAATCTGAATTCCCAAGGGAGCCAGTTCCCAAATATAAGTTTTAACTTGTTTACCTTAAACGGGGAGCCGGTTCCAATAGTTCCCTGAGGACCCTGCCGTTGGCACTCCATCATCCCCATCTTGTAGGGATCGGAGCGCGTCTCTTCCCACGTCTCTCCCCAGCTACGCTTAAGGCTGCATTACTTCCCAAAGGCTCAAAACTGAGCCAGATTGTCCCTGTCCCAGAGGAGCAAACAAAACCCTGGCAAGGAAAGGCAACTTCCAATCTCCTCTCCCCGTGGACCCTTAGGGACCAAGCCACATCAGAGGAGACCAGCTCTTCAGCCTTCTTGTCTCCCTACTAGTTGTCTGGCTCAGAGCACATGGACTTTGCCTCTTTTCCTCAGCTATAGGTCCTTCCCCTCTCCACTGCCGTTTGCTGACCTTGAGGTCAGACCTCTCCCATTTTAGGAGAAAGGCTCAACCTTACAGAAGCAAAAAAAGAATAGTGATATCTTAAATTTAGGCTTAGGCGGCAGGATAAAGTCAGTGTTAGCCACCATATTCTCTCCAGTGTCCAGCAAGTAGGCATGCAATGAACAAATGGAATCAGAAGACGGAACATCTCTACGGAGTCAGGCATAAACATGTCCACTTACCGAATTAGAGACACACTGCATGGCTAATTTACCTGAAAATATCTCCCCCCCGCGCCTCCACCCTCGTTTATTTTGGGTTTTTGTGTAAAGTTGTGGGCTTCATCAGCATCTGTGGATATATTTTTTCGAGATCTGGGAAAGCAGTAGCCAACCTCCAGGGGAACAGATGTAGCAAAATGTGGTGAGAAATGGCCTGGACATGAGGGTCGGGGATTCTGTTTGTGGTTCCTGGTCCATGGAGCCCAGCATCGCTCCCTCACGCCTTGGGGTCTGTTTCCTTTTCTCTAAAATGGACAGTCTGGGCGAGGCAACCTCTAGCAATGTATCAGGATGCTCTAAGGTCCAAGTGACCGACAGATCAAGTAAATGTGTCTTCAGGAAATAATGAGGAGTCCAGAGGCAAGCCGTTCCAGGGCTGGTTGGGTCAACTCTGCTTTCAAGGGTGCGGCCTCTCTCCTCTTGCTCCGCGGCCATTGGCAGCACTTTGCGGTGCTGTCCTCGTGGCTCTTTCCCCTCTTGGGCTCACAGCGACCACCACAAGCTTCACACGCAGGTGGCAACATTTAGAAGAAAAAACAGGACCTGCTCTGCCTGTGTCCTTTCTCAAGAAAGCTCGACAGACCTCCCCTCACGTCTAATCGGAGAAATCGCATCACAGTCACCGGGGGATCCATGACAGCCGCGATCCACCACCTGGGCTGGGGAGGAGCCGGCTCCGAGTGGGTGAGCAGCGTGGGGTCTGACAGCCAGCAAGAGCCCAGAGAAAGGCTGCTGGCTGGAAGCTGAGCTTATCCACCACAGGTACCAGCACACGACTCAAAGGGAATAAGAAAGGCGATCAAATCTGATAAAAGAAGGGTGGGAGACAACACAAAGGCCAGGCCCCAACTTGAAGAGACCGGCCAAGGCTCCCACGCCACCAACGTTCATCTGCAGCGACCCTGAGTCTGCGCCCGGCCATGTTTAATAGCAGCCACAGGCTCCGCTGGCTGCAGGCAGAAGAGGCCTTGCCCCAGTTTGTTGGGATGAGGAGGGGCTCGCTGGATCATTGCAGAGGACTCCCCGGGGCGCCCGAGCTGGGATTAGATCCCCCATCACCGTGCTGCTCTCTCTGTAAAAGGACAGAAGTGGCAGTCCACCCCTTAGGTAGACAGACCCGCCCCCAAGTACCCCTTCCTTCCTTCCTTCCTTCCTTCCTTCCTTCCTTCCTTCTTTTGCTCCCTCCACTGATAAATTGTTAGCTTCTGTGTGACAAGCTCTCTGCTAGGTTCAGGGGTACAGTGGGGGACAACAAGGACATATTCTCTGCCTTGTGTTACCACTGAGTGTATATTTTAAATCAGCAACTGCTTGGAGCAGGGCGGGGTGGGGGGGGGTGGGAGAAGGAAGTTCCATAGAGAGGAGGGGATTCCCGCTCAGCAGGAGGAATTCAACAGCTGGCGCTTCTCCCCATGCCTGTGCTTCTCCCAGGGGCGAAAGGGGGGACTGTCAGCTGGTGAGAAGGGAAGGAGCTGAGCACGCCCAGCTTGGGCTCTCTCCCTCCCCCAGCCCCTCCTCTCTCTAACCAGCCGCACCCAGACCCACTCCCTCCTCTGCACCTGCTCCTCTAACCCCAAGATACCAAGTGTGATGACATGTTGGCACCAGGGGAGCATGAAGAACCCAAGAGATCCAAGTTATTTCAGGGCATCAGAGAAACCTTCCTGAGGCGGTAACATTGAAACCGGGGCCAGAAAATGAAAAGGAGAAGGACGAAGAGGGAGGACTTGTGTGGGAGACCGTGCGGTTGGGAAGAGTGTCCTGAGCTTGGGGAACTCTGGTAAAGGACGGAGGGAGAGAAGACCGGCTCCTGCCATTACCACCTCTTCCTGGCCTCGCAGGTGGTACACGAAAGGGTCCTATTTCGTTTGGGTTAAGGGGACATGTATGTGCTTATTCATTCATTCATTCATTCATTCAACCTGTTGTCACTCTTCTCGAGGAAGAACCATGATTCTGAGGTAGAAGTGGTCCTTGATCTCGGGCAGCTGTCATCAACTCCAATGCAGACGCGCAAGTAAGTTAGTTCATAACACCTACTCGGCGCTCTGCCGGCCAACGATCCGAGATCCATGGGTGAACAGAGGGCGCTACAAGAGTAGAGAAGTGACACTTGAGTTGAGTGGCTGAAAATGAGTGTTTCACCGAGAGCATGAGAAATGGCCATGCCCACCGCGTGCCTCCCTTCCCCGGCGTCCCCCCCTTAGAAATCGGTGATTATACGGTGCAGCGTTCCTCGTTCCTCGGCATAAGCACCCCGTCCACTCTCGCAGCTGGTGATGTCACCCGGAGACTATGCCTGGCGCAGATGGGTTACAACCCCAAGGCAAATCGGAGATGAAATGCGATCTCTTTAAGAACGAATTAGCTTCAACATAACACAACAGTCACGACTTTGTGGGAGAGATGTAAAGTGGTTTACATCGCTGAACTGTCCCAGATGGTAAACACCAGCAGGGCTGTGTGTGAAGATGGATGAATGGCGGGTACGGTTACAGATGTACCGTACGTGGGGGTGCGCACATGTGTGGAATAAACGTTTCAGAGCGTAGAATTCTCTGGCCTCCTGGACAATGACCCTTTATGTCTCGTGGGCCACACAAATAAACCCACAGTTCCCAATACACAGAGCGTCTAACTGATAACAGAATCTCTAAAACCAGGGAGCTGTCCAGAGAAAAAAGTCCTTGGGCAAGGAGAACACGGGTGAGTGCAAATGCGAGAGAGACCCGGGCATCCGTGTAAGACAACACAGGCCAGAAAAGGCTTGAATCACGGAGCCAGGTGACTTCGGGAAGAAGGAGGGGAAGGTTTCGGCTTCCTCCCTAAGAATGGCAGAGCCTGGGCCCCGGGGGGAGGGAGAGCCAGGGGCTGTGGGAAGGGCCAGGTCCGCTGGCCTGGGAGCCAGTCCCTCCATCCTGAGCTCCCAGTCACACACAGTGCAGGCGGGAGGGGAGGCAGGAGGCATCCTGGTGAGAATTCAATTAATTCCAGGAATCTCAGAGCTCAGGTGTCACCTCTGCTGGAATGAGGAGACCCTGTGAGGGGACGGCGGCTTCTCAGCGCAGCAGATCAATTTGCGAGGAGCTGGCGAATCGGCAGCTGCCCCGCTGTGCCCGGCTGTCCCTCAGGGGCCACATCAGTGCCACCTCTCGCCCTGAGCGAGTGGGACTTGAAACCCCGCCCCAGGCTGAGACAGGGCGGCCCCCAAGAGCTGCAGAAGGTCCGGCTAGTCCACCAGGTCGCAGGGCCCCCGAGGACCTGGCCTCCTGGGCTGGGACTGGCTGGTCCAATGACCAGGACAGCCGGAAGCCGGGTGGGAGCAGCGGGAGCTGAATGCCCAGGGCAGAGCTGAGCGCACCGCTGAGGAACAAAGTGCTGCCGGGACCTGCGGGGCGCGCCCCCGGGGCCACTCGGCCGCCTTTGGGGCTTTGTGTCCGCGTGATTAGCCAGGATGAAGGGCCAGCTGCAAACCTCCATTTCCTGGGGACACAAAGGACCAGCAACAATACAGAGAGAGAGGATTTGAATGTGTAATAGGCGGCGGCCTAATCCGCAGGGAGGACAGTCCCTGTGGACAAAAACCACCTCCTGGCGTTTCTGAGGTCCCGGTTCAGGGTTCAGACAGTCCCTCTATGAGGGTTTCCCCAGCAGCTC
>NW_005366559.1:14240-31988 GCF_000412655.1 Myotis brandtii | reverse complement strand
AGCGCAGCCCGGGGAGGTGGGGGGGGGGGCGGGATGCTGCTGAGGGAGAGCCACTCCCACTCCCCTGGACTCCTGCACCCTCTCTGCGAGCCCAGCAAGGAGCGGACCTGAGTTTGCAGGATGAGGTTGCGTGCACCTGGTTGGGAGAATATTCCTGATGGAAGGATGGCCGCCTTCATCCACCGGGAATATTTTGCCAGCGACCAGCCTTCTTTGATGGAACTCTAAATCTTCAGCCGGGGGAGGGAATTTTTAAAAATACTCAATGCTTTTTCATTCTTAGATTTAAAGAAAAAATAGGTGCTGTGCGTGTGTGTTTTTAAGTGCTGTTGCCAATCAACTCGGCTGCTGGAAAAGAAAAGCTCCACCTCCATCTTTGTTCTGGCCCAGGCGGCTCTAATCTCCTCGCAGTGCTAAGGTGAGTAATAAAAAGACGTCTGGTCAACAGGAAGTGCCTGGTGCAGGGCCTGGCTTTCACAGCCGGACAAAAGGGCCAGATGTTCTGACAGGGCGGGGCGTGCAGAGCCTGGCTGGGAGGGATGGGGCCCTTCATCGATCCTCAGAACAGGGCTGTGTGCCCACCCTCCATCCTCAGAACAGGGCTGTGTGCCCACCATCCATCCTCAGAACAGGGCTGTGTGCTCACCCTCCATCCTCACAACAGGGCTGTGTGCCCACCCTCCATCCTCGGAACAGGGCTGTGCGCCCACCCTCCATCCTCGGAACAGGGCTGTGCGCCCACCCTCCATCCTCGGAACAGGGCTGTGCGCCCACCCTCCATCCTCGGAACAGGGCTGTGCGCCCACCCTCCATCCTCGGAACAGGGCTGTGCGCCCACCCTCCATCCTCGGAACAGGGCTGTGCGCCCACCCTCCATCCTCGGAACAGGGCTGTGCGCCCACCCTCCATCCTCGGAACAGGGCTGTGCGCCCACCCTCCATCCTCGGAACAGGGCTGTGCGCCCACCCTCCATCCTCGGAACAGGGCTGTGCGCCCACCCTCCATCCTCGGAACAGGGCTGTGCGCCCACCCTCCATCCTCGGAACAGGGCTGTGCGCCCACCCTCCATCCTCGGAACAGGGCTGTGCGCCCACCCTCCATCCTCGGAACAGGGCTGTGCGCCCACCCTCCATCCTCGGAACAGGGCTGTGCGCCCACCCTCCATCCTCGGAACAGGGCTGTGCGCCCACCCTCCATCCTCGGAACAGGGCTGTGCGCCCACCCTCCATCCTCGGAACAGGGCTGTGCGCCCACCCTCCATCCTCGGAACAGGGCTGTGCGCCCACCCTCCATCCTCGGAACAGGGCTGTGCGCCCACCCTCCATCCTCGGAACAGGGCTGTGCGCCCACCCTCCATCCTCGGAACAGGGCTGTGCGCCCACCCTCCATCCTCGGAACAGGGCTGTGCGCCCACCCTCCATCCTCGGAACAGGGCTGTGCGCCCACCCTCCATCCTCGGAACAGGGCTGTGCGCCCACCCTCCATCCTCGGAACAGGGCTGTGCGCCCACCCTCCATCCTCGGAACAGGGCTGTGCGCCCACCCTCCATCCTCGGAACAGGGCTGTGCGCCCACCCTCCATCCTCGGAACAGGGCTGTGCGCCCACCCTCCATCCTCGGAACAGGGCTGTGCGCCCACCCTCCATCCTCGGAACAGGGCTGTGCGCCCACCCTCCATCCTCGGAACAGGGCTGTGCGCCCACCCTCCATCCTCGGAACAGGGCTGTGCGCCCACCCTCCATCCTCGGAACAGGGCTGTGCGCCCACCCTCCATCCTCGGAACAGGGCTGTGCGCCCACCCTCCATCCTCGGAACAGGGCTGTGCGCCCACCCTCCATCCTCGGAACAGGGCTGTGCGCCCACCCTCCATCCTCGGAACAGGGCTGTGCGCCCACCCTCCATCCTCGGAACAGGGCTGTGCGCCCACCCTCCATCCTCGGAACAGGGCTGTGCGCCCACCCTCCATCCTCGGAACAGGGCTGTGCGCCCACCCTCCATCCTCGGAACAGGGCTGTGCGCCCACCCTCCATCCTCGGAACAGGGCTGTGCGCCCACCCTCCATCCTCGGAACAGGGCTGTGCGCCCACCCTCCATCCTCGGAACAGGGCTGTGCGCCCACCCTCCATCCTCGGAACAGGGCTGTGCGCCCACCCTCCATCCTCGGAACAGGGCTGTGCGCCCACCCTCCATCCTCGGAACAGGGCTGTGCGCCCACCCTCCATCCTCGGAACAGGGCTGTGCGCCCACCCTCCATCCTCGGAACAGGGCTGTGCGCCCACCCTCCATCCTCGGAACAGGGCTGTGCGCCCCCCCTCCATCCTCACAACAGGGCTGTGTGCCCACCCTCCATCCTCACAACAGGGCTGTGTGCCCACCCTCCATCCTCACAACAGGGCTGTGTGCCCACCCACCCCTCGGAGAGACCCCAGGCAGGAGCCTCCCTCAGGAAGCAGGGACGGGACATCTGCATGCGCATCAGCCTCGTGTGGGAGCCACGTTAATCTCATCGATGGCGAAAACCCTGCCCGGAGGGGAGTTCACTCTGGGCCAGAACTTTACTTACCTGGTCTTAGTCTTTCATGACAAAGCTGCGAAGTTGGCTTTCTTATTCCCGTTTACAGGTGAGTCCGTGTAGGCTGAGAGAATTCCTTTATTTGTCCAAGAACATTCTTGCTGTTAGATGTTGTGTAGCCCAACTTGGAGCCCGGGGCTGTGTGACGGCAGACCCACCCGGGCCCCAGCCCACGTGTGATGCGAGAAATCGCGAGAGAGCCGCTTGGAACTCTG
Organism: Myotis brandtii; assembly: GCF_000412655.1. Lineage (NCBI taxonomy): Eukaryota > Metazoa > Chordata > Mammalia > Chiroptera > Vespertilionidae > Myotis > Myotis brandtii. The sequence goes on along the minus strand of NW_005366559.1, from coordinate 29,202 downwards.
GGATGACTGTCTGATTGCCGCCAGGTCCTGACACTCCACACCTGGCTCCCATCTCAGAGGACATCGATGGGCAGGCAGGGCAGGGCGGGCTCTGGGAGAGCTTATCCTGCTCCTCTGGCCACCACGCCGCCACCCACCAGGAGAAGGAGCCATGACAGAGCGTCCCAGGCCCATGTGCGTTCAGTCTGGCCTCCTCTGTAATGTCCACAGGGTCTTAGTGTGGCTTCAGGGAAGGAGGCGCGCGGTCCCGAGAGGAAGCACCCTGGAGAGGAGCTCACAGCTGGTTTTCCCTCAAACTCAGCAGGATGGGGCTGGAGAAAAAGAGGGGTCTCTTACCCTTTGGGGCAGCAGGGATGGGCCTGGAGACCATTGTGCCAAGTGACACAAGCCAAACTGAGAAAGACAAGCATCACATGACCGCACTTATGTGTGGGATCTAATGAACAAAATGAATTGACGAACAAAATAAGACCCGAAGCCTGGAGACATGGAACAGACTGACGTCCCTCCATGTAGGGCTGGGGGATGAGAAGAGATAAACCAAAGGACTTACATACTCACAGGCACAGCCCATGGGCACGGGCAATAGGGTGGTGAGGACCTATGGGGGGGGGGGGGGGGGGGGAGGGGGGGAGGAGGGGAAAATGGGAGATAAGTAATACGATCAACAATAAAAATATATTTAAACATGAAAAGAAAAAAAGGAATGGGCAACGCATTTGCTGGATAGGACCCAAGTCCTCCTGTGGGTGCGTGGGTCCTTCTGTGGGTGTGTGGGACCTTCTGTGGGTGTATGGGTCCTTCTGTGGGTGCGTGGGTATTTGTGTGGGTGCGTAGGTCCTTGTGTGGGTGTGTGGGACCTTCTGTGGGTGTGTGGGTCCTTGTGTGGGTGTGTGGGACCTTCTGTGGGTGTGTGGGTCCTTGTGTGGGTGTGTGGGACCTTCTGTGGGTGTGTGGGTCCTTGTGTGGGTGTGTGGGACCTTCTGTGGGTGTGTGGGTCCTTGTGTGGGTGTGTGGGACCTTCTGTGGGTGTGTGGGTCCTTGTGTGGGTGTGTGGGACCTTCTGTGGGTGTGTGGGTCCTTGTGTGGGTGTGTGGGACCTTCTGTGGGTGTGTGGGTCCTTGTGTGGGTGTGTGGGACCTTCTGTGGGTGTGTGGGTCCTTCTGTGGGTCCTTGTGTGGGTGTGTGGGTGTGTGGGACCTTCTGTGGGTGTGTGGGTCCTTGTGTGGGTGTGTGGGTCCTTGTGAGTCAGTCTCTGGGAGCCGTGATCAAGCTGGAGCACAGAAACCCTATCCCTGCTTCCTCTCCTGGGCACTGAGGCCCCTCAAGGCGGGAGCTGAAGGAGGCCCGCAGCTGCCAGGGCCTGGACTGATGCCTCTGGGCACAGCTGTCAGGAGACTGGGCGCTGGTCCAAGGCGGATGTGTCATCACCAACTGCCTGGGCAGTGGCCATGGGGGCTGGGAGGGTTAGGGTTCAGAGGGGCTCCTTCTCACCTGCTCCTCCACCAACTGCGTTAGACTCTTTGTCCGGAGCTCTGCCCACCTTTGCCTTCTCCTCTGCTTTCTGTCCCCTCTTTGTCCTCAAAACCTTCTGTGTCACCCAAGCTGCTGGGTCACCCTCCTGGGGCAGCTGCTCTGTGTAGTGACCAGCCCCTGGGTGTTTCTGGCCCATAATGTGCCTGGGATTGCGGCTGGGAAAGCCTGAGAGCCTGGGGTGCTCGGCTGGGCTGCCGGAGCACCTCCCTCCCTCCTTCCCCAGAACAATCAGCTAATGAATGTGACCCAAGAACAGGTGAGCAGCTCACGGGCGCCAAGAAAGTGCTGGGCCAAGACAGACAGCTCTTGGCTCCTGGTGCTGAACAGCTCAGGTTTCCATTTTGAAAATGACCTCAGTTTTGCTTACATCATCCTCTGTGCCAGGCAGCCAATGCTGAGAACGGGGGCTGGACCAAGCTACCCATCTGCAGGGACCATCTCTCCAGCCTCTTTGACCTGTGGGGATGGGGTGGGGATGGGGTTGGGTGGGGATGGGGTGGAGAAGGGGGAAAGCGTTGGTTCACAGCTTGTCCTAGGCATTGTCATAGGAAGAGAGAGAGAGAGGGAGCATGCGTGTGACTGCTTTGCCCAGGTAATAAAGAGCCAGGCAATCAAGTTAAAACTGCATTTCCATCTCCTCCCCTCAAGAATGTGCTGCCAAGTGAATGAGGGCGCTGCTGCTTCTATCTGAAGGTGGTAACATCTCCTGAAAGGCGTCTGATGGGCTTCATTTCAACCAAGCAGAGAACCTGGTGTTCCTGAGGAGAGCAGAGCTGTCTTATAAGACCTTAGGTCAGTGGTCGGCAAACTGCGGCCCCTTGAGTGTGGCTCTTCCACAAAATACCACGTGTGGGCGCGCACGTACAGTGCGATTGAAACTTCGTGGCCACACTCAAGGGGCCAAAGAGCCGCATGTGGCTCGCGAGCCGCAGTTTGCCAACCACGGCCTTAGGTGAATCACTTGGGCCTATTTATGTGTTTTTAGTCCCCATGATCACGCTGCCCATCGTGTGGAAAGGTAGCCCCGTTAGACACATGGGGTTCGAACCCTCAGGTTGCCACTTGCTGGCTGTTGACTCAAGCATGCTCCGTCATTTACGACTCAACTTCCTCACTTGCCCAGGGAGCGTGAGAACCATACCTGGGTCATTGGCTTGTTAGCAGGAACCAATGAAGTCACACACGTATGAACGCTCAGCCTGGCTGTTACTTTGCAGTCAGTGTTTAAGAAACAAATCCCGGTTTTTAGATGCTATCTGCCTCAGTTAATTACACAATTACATATGCCAATGTGTGTCACGGGACCGGCACATAGTAGGTCTTCTCCCTCTCCCTCCAGTCTCACGGTGCTCAGGTCGGTTGAAACGTTGAATGTGAGACTGCGCTTCCAATGATTTCAGCGCCATAGGTCACTTTCTTGGACTGCCCTGTGGATGTTAGGATTCCATCCGCCTACCACGTTTATGTTCATGTGTCTTCAGAAGGGACCTATGTCTGGTTCACACCCAGCAAACAAGCAAATTTATTACAGACAAATCCCACGCCAACGCCACTCCACTGAGGGCCACAGGTGGGAATCACGCCGGGCTCTTGCAGGCACTGGTCATCTGGTCAACCTCATCCGTGTCCATCTGGTTCAGGGCCGTGAGCCAGGCTCCCCGGCTCACCCCTCAGGCCTCAGTCACCTCCCCAGCAAAGAGCATATCTCCAGGCCTGGCCGCGTGACTTATAAGGGTCCTCATGGACCCCAAGTCACGGGGTGGGAAGAAGGCACTAAATGCCAAGCTTTCAAAGACAGTGCCTCACGGAAATGGCCACAAACAGCCGCTCAGGGCCACTTACAGGGAGTTAGCCCTGGTTGGGCCGGGGGCCGTGACCGTGAGCTTATCCCTACCTGATCCGAGGGCAACGAGCGAGACGTGGAGGATCGGGCGAGTCGGTGCGAGAAAGCCAGATAACCGCATTAAAAAGATGAAAATGTCCAGCCCGCCGTAAAGCCTGCTCAGACCCTAAAGAGGAGTCTGGAGAGACCCATAAAATCATAACGAACGGAGGAGGGGAGCCCTGAAGCTTTAACCAGATGTTCTATGATGGGAATGACTGTGTGAGTAAATTGTCCGCCTGGCCATACAGCTCCGTATCGATCTCTCGCTTTTATTGGGCAGCACCGCGATGAGATTAAACATTGTCTGGGAGGAAATACAGGCCTCCCTCTCTCGAAGGCTCTTCTCGGGAATCCAGCGTTGCTTCGGGCAGAGCGACGAGGGAGTTGGTAATGAATTGCACAACCGCGGAGGCTGAGTCTATAAAGAGAGTTATAGACGGGGCGGCCTTGGAGAGAGGGACCTCCCTGGGAAGCCAGCGCTGCAGGGAGGGCTGTCGGAACCAGACGCAGACGGAGTATTCATGACCAGGAGCGCCCCCGGCAACAGCCAGTGCTAAGCACTTAATCTGTGCTTAGATCTGACTCCCGGTCCGCGCTGAAGTCAGCAGAATTAGATCTTCCAGTGTGTTCCGGTGGCCCTAAATCCTTCTGATGCGGTTAGCGGTGGCAGGCCTCCAACACGCACTCTGTTAATAAGACAGTAAAGTAGAAAATCGAGTTATCTCCTTCAAGGAGAAACACAGAGGAAAGGAAACGAGTCTTGTAAAACCCCCTCCCCAGCCCTCCACCTCTTCTACTCGCGTTCCTTCAATCTGTTCTCTCACCGCCGGCTGCTCTCCTTGACAAACGCAGGGAGAAGGACAGCGCCCACCTTTTCTTTTCACTATGAGAGGAACGACGCTCGGATTCTTGCTCATCTTCACGGGTCAGAGGACGTGCGGATGTTGCTGCTCAGCTCTGCGCGAGCCATGCAGGAGGAAGGCTCGGGGCTGGTGGAAGGGATGCGCAGCTGTTACCTCTTCTTTGTCACTTAGCATAACGTCTGGGTTACCGGCAGCTAAAAGGAATCTATGCAGCACACGGGGTGTGGTTCAAGTCCCCAAGGCAACTGCTAGTTCTTCCAGGGGCAGCATCCAAAGCTTGTTCAGCTATGAGAGGGAGGGGAGGAGGGAAGGACAGAGGGAAGTGAGGGAAAGAGGGAAGGAAAGAAGGAAGAGAGGGAGGGAGGGGAGGAAGAAGGAGGGAGAGGAGGAAGGGAGGGAAGGGAGAAAGGGAGGGAAGGATGAGAGGGAGGAAGGGACAGAGGGGAGGAGGGCAGGCCCTTTGGGCAGACATTGACCTGAATCACTGCACTTGCCCAGATGAACAGTCAAATTGAAGCCTGGTTCTCCTCTGGCTGTGGGTCCCTCAGCCTGGAGTCTCAGGCATATGGAAGGCAGACCACCCACTGCTCTAAGGGCCCCGTGGGCACTGTGGGTGAGTTAAGTGATGCGTTTTCACTTTAATTCTGAATCTCTTTGCTCTCATGAGTTTCAGTCAAACTCCTTCTTGATGCATCAATATGTATAAACTAGAGGCCCTGTGCACGAAATTTGAGCAAGAGTAGGCCTTCACAGCCCTGGCTTCATCCGGAAGGTCGTCTGGTCGGTAGTTCCACTGTTCTGCTGTTTGGTCGATTTGCATATTACGCTTTTATTATTATAGATGTTGGCAATTTCATGTTCTATAGGCAGTTGTTTTTTTCCTGTCCAAAAGTTAGAAAAAGAATAAACTCCCTTGTGTGATAGAACTAATGTGATTCAAGGAATTGAGCTGTAGCAAGCCACTGGGCAGATATGAAAGTATGTGAAAGCATGGATTTTACTTCATTGGAAAACCATGCTACCATTCGCTGAAGATTTAATACAGAGCATTCACGGTTCCCTCTAAGGCAGCTCAGGATCTCTTCCCAGGTGATTTGGTTTGGTTTCTTTATTTCTGCATAAGAAATATCTGGAAAATCTAGATATAGTACCTGGATACAACACCTGTACATGTCTGATAGCACATACCTTGATATCTTAGAACGAAGACACACACACACACACACACACACACACACACACACACAATTTCGTCCTAGCTAATTATGAACTTGAGGGAAGATAAAAACAAAACATAAATGTAATTGAACCTACAATTAGAACAGAGACTTACATGTTCTTAAGAATTCTTTCTGTTGAGCTGAGCAAGACACGTAACGTATTTTTAGACTCTTCTTGGGTAACTGCCTACAGGGAAACTTGAAAAGCTTTCTCTTCTCTAATTTTGCTGGATTCCATGCTGACCCATATTCCTGTTATGACATCAGAGTTAACATTCATAGACGGTAACTCACCCTCAGTATCCTTCCGTCAGTGTAATGAGGTTAGGAAGACACCAGGCATTTAAAGGTGATTTGCGAAGCATTCTAATCAGGACAGAATTTGAGAGACGCCCTGTTTTATGGCCACCCAACCACAGACCGTGGGCACCTTCTGGAAATTAGGCATCTGTTTGGTTGCTTGTTTCTGTTCATTCCTTTTGCTTCAGTTTGTGGACTTGTCCTTGCATTCTGGGTGTCCAACCTCGTCAGCACCTGTAGTGGCCAGCGCCTGGCTGTCACCACGTGGTGTGAGCAACTCTATTACGTTCTTCAGGCTCAACTCCAAAAAGTCTTTCCAAATTCTGTTGGTTGAAATGAATCCCTCCGGTCATCTCGCCTCTGACTGTATCCACCTCGATTCAAGTTATTTCTGCAAGAGACTTCCTGCCAGACGGTGAGCCCTTATTCCAGATTCTTGTCCCTTTTTATATCCCTTGTGGTGCCCAGAACGGTGTCTTCCACGTGAAATTTCCTGCATTAAATATCCCTTGAACTGAATTGCCTTTTCTGAAAACCGGGCAATTACTCTACCCATAGGGGCTGGTATGAGGACGGAGAAGGAGGGGCAGAAAGCATTCTAATGAAGATGAAGCGGAGCACCTGGCCCGGACCCCGGAGAGGGTGCGTGTGGAAAGCCAGGTGAACTGGCAGAGGGTCCAATAGATGAAGACGCTTCCCACCCGCCAGGCGGCCCCAGAGAGACCACCACAGTCTGAGAGGCGGGCGGGGCTTGCTCTCCTCCTCCCCAACCATCCATCCTGCAAGTTCAAAATGACAACGCCAGTGGGTGGGGGAGCAAGTTACAGTGACCCCAGGTGGCCTGGCGGGAGCGCCTTCCACCGGGTCAGGGAGATAAAGCAGAGACCCCTTTCCCCACGAGAACTCCGAGTCACTAAACAGTGTTCTACTGCCGCTCAGTCCCTCCTCTGCATCCCAGACCAGAGAGCTTGCACCTGGCCAGGAGGGAGTGGACAGTGAATGGGGATGCACAGAGGCCTGGAGAGGCCCGGATGCTGCACTTGGACGCTACCCTGGGTGTCTCCATTGCAACCAGCATCGTTCTGCCATGGGAGAGGGTCAGCTGAGGCCACCCCTGATGGCTTAGCACTGCCCTTTCCTCCCCACCTCTCACCCAAAGAGAGATTTTCAAAGAGCTCCCTTATTTTTTTACACTTAAGGAAAGAAAACAATAATATAATTCACTCTAATTTAAAAACCAAAGGTAGCCCTGACCGGTTTGACTCAGTGGATAGAGCGTCAGCCTGCGGACTGAAGGGTCCCAGGTTCGATTCCGGTCAAGGGCATGTACCTTGGTTGCGGGCACATCCCCAGTGGGGGGTGTGCGGGAGGCAGCTGATCGATGTTTCTCTCTCATAGATGTTTCTGACTCTCTATCCCTTTCCTTTCCTCTCTGTGAAAAATCAATAAAATATATTTTTAAAAAAACAAAACAACAACAAAAAAACAAAGTTAAGTGGGTGGGGCGAGGAAGAAGAGGGTATAGTGGGATAAAGAGCGATGGAAGGAGTCTTGACTTGGGGTGCTGAGCTCACCATACAATACACAGATGATGTATTACAGAATTGTGCACCTGAAGCCTATATCATTGTATTAACCAACACACCCTAAATAAACAAACAAATACAAACAAAAATAAAGATGCAGTTCTTCATCAAGAGTCCTGGCCTGGTTACTGGAGATTCAAATACAGAATGAAACTTGGTTTTCTGTTCTCAGGCAGCACACACAGACCCAACAGAATGACTCGGACCAGGGATCATCCCGTTCGTCCAATTCCCTGTCTCACAAAAGGACCAGAGGAACTCTGGGAGGGGCACGGTCTACCCTTGAGGCCGACGTTCCCGTGAGCAGCCTGTGTGCCCTAACTCAGCGGGTGTCCGGGCGGGCGCCCCTGAGCACAGGGCGCAGGGGCTCACCCGATGGTCCACCCTCTCCCCATGTCTCAGATGAGGACGCTGAGCCCCAGGAGGTTAGCCAACCAATGAGAGGTCGCCAGTGACTTGGAGCAGAGCTGACACTGAAGCAGGCCTTGCTCTTCACAGTTTGCTCACTGTGGCATCCTATTAGTTCACTCATCCGTTCAGGCATTCTACAGCCACTCAGTAAGCACCTACTATGTGCCGGGTGCTGGGCTATAGGTACCCCGAGGATGCAAAATTAAGATCTTCCGGTCCACACGACCTTACAACCTAAGGGGGACTGAGATCAGCAAACAGGTCAATCAAGCCAGTTTCTTTGATTTTTGCCATTGACATGGCTCCTACACGTGGTAAGGGACACCGTTCACTGTCTCCAGGCAGCCCTCTCAGATGAAGGTCCATCTTCCCTGGCAGCCGGCCCCCCATCATCTGAGCTTTCTGTGGGCCCCGCACTGAGGCCTCCCACCACTGCTTCTGCGGAGGAGCCATGAGGTGGAGGACGCCTTCAGGATGGAGGCACCGTGATTTGGTGCAGGGTCCAGGAAGGGTCCCCCGCCCCCCAACTGCCCTCAAGCCAAGGCCTCTGGACCTGCAGCGACTCTGGACCCACTACCCTCACACCCTCCTCTGGTTCCCAGCTGACCCAGCAGGCGGCTCTCCCAGCGGAGAGGGGCCGAGCCTTTCCCGTGAGCTGCATCTCACTGTTGTCAGGAGAGCACACCTGTCTGTCCGCACATCTGTCTGTCCGCACATCCGTCTGTCCACACACCCGTCTGTCCGCACACCCGTCTGTCCACACACCCGTCTGTCCACACACCTGTCTGTCCACACATCTGTCTGTCCACACGCCTGTCTGTCCACACAGCCTCACCCGATGGCTCCCGAGCCGGCTTCTCTGAGCTGGCACTTTGCAAACAGAACCCTGAGTTACAGTTGTCAAGTCTGGACATTTCCCTGGGACTCCGCCCCCACCCCAGCTCCTTAAATTGCAGGGAGCCTGGGGGCGACTCGGTTTCTCACCTCCTGAGGCCCAGCCGCTCCGACCGCCGGCCGCTCCCTGAGCAGCTGACTTGCCTAATGAGCTCATCCTCCGGCTCAGCTTCTCAGCCGAGGGGCCAGTCATTTCATAGCTACCGAACCCACAGCTGAGTCCCACGGAAGTCCCGCTCCCGGACAAGACTCGCCTGGAGGATAGGGCAACTGTCAGGAGCTCAGAAAAACATGTGCCCAAGCCCACGAGGCCCCATCTCGCTGCTGCCCCTTCTCCACACTGACCCCCAAGCCACACCACAATGCACTGCCCCAGGAGCAAGCCGCGGCTCGCTTGCCTTCCTCGTGTGGCCGCCGCTGCCTGAGGGTCCTGTTCCTCTCCCAGTGGCTCCCCTGGGACTTGCCCCTGGCTCCCTCCCGGCCCCAGTCCAGGTGCTCTGGGTCCCCCTCCCTCAGGACCCGCAGGACCTTGGGCATGCATCTCTGAAGCGCCTACGGATACACAGTGATGCCTGCATGGCCCTCAACCTTCTTCTGGCCACGCCCCCCTAAGCATCTCTAACTTTCTGATGCCCCCCCCCACCCGGGACATATAGTTCTTATTATTCAAAAAGTGAACTATTCACGCGGAGGAAGCCTAAAAGGCCATGAACTTGGTCCAAACAAGCTTCCCAAGAACATGGCATCCACGAAAGAGAAAAATAAAGGAACGCAAGAACAGTGGAAGTCCTGAGGAAGACATCACTAGAAATTGTTAAAAAATAATATGAAGTGATATGAGAAAATAGCATATAAAGTTTCAAAACGTATACTAGAGAACTGAAATGCATAAATATGTCGCAATCTATATTTATATGCTGTATATGAGGCCCCTAGAACCATAAGAAATACAAAACGTTCACTGTTAATAACTCATTCTCGAATCGCCCCCCTTAAAATCAAACTGCCCCCCCCTGTGGGGCGTGTGCCCACGTTGGGACCCACTGGTTTAGACAGAGACTCTCTGGTCCTCGAGCACATCCAGGGGAACAGAGCTCCCCAGACGTGGCGCAGAACGGACAGAGCTCGTGGGCGGGTGAACCCCACCCCCGCTCCCCCTGGTACCTGGGGGTGATTCTTACTGGAAAAGAGCAGATGGCTCCTAAGCCAGAAGAGACAGCTATCCCAGAAGGAACTGAAGAGACAAAAACTTACGGCCCAGGAGTAATTCAGCATAAAATAAATATTAATAAAAGTAAAAACAAACAGAAACAAAAATGAAAACATATTAAAAAAAATAAAAGACCACCAGCTTCCTTATATCTCACCATATATATATATATTCAGAATTAAGCCTTCAAAATAATGCACAAAAATAAAATCAGCACACTGTCATTAAGATTTATAGAGGAACATTGGCAAACAAATGGAGTTTCTCTTTTCTTTTTTTTTTTTTTTTTTTTTTTTTTACTTTGCTTGTCTCATTTATAGCTGAGAAGTTCTTCTGGGGATAAAGACGGCTTGTTCTTGGGGGCTGGCGTGTCTGCCAGGTCGGCCCTGTAACTCCACCTGGTTTCGATGGGCCGAGCGCAGGAGCCCTCTGCCCCGGGGTGGGAACAGGGGCTGGAAGGACTGTGTCCAGTAAGGACGCATCACACTGGAGCCCACATCCCAATTTTTTGTGTAAGTGAGGGAACTGTAAATCCTCCTTTTTTCATTTTCTCAGTCTCATTAACTTCATTCTCCGTTGCTTCATTATTTTCAGAACTGTCTTCTGTGGCTGCATTTTTTTCCCACCCACTAATCTGTCAGCCGTTACAGTATTTTTAATGATATTTTTTCCAATATTTCTTTCCTTGTCACCGTTCGTTTTCAATCTACACACATGTATCACTTTTGTGGTGCAGCCCGAGAATGGCTGCGTGTGAGACAGGATGTGTAGTTACCGCGCGTTGGCAGGGCCTTTCCCTCCTGGCTTCACCGTGACACCGACGACCCTCTGCTCCGAGCAGATTCAGGTGGAGAAGAGAAGAGGCCGCGAGGAGGAACTGAGACCCCGTCAGTAGGCGCTCCAGGTTGGACCTCACTCCCTGGTTGCCACAAACCACCTGGCAGTCCTGGCTCACGCCTGTGGGTTTGGCATGGCCGTCCTGAGCAGGACACTCTCACCCAGCGTGGAGGTGGGCACTCAGGTGCCAGGGGGTCTTCAAGGTGCAGCACATTTTGGTCTGTGATGAGAATCCTACGTGACCAAGGGACGCTTCCCCCAACGCCGAGCTTTGACATGATGCTCGTACTTCTGGTCAACCATCCTCAGTTCTTACTTTCAGGACCGAGTTGAGTCTTTGACTCTGGTTACTCTTTTGATCTCCGGAAAAATAAAGTTCTGTCCAGGTTTGACCTCTACTTACCAAATATGTGATTAGGAGAGAGGGCTCCGGGACCAATGTGTCTACTCGTCAGTGTCTTCAGTCTTGTCCAGAGCTTGGAGCAGCATTTCTTGAACAGTCCATGGACTGCCTGCCTCAACAAGCTTGGGTGCTTTTCTAAGGTGCAGGTTCAGGGCCCACCATTACCTACAATATGCTATTTTTTGGCGACAGGGAGATGTTCTGTAACGGGCAGTTTAAACGTCCCTAGGGAAGGGCTCTATACACCAGACTCACTTCTGTTTTCTCCCCACCGCGTGCATGCGGAAGCGGGCTGTTTCTGTTCTTCTCCACTCCTGTGCGCTAGGGCCATACCTTGAATGCACATACCTGGTGCATCCCTTTTCTGTTGGATTGTTTGTTTCCACAGCAGGAGCGAGATTAAGAGGGGGAGGCTGGAGCCAGGAAAATCTGGGCTTACAACTCCCTTCTGACATCTCCTTGCTGTGTGAGGTTCCTTATCGTCTGTAACCCTTGTTTTCTGTAACTGAGAAGTGGGCTAACAATTCTTCATAAAGTTGTTGTGATAATGTAATGGGACAATGTATGTAAGTTATTTATTTAAAATAGTTCATAACCCAAATGAAGTGCTCAATACATGATAGTTATTAGTAATAGTAGCAATAATAAACAACCTTGAAATTTGTCATTTTCCCAATAAGATACATCTCATAGTATATGTATGTTTGCATGTAGATATGAGTATTAATATTTAAATAATGTAATATTATGCTAATATAACAACAATACATATTCATATAAGAGGTTCCTAGCAGGTCATTTGCCTTGCCTTATTCACCTACCCGATTTGTCCTGTCATCTGATTCCTGTCTGTCTGTCCAGCATTTTGACTCACCTTAGCTCTGAAGTGGAGGGAGTTGAGGATCAAGTCTTCCTCGGGACTTAGAGACTTGCTTCATTCTATCAGGACATCTTTAAAGCGCTCAGATGACTCGCTGTGAAGACTCATTTAGAAAACCGTGTTGGATCAGTGATACAGCTGTGGTTGATAGCTCTGCTATTCCCCAAGGAGCCTCAACAAAATATTTTCAACGATGAGCCCTTTGAGGAAAGAGAAGCTTAGGGGGGCGGGAAACTTGGGGAACAACCGTACCTAATGAGAATTCTTCAGGTTCCTCATTCATTAGACAGGTTTATGAAGTGTGAGTCATGTTGATGGAGCCTCTTTATCAACCACAGACAAAATGAGATTCTGGAAAGATCTCTTCAATGACATGAAGAAAAAAATGGTTCAAGGAGATTCTCAAAGATTTTTCTACAAAAACAACAAAACCCACAAAAAAAAAAAATGTAAAACTGTACAGACTTAACCTAAGTCAGACTTCTCTCTCTTGAGAAATTTGTCAAGACCACAGCTGCCCTGATGTTGTCTGGCACATCTTCATTGTTAGAAACCCGAGTGGGGTGAGCCTGTTACACGAATCCCCATTTTCCAGCTTGTTTCCAGCAGGGACTCCAGCAGCCCCTGACTGTGGCTGCGTCTACCCATGGCCCTGAGGGAGTGAGGAGGACGCACCAAGAACTCGCGCATTTGGGATGTTTCGTGGGAGGCTGTGCAGCGCGCCTTCCGATGTGCATGTGTCCTCTTTGCAACAGTCTCTCCCTCCGGTCCTTACTATGCAGGGTCCGGAAAGGCTTCGCTGCTCGGGGTGGGCGTGGGGGAGAACAGCACTACCGGGGAGGGACGGAGCACTTGTCGGCTATGAGACAACGTTCCCGGGGGGACAACAGCAGGGACAGCGGCAGGTTGAGTCTGGAGAGACATGCTGGCCATTGTGCGATGAGAACAGGATGAGGACAGCTGACTGGACAGCCACGGCGAGCCATAGGATGACAAGGAACCCCATCTTCCGAGGGGCTTCACCAGAGACCCCCGTCAGCTTGCCTTGACTGGTGAGCCTTCCCGTACCTTCAGTTCCTTCCCTCGCCCGTGCACATCACTCCGGTCACTGTCCTCCCGGTGTCCTCACCTTCCCACCCTTTGTCCTTTCACGACCAGCCACCAGGCAAATCCCAGGAAGGGTCTATTTGTCTTTCCCCGCGCATGTCATGTGCTCAGGGCTCTAGCACTGCGGGAGGGACCCGTGACGGGGCAGCCTGGGGTCGTCACTACACACTCATGGGGTGGACACTCAGAGATGCCAGGCAATCACCTCGTCCCCTATTCACTGCCCATCTCGTAAATGTCAGGGTTTTTTGATTAAATGAAAATATGTTAGATATTTGCATTTGCATATTATTCATGACCTCTAGTGTTATTGGTGTTTTCTAAATTATTTCTGAGAGTTATTTAAAATTCTGAGACTACAGAACTTCATACATTTTGTTATAGACATTGAAATCTTTCCAAGTTTTTCATTTGCCTTTCAATTGTTAAGAACATTTTAATTTCACGTAGTATAATTTTTTGATCCTTTTAGAATAACTTGAGTTTTTAGTGTCATGCTTTGAAAGCCCTTGTTTACACTAATATTAAATATTGATCTTTTTATGACAATTTTTTAGAGAAGCTCTAGGTCAGTGGTTCTCAACCTTGGCCGCACATTAGAATCACCTGGGAATCCTTTTAAAATCCTGATTTCTGGGCCTCATCCTCCGGAAATTCTGTTTCTTTGTTATGGGGTGGGGCCACAACATTAGTAACAAAGAAACAGAATTTCCAGAGGATGAGGCCCAGAAATCAGGATTTTAAAAAGATTCCCAGGTGACTCTAATGTGCAGCCAAGGTTGAGAACCACTGCTCTAGGTTCACAGAAAATTAAAAGGAAGGTATGGAAATGCCCCACATGCCCCCGGCCACCACTTGCACAGCCCACCCCCCCCATTATCAACACCTTCCAGCAAAGCAGTACATTTGGCACAACCGATGACCATACATCGATCCATCATTACCACCCAAAGTCCACAGTGTGCGCTACAGTTCACTCTTGGTGTTGGATACTCCGAGGGTTTGGACAAACGTATAATGACATGCATCTGTTACTAGAACACTGCAGAGTATTCTCAACACCTTAAAGAAGAATCCCTCCCCCCTCCCCCTGAAGACCCTGGTCTTCTTACTGTCTCCATGGTTTTGCCTTTCCCAGAACGTCATAGAGTTGACTTCACACCGTGCACAGCCTTTACGGATTGGCCTCTGTCGCTGAGTGACCTGCATTCAGGTTCCTCCATGTGTTCCTCCATGTGGCTGGAGGGCACATTTCCTTTCAGTGCTGAGTGCTGCCCCGTTTTCCGGGCGAGCCGCCCTTTATCCATGTACATCCTGAAGGCCATCGTTCCGGCAAGTATGAGGAACGCTGTGGCGCTGGTGTGCACATGTCTACAAGTCCTTTTGGAAAACCCCGAGAAGTATGCATGCTGAGTCCGATGGCAGAAGCATGCTGAGAGTGAGGAACCGCCGCGCTGTCTTCCCGCCTGGCTGGGCCGCTCTGCCTGGCTCCCGCCCTCCTCGGTTTTTTGTCGGCATCGCAGGCCGTGGCCTCGCTAGTCGGTATGGGGGGTTCTATCTTTCTCCTAAGAGATCATGGTTAACTTTGGAGACTTAAATCTTTATGTAAAGCTTATTTTGGCCCTGACTGGTTTGGCTCAATGGATAGGGCGTTGGCCTGAGGACTGAAAGGTCCCAGGTTCGGTTCCGGTCAAGGGCATGTACTTTGGTTGTGGGCACATCCCCAGTAGGGGGTGTGCAGGAGGCAGCTGATCAATGTTTCTCTCTCATCAATGTTTCTAACTCTCTATCCCTCTCCCTTCCTCTCTGTAAAAAATCAATAAAATATAT
>NW_005366559.1:12237-13928 GCF_000412655.1 Myotis brandtii | reverse complement strand
ATGTTGCTGTTAAGAAACAAGTCAACACGCCCGCCACAGCTTTCTATGCTCGGTTTATTTTTACGTGGATTTGTCCAGCGCTTGGAAAGTTGAAAGAACTCATCTAGAGACCACCTGGTTCTGAAGCTTCTTTGGTAGAAATATTTTGATAAAATCTTTAACTTTTTTAATTGCTCTAATTCTATGAAGGTTTCAACTAAGCAAAGAAGCCTTAACATTTATTGTGAATGATTGACTTGAGAGACACTGTCTAAGTGCAGGGCGGATGTGATTTCACAGCGCGTCGAGCCCACGCTGCGGCCACCATGGCAAAAGGCACTAAGCAGGGAATTCATTGGCACAAAAAGTTTACTTCCTGGTTAGAAAATGACACTGTTTCCTTTATAAACCATCAAATCTTGCTCTTCTCAAATGAAAAGAGGTGTTTCTATTTGGAGAAACAGCCTGGGTTTCCAGCTAACTCACATGCTCACCTGTGTTCACTGGTAACATAAACCAACTCTCAGAAATATTTGATTTTCTGCTCCGAGTCCATCATGGTAGGAAGTGAAGTGACACCTTTATCTTCCTCCGGAGAACAAACCTGTAACTGGCCACCTCCTGCCCCCCATGAATCACGGGTCCTGGCTCCGCTTGTGGGATGCATACATCTGCGCTGGTACCTTCCCTCCCGCTCGGCGTAACCATATATTTCCCCCTTTGCCTCCCTGTTTATTTATGTGCCTCCGCCTCACACCCAAGTGCAGGCGTCACTTGGAGCAAATCAATTAAACTCACCCGTCCCCGCTGCTGTCGAATGTCACGCGTGTCGCGTCGCAGGATCCAACAGCCGCCTTGCCGGAGCCGTGACCGTATTTTCTTCGAAGGAGAGGCAGGGGCTGGGGGAGGCGGCGAGGGGCCCGGAGTGGGGGGTGGGACCCGGTGACGGCGGAGTGGCCGCCACGCCAGCCGGTGACATGCGTCCCGTGCCCTTCGATGCAGATTCTGACAGAGGCCAATTTATGGCCGATTTACGCCTGGACTCTCCGAGCAGGCCTGGCGCTATAAAATGTAATAAGAATTCCTTCAATCAATGTCCAGAGGACAAACAATTCACTCGGCTGCTGCCACAATATTGCACCAACTCGGGAGGTTCTCACGGGTGACTGGGCCCGGCCACGGACAGCCTGGGACTCACCGCCCTGGCACCCCACGCCCTGATGGGGGAGCCCTGACCTGAGAGCCCCTGGCAACAGGCCATCACCTCCCCTTCGTTCTCTCAGCACTCGCATGGGGTGGGGGGATTAAATGAGTAAATGAATCCCTCTTCTCCTTCCTCCCAGATCTCAGTTTCAGACTCACTCCTGGCCTCTTTGCCCTGGACACACATTCCCTTCCCTCCTCCCTCCTGCTCTTCCCCCCTCTCCCCCCCCCATGCCCTCGCACCCTGCCTTCCCCCCCGACACACACACACACAGTCACTCATCTGTCCCCAGGCAGATGGACCAGCTCAGCTCTGCCCGGCGAGGAGATGGAGGGTCCCCGCGTGGTTTCACATGGTTTCGGTCGAGCCAGGCTTGGACTCCGCATTTTCTGTCGGTCCCTTTAGACGGGTTCCAGCCAGGCCCAGGCGCAGTGCTGATCCGGGGCGCCTGTGAGGATGGGAAAGGGGGGCCCAGGGGACGGGGGAGGGGAAGCCTAGAGGGAGGGGG
>NW_005366559.1:10904-11871 GCF_000412655.1 Myotis brandtii | reverse complement strand
AGGCCCTGGGCCCACCCTGCTGGGGAGCAGAGGCACCTCCAGGTGAGAGGAGTCCGTCTGGCAGTGGCCCAGCCCCTGGGGTGTGCAGTGTGGGGCGCCAGGGCCCAGGCTGGATGTGGGGCTGCTGTGGCCATGCTGGGAAATGGGCAGAAAAGAGGGGTAAACCCCACAGTGATCCCCCTGGGTGTGTGACTACACGCTCAGTCAGCCAGCACCTCCCGTGTGCGCTCAGCTGCCTCCTCTCAGCTGCCTGGACGCACGGGGGTGGGGGGTGGGGGGCACAGGTGGGGACGAGGCCCTGGAAGAGAGAGCCTGTGGACCAGGGCGAGCCTGCCAGCTGCCAGGAGCTGGGCACCCTGACTCCACAGCCACCGGAATGTGGTTTGGGCCGACAGCTCCTCTGTGGCCTCACTTCCCACCTGGGAGAGAACGTGTGTAAAGTGTTGGTAAGAGGACCTGGGAGACACAGCGTATGAATGAACGAGTGTCGCCCCCCCTCCTGCTCCGAGAGGCTAAGGGCCCTGGACTCCTGCTTCCCAGATGGTCCAGGTCAACGAGCCCCTTCTGATCAGCTCACCAGCCCTCAGCCTCACGGCCCCTGGCGGCCCAGGTGGACGGCACAGAGGGGCCGCGGCCACAGGGTACACGCGGGTGTGACGGTCTGCAGTGAGGACAGAGGAAGGTCTCCTAGAAGCAAACGGGAAACGGGCAGAGCTGGAAAGTCAGACCTGCAGGCCATGGTCTCCAGGATTTACCTAGCCTGCCTCTCTCTCCTCTCTTCTCTCTCTCCCCCCCCTCTCTCCCCCCTCTCTCCTCTCTCTCTCTTTCTCTCTCTGTCTCCCCCCTCTCTCCCCTCTCTCTCCTCTTTCTCTCTCTCTCTCTCCCCCCCCTCAGCACTTCCTCAGAAGCACCCAGCTTTGCCTTTCATTTCTTTCCATAAAAATGTAGAAATAAATTTCCCCAATTT
>NW_005366559.1:9038-10579 GCF_000412655.1 Myotis brandtii | reverse complement strand
CTCGGCGAAGCTTCCAATAATTGGATCCCAATTATTCTTAACCACGTTATTGGGGCCCATGTTCAACTTACTATCTAAGCAGATTACGTTTTCTGCTGCCCCCAGAAATTCCCAAAGCGAATCTGGCCACACTGTGCTCTCCGGCTCAGAGGGAGGCTGCTGACCGAGGGTGTCTCTCTCCCACCCCGAGGCGCCCGAGTCCTCCGTGGGGACCGGGCTGGGACCTGGCCTCGCGCTGGGGGGGCAGCAGCTTGGAGTGACATGTGGGCAGGAAGAAGGGACGCCGTCCTTTTCTCCAATCACGCTGCTACCCGAGCACCGTCCTTCTAACAGGTGCTATTCATGGTTATAAAGTCAAAACAGAGCAAAAACCACGAAGGGACACTGTATCCTGACACCAGCCCCGTGAACCGGTGGCTGCAGTGTGAAGGGCATGTGCTCACTCTGCTCCCAAACGAAGGCGCTGACGTCTGGAACGGAGCCATGAGCCTTCCCCGGTTGTGCCGTCTTCTTGGGGTTTTCCGTGCCGCACCGAAGGCCACCAAATGGCTGCATTTTCATGAACTCCGACAGCCTTCCTTCCCTTCAACTTTGCAAGAGAAAGTGAGGGAGCAGCATGAAGGCTTTTCTTAAATTGATGAGGAAATACTGGTAGACACATCTCAGTGGAGGATGGAGACTCCAGAGCGTGTGGTATTATCTGTGGAACCCACACTCGCCACCACCAGGAAGCGGTTCCCAAGCCCGTGGCTGCGCCTTGAAGTCTCCTCTCTCCCGGGGGCTTGACGTCTACGCCCGGCATCACTGTCGGGTGAAGGTACACAGAACGGGGAGGAGGGGGCCATGGTGAGGATCTGTTATGAGCCACACACGGAACTTGCTTTCACTTTTTAAAAACCCTCCCCTGAGGAGTGAGGATCTTTTCCCAATGAATTTTTTAGGGAGTGGAAGGGAGCAGGGAGGGAGGGGAGAGAGAGAGAGAGAGAGAGAGACACTGATGTGAGAGAGAGAGAAGAGAGAAACACTGATGTGAGAGAGACACATTGATTGGTTGCCTCCCACACACGCTCCGGACGGGGCACAGATCAGACCGGCACCCCAGGTGCATGCCCTTGAGGCGGGATCGAACCTGCAACGCCCTTGACCTGGAATTGAACCCGAGACCTTCTGGTGGGCAGGCCGAGCTCTGCCCCTGAGTCACGCTGGCCAGGGCACTATTCACTTTTTATATCTAATCTCGTTTAATCCTCCCGGAAATGAAGGGTGAAAGAGGCTCATTACCATGTTTGAATTTTCCCAACCGGTAGGTGAGTTTTATTCATCTCAGGTCTCCCCAGTGTCACAGCCGTGTTTGTTCCATTATACCCATGGTTCTCAACCTAGAACCGTGGTCGGCAAACCACGGCTCGCGAGCCACATGCGGCTCTTTGGCCCCTTCAGTGTGGCTCTTCCACAAAATACCACGTGCGGGCGCGCACGTACAGTGCGATTGAAACTTCGTGGCCCATGCGCAGAAGTCGGTATTTTGTGGAAGAGCCACA
>NW_005366559.1:5707-8794 GCF_000412655.1 Myotis brandtii | reverse complement strand
CACCTGGGGGCATTCGTCAATGTCTAGAGACATTAGTGACTCTCGTGCCTGCCGGAGGCCACGGTATCTCGGGGCAGTAATGTGCGGGCAGCCCTTGTACCTGCTGCACTAAAGGGCGGGTCCAACAGCCAGTGCTGCCGAGTCAGAGAGCCCTGCATTGCACCTGCTGCCGAGGGACATCATGGGACGTGATGAGGTGTCATGCCCGGCAGGAGGGAGAGCGGGTTTGCATTCTGTGGTTACTTGAGACCAAATGACTGTATGGGTTTACTGACCCCGATTTAATATCACAGCCAATGGCGGTGAGAAGCGACCGGGGAACCGCTGGTGATGGAAGCACATTCTGGATCAGGTTTGTTTTTCCATCATCACCCCCTGGGGCAGGTGCAGAATGAACAGTTCGCTTGTGGTAAGAAACAACAATTTTTAAAAACATTTACTCAACTCTTGCATCTCCACCCGCCCCCGATGTTAAATCCTGGGACTTTTGAGCAACATCGAGCCAGTGGCCTCAGAGCTTTACGTCTACAAAGTCTTTAAGTCTATCAGGTGTTTTCGGCACCAGAGCACTTTCATTTTAATACTAACTGTGCACATGGAAGGGAATAGGCACATACTGTTGCTGTGTGTGTGAGGAAAGAGACAGAAACGGGTCCAGATCATTCCTAACCCCTGGTGGCCACAGCCCCCGGCAAGGTTCTGCCTTCACTTGCTGAACACTCCCTCCTCTCTCTGCCTCCGCATAGCCAGCAAGCCAGGCCTTCCTTCCTTCCTTCCCTTCCCTTCCCTTTGTTCCTTTCTGCCTTTAGCACCAGCACAGCGTTGACAATGAGAAACGGGGCAGGGTCCTTGCGGTCAGGAGCTGTATGAATGGCGGATAAGAGACCATTTCCAGCGTCAGCTCCAGCTCCGTGTGTCTCCTCCGGGCACAGGGCTGGTTGCGTGGCCCCGTCTCAGCTGGTGCCGCTGGTTTTGTAGGAGCCACCAGGGTGCAGGTCAGTGTCCAGCATCTGCAGGACCAGGAGCAGGGACAGGCGGGTGCGACTGAGGAGAAGCCCGTGTGGGCCTCCAGACGCTGCCATGCACCCCCTGGGCAAGCCTTTCTTCCGATTCACTTCCCAGCTTCTCCCTCTCCAAGGCGTGGCCTGCGTTGTAGACTCTGGGGCGTCGCAGCCAATGCTTGCTTCCCTGTGTGAGCAGGCCGTGACCACTGGCGGCCAACTTCCTTCCCCAAATGGTCACTGATATCAGCACTGGGCAGTTTAAAGAACGCACCATGTACTGTTTTCAAGAGCCACTTAGAGTTCTGAGCACAGGGGAGGGGGGAAGGGGACCTGTGTAATAGTATCAGTAAGAACAGTCTACTGAGAACATAGGTTCCTGGCAGGGGGTTGACTTTGCACTTAAAAATATGGGCCGTCTGCCCTATCCAGTTTGGCTCGGTGGATGGAGCGTCGGCCTGCGGACTAAAGTCCCGGGTTCGAGTCCGGTCAAAGGAATGTACCTTGGTTGCGGGCACATCCCCAGTGGGGGGTATGCAGGAGGCAGCTGAGTACCAGGAGCAGGGACAGGCGGGTGCGACTGAGGAGAAGCCCGTGTGGGCCTCCGGACGCTGCCATGCACCCCCTGGGCAAGCCTTTCTTCCGATTCACTTCCCAGCTTCTCCCTCTCCAAGGCGTGGCCTGCGTTGTAGACTCTGGGGCGTCGCAGCCAATGCCTGCATCTTCTGCTTCCCTGTGTGAGCCGGTCGTGACCACTGGCGGCCAACTTCTTTCCCCAAATGGTCACTGATATCAGCGCTGGGCAGTTTAAAGAACGCACCATGTACTTTTTCAAGAGCCACCTAGACAGTGTTCTGAGCACAGGGGCAGGGGGGAGGGGATATGTGTACCATAGGGTGTCCCAAAATTCACGCAAGAAGCTATCCAGTTTGGCTCGGTGGATGGAGCGTCGGCCTGCGGACTAAAGTCCCGGGTTCGAGTCCGGTCAAAGGAATGTACCTTGGTTGCGGGCACATCCCCAGTGGGGGGTATGCAGGAGGCAGCTGATCGATGTTTCTAACTCTCTATCCCTCTCCCTTCCTCTCTGTAAAAAATCAATAAAATATTTTTAAAAATATGGGCCGTTTTCTCCCCTTTTTTCTATAATTGTTACGCATTTTCCATATTTTCTTAGATCTAGGATAGATTAACATTCTGTCTTATAAATAAAATTTACTTACAATGCCTTTACTAGTGTGTCTATACAGTTGGCCAGAAAAAACACAGCCCAAAGTTTTACAGATGAGGAGAAACTTAAACACTTAGTCCTCGGAACTAAAGCGCAATTAGGAAATACTTTTTTGGTTGATTTTTCTTTGTTAAATGGCATTTAAATATATAAAATAAATATCAAAAATATAAGTCTTTGTTTTACTATGGTTGCAAATATCAAAAAATTTCTCTATGTGACACGGCACCAGAGTTAAGTTAGGGTTTTTCAAAATGCTGACACGCCGAGCTCAAAAGGTTCGCCATCACTGCCCTATAGTATCAACAAGAACAGTCTACTGAGAACATAGGTTCCTGGCGGGGGTTGACTCTGCACTTAAAAATATGGGCCGTTTTCTCCCCTTTTTTTCTATAATTGTTATGCATTTTCCATATTTTCTTAGATCTAGGATAGATTAACCTTCTGTCTTATAAATAAAATTTACTTACAACGCCTTTACTAGTGTGTCTATATAGTTGGCCAGAAAAAACACAGCCCAAAGTTTTACAGATGAGGAGAAACTTAAACACTTAGACCTCGGAACTAAAGCGCTATTAGGAAATACTACACACGGATAATAAGCATCAACTGATGCCCAGGTTTTGAATCAATCTCAGGGTAGATTTCCCAACGGACATGATTGAAGCCATTCTTTTGAACGGACACAGACATGTCCGCCTGGCCCTGTGGATGGCATCCATTAGGAGACCAACCTCCTTCTTAATGGCGAACCACACAAACTCAGAAAGTCTAGTTTTTAAAATGTAATTGTTCAGGAAGAGACACCTTGAAACTCAGCTACACAGGAGGGGCCGCTGCGTTGAGGGCGCTGGGGGA
>NW_005366559.1:1324-5433 GCF_000412655.1 Myotis brandtii | reverse complement strand
GCGCGGTCGCCGCCTCTCCGTGTTGAATTGTCTGGGGAACAGTTGGAACTGCCGGTGTGAGAAGCGGTGAGAAGACTTTTTCCCCAAAGACCTTGCCACAAATATGGCCATTTTAACTCTAGAAACAGTGTTTTCATACAAAGACTTCCAAAGTATAAAATAATTAGCAGGAGCCCTAGCCAGTTTGGCGCAGTGGGTAGAGAATCGGCCTGCAGACTGAAGGGTCCCGGGTTCGATTCCCATTCAAGGGCACGTATCTTGGCTGCAGGCTCCATCCCTGGCCCCGGTTGGGGTGTGTTGGAGGCATCCAATCGGTGTTTCTCTCTGTCTCTCCCCCGTCCCTTCCCTTCCACTCTCTCTCAAAATCAAGGAAAGAATATCCTAGGGGGAGGATTAACAAAAAATTTTTAAAAAATTATCAGGGACGGTGATGTTAAATCTATTCCAGATTTTCCTAATGCAAACAGGGTTGTGCTTTCTACTTACCAAATGCACGTTTGCTGCATGTGGTGCGACACATACAGGCGTCCCGTGTGGGACAGCACCGCTCTCCGGGAGCTCAGGACGGACGATGCTCCTGGGACCCCACACACGATGCCGATCGGGCTGGGCAGGACATGCCCCCTCTGCCCCCCGCAGCCGGAAGCCTGGGCGACCGAGGAGCTGCCCCGCGCTGAGGGTTTCCTGTCCCCGTGCCCATTTGGACAGGAGAAGCCAAAGCAGAAGCAAACGTAGGACTCACAGTTCCGGCCAAGATGAGCCCTGGGCGTCAGAGGTCCCCTCCCCTGAAACGAGCAAAAGGGACGAATGATACGAAATGTCAGCTCGCCAAACCCTGCACCTCATCCGACAACGACAGACAGCGCCCTTGAGGGCTGGCCCCCAAAGCGAGCCATGAGCCAGCCCCAGATCACAGCCTGGAGTCTCCGGGCCACAGGCAGGAGGGGCTGGGGTGCAGCCCTCCGAATTGAAACGATGGATCGAGGAAGGTGACGGGATTAGCTGAAGAACATGTATGCACAGCCCACGGACACAGAGTGTGGGAGGAAGAAGGGAGCTGGGTGCAGGTGGGCAAAGGTGGGGGGATGGGGAACACCTGCAATAGTGTCAACAATAAAAAATAAACTACAAAGATGCAGTTGAGAGTCCAGGAAGACTGAGGCCTCCCGAAAGGAGGAGGAGGAGGGAGCGGGACACAGAGGTGGGCATCTGGAGGGCCACAGAGGGTCCCTCTCGAGCGTTAAGGAGTATTGAGCTGATCCCAGAGCAGAACACGCAGTAAGCAGACTCCTGGTAGAGGGAGAAAAATAACTTAAAACAAACAGAGGCCGCAACACCGAGCTCAGACAGGGCTGGAAAGGGTGTGAGATCCACGCGGCATTGGGTCAAGCACCGAGCCTGCTCTTGCCTCGATACTAAGGAAAAGTTAGCCCCAGACCAAGCCAGCTCGGGCCTTGCCTAACACATCTTAAAAGCAAGACCCGAGAGGATGAACATGTTTCCAAGCAACTAAACTGCACCCCAGAACAAAGATCACCACTATGTATAAGAATTCAAAATATCTCTTATTTAAAAAAGGCGAGCTGCATAACAGCTGGCATCCAATAGACAATCTCCAGGCAAGAAAATAGGACCCACATGGAGGGATACGTGGGCCACTTCAGACGACTCGGACCCTGATGGGGACGGAATCTGAAGACCTGGGCCCGTGGTCGGCAAACTGCGGCTCGCGAGCCACATGCGGCTCTTTGGCCCCTTGAGTGTGGCTCTTCCACAAAATACCACGTGCGGGCGCGTGTACAGTGGGATTGAAACTTTGTGGCCCAAGCGCAGAAGTCTGTTTTCGGCCTGGGCGAGTCTATTTTGAAGAAGTACTGTTGATACTTGGCTCTGTTGACTAATGAGTTTGCCGACCACTGACCTGGGCAGTTAAAGGAGTGGTTATAACTGGGCTCCATCTATTCAGAAAGTTAGAGACAGTGGAGTTATAGGAAACAATGACATCAAACCTCTAACTCTGAGAATGACAGTGGGTGAGAACCAACATGTATTGAACGGGGTTCTGGTCGAGAGGTCAAGGGTGGTCAAGGTGGCCCTTAAATCCTCTCACAGCCACGTCGAAGCTGCCACGAAACTGCAGAAAACCACCATCAGAGCCGCCTGAGATCAAGCCGAGCAAAAGTTCTACGACTGAGAACACAAAAACATTCGGGCAATTTCTAAAAAAGTGAAATGTGTGCCTGTCATCGGATCCAGCCACTGCTTTCTCAGTCCAGACAAAGACTTAAATGCAAACGTTCATAGAATTTTACTTGTAATAACTAAAATCTGGAGACAATTCAGATACCCATCCCCATGCCACATGGAAGCATGGGACAGACTGTGGAATCCCAACCAAAGAACTTATATGCATACTAGAGGCCCGGTGCACGAAAATTCATGCACTCAGGGTCCCTCAGCCAGGCCTGCACCCTCTCACAATCTGGGACCCCTCGGGTAGGGTTGCTAGGCCTGGCCTGAGATCAGGGCCTATGGGGCTTTCCTTCCCCTGGCTGCAGGCAGCTGGCCCCACCCCCACCGCTGCCACTTCTTGCCATCTGTGCAGCGCTGCCCCACCTCACTTGCCACCGGTGGCCTCTGCAGGTGACAGGCTGGGGTGTGATGGCTTGGCTGGCCTGGGCCTCCCTCTTTCTTTGCTGGGGGTGGGGCCAGCCTGTTGCGGGACCATCTGCCTCCTACCTGATTGCCCCTAACCACTCACCTGCCTACCTAATTACCCCTAACCACTTGCCTGCCTGCCTGATTGCCCCTAACCACTTGTCTGCCTACCTGATTGCCCCTAACCACTCACCTGCCTACCTAATTACCCCTAACCACTTGCCTGCCTGCCTGATTGCCCCTAACCACTTGTCTGCCTACCTGATTGCCCCTAACCACTCACCTGCCTACCTAATTACCCCTAACCACTTGCCTGCCTACCTGATCACCCCTAACCACTTGTCTGCCTGCCTGATTGCCCCTAACCTCTGGCCTGCCTACCTGATTGCCCTTAATCACTCTGCCTGCCTGATTGCCCCTAACCGCTTGCTTGGGGCCGTGGTGGTCTGGTCTCTGGTCGTTTCAGTCATGACGCCTCTGGCCTTTTATTATATAGGATATGCATCACCCATGGACCCAGACAATAGGGTGGTGGAGGCCTGGGGGTGTGAGTGGAGGGGGTCAATGGGGAAAAATGGGACATCTGTAATACTTTCAACAACGAAGGTACATTTTAAAAACGTGGCTGGATAAAAACACGATGCTACACCCATACAGTGGAATATCACTCAGCCATACAGGGGATAAATACATCACAACACGGACGGATCGCAAAATAATTGTTATGTGAAAGAAAGTAGACCACAAAAGGATATCTACTATACAATTCCACTTACAAAAACGTCTAGACAAAGGCAATGCTGACAGGGACAGAAGGCAGAGCAGTGGCGGCCTGGACGGAGACGGGGGGTGTGATGGCCATCGCTGAGGAGGGAGCACGGGTGACGAGGCGGGACCCGCTGCCCGGAGGTGACCCGGCCTACCTTCCCCTCCCGGTGGGTGCTCAGCAGCAGGGAAGGCGCTGGTCGCTCAGGAGGAGACGGGCTGGGTGGACCCGGGATCGCTGGGAAAGGCCATTTATTTATAATCCAGGGGCGGGAAATGAGGCCATTGTCTCCCGCGCAGGGGAAGAATTCATAAAAAGCCACGCGGAATTTTTCTTCTGTAACCGCCACGCCGTCGCTGCGAGGCGGGACGGGCTGTGTTTGTCTCACTTCCCGTGACGGATGGAGCACTTGTCTGTTTACTCACCGCAAACGCTTCTGCAGGAGCGGCCGTCCCTGGGGCTTCCGGGGCGAGCTCTGAGAAACTCAGGAAAACCTCTCCGCCGAGCCGCTGCCTCGCAGGTGCCCGTTACTCTAAACGCGGGCACTTTGCTCTGCTGGTGTGTGTGTTTGCAGCGAGTGTATGTTTTCCCCGAAATGATGCCGCGTGCCGTATCACTTTACAAACCAGAACGTGTGTCAGAACGCAGCTACTTCTCAGAGAGGTGAGAGCATGGCCTAAATCAA
>NW_005366559.1:0-851 GCF_000412655.1 Myotis brandtii | reverse complement strand
CACGCCGGGCCCCCCTCGGCCCGTTTCCCTGAGAGCCGAGCAGGGAAGGCTGCTGCTCACACAGCCTCCATGTCCCTGACGTTCACGGCCAAGGCCGTGCTGGGAGAGTAAAGCCACAGCCCCCAAACTCGGCAGTCACGTGCCCTGATTGTCACAGCATCGGTTTCCGATGCACATCTGCATGTGCCTGTGTGTGTGTGCGTGCGTGTGTGTGCATGTGCCCGTGTGTGTATGTGCCTGTGTGTGTATGTGCCTGTGTGCGCGTGTATATGTGCCTGTGTGCGTGTGTGCGTGTGTGTATGTGCCTCTGTATGTGTGTATGTGCCTGTGTGTGTGCCTGTGTGTGTATGTGCCTCTGTGTGTGTGTGTGCCTGTGTATCTGTATGTGCCTGTGTGTGTATGTGTGCCTGTGTGTGTGCCTGTGTGTGTGTGTATGTGCCTCTGTGTGTGTGTGCCTGTGTATCTGTATGTGCCTCTGTGTGTGTATGTGTGTGTGTATGTGCCTCTGTGTGTGTGTGTGTGTGCGCACCCTCCATGGGCAGACCCAGGCGTACTTTGCCCACAGACCCCTGTGGCTGAAGAAGGAGCAGAGCTTTCTAGCCCAGAATTCTGGGGTCAAAGTTGAGTGTAGTCTCCTTTCGGCTTGTGACCTGTAGTTTAAAAACACGCCTTTTTTGAGCGAGATCTAAGTGCCGGCCAGTAGGTTCTGAGCAGATGCTCCTTCCACGGGAGCCCCCAGCTCTCCGGGAGGGAAGCCACGAGTACCTGATGCCACGTGCCCAATGCTACACTGGAAACAGGCGGGCGCTGTGCAACCACGGAGCAAGGGCAGCTTCCAGCGTTCTCCTCCC
>NW_005366558.1:0-835 GCF_000412655.1 Myotis brandtii | reverse complement strand
CAAAAGGCTGTAGCCAGGATGGGGCTGAAACCAGAGCTCAGGTCTCTAACTCACCGTGTGACACAATGCAAGTCCCTTGGGGAGAGGATGAATGAACTATCGCTGAAGAAACATCCAGGATCACCAGTTTTGGTCACTGGGGCCTAGGGGTTCACAGTACCTGGGCCTCCCACCTCTAATTGCATCAATAGGTGTATCATCATCAGAACAAGGGAGATGACAACAGGCTCCACATGGAGTTCAAGATAAAGGTTCATGGGCAGATAATAAAATGGGTCACAACCAAAAAGGAAAGGTTCTCAAAGCCATGTCCTGGGAAAAATGAATGACGGAGGAAAGGCTGTTCTCCCTAGAGGAGAGAAGGCAAAGATGGGGTCACTGTCTGGGAAACACAGAAAACTTTCAGAGGGTAAACTAGGTCCTTGAAAAATAGCATTGAATAAAAGCACAAGGATGGAGAAGATAGGAAGAATTGTCAAACAGAGCTACCTCAAGAGGGACAGAACTCCTTGTCCCCGAACGTTTGCAGGCAGAATTTCTATGCTGGGTAAATAGGGAGTCAGATGAGTGAGAAATAAGACTTGTTACCTCCTTGCTCAGGAAACCATACCTCCATTAATGCAACCTCAATGGTACTATTTTGCTCTGGCATTGTCAGCTTGTACTGAGCTTGGGTACCACTATGACCTCCAGATTCTTTTCATACAAAAAACTATAAAACAAAGAAACTATGAAACATATAAAGAACCTCATTACTCTACACTCAGGCAGTCATTTTTCAAACCCATGTTTTCAAACACGGTATCTTTGTAAATTTTGGGTCTTCCAGCCAGCA
>NW_005366557.1:0-647 GCF_000412655.1 Myotis brandtii | reverse complement strand
TTAGTAACTGTCCTTAATCCCAAATGAACACCATAGTCTTCATCCAGGGAGTTCATATGTTCACCAACTCCTCCTTGGAATAATCTCAGGAACAAAAGGCAGCTGAAAGGTGATATTTCAAATATTAATGAGATCTTGGTAATGGACCTCAGTTCGCTAAAGCCACAAATGTAACTAGTATTTTGACTCCTCCTGTGGCAGAAGTACTTTTATGTTAATTTATGCATTTGACATCACAGAAACCAAAAAGAGTGTGTGATTCGCATCAGTATTCGTTCATCTCACTTCTTTTGGCATAAATGAATGTGCTAATATGAAATGACTTGCCAAAATTGAAAGAACAGATGATTAGCCCTAGCTGGTTTTGGTCAGTGGGTAGAGTGTGGGCCCGAGGACTGAAGGGTCCTGGGTTCGATTCCAGTCAAGGACCTCATATCTCATACCTCATACCTCAGTTGCAGGCTTGATCTCTGGCCCTGGTGGGTGTGGAAGGCAACCAATTAATGTTTCTCTCTCTGTGTCTTCCCTCCTCCCTTCTGCTCTCTCTAACAATTAATGGAAAAATTTCCTCAGGTGAGGATTAACAAAAAAAAAAAGGAAAGAACAAATAATAATAATTGACATTATTACTGTGGGAATAGTAGCCA
>NW_005366556.1:589-882 GCF_000412655.1 Myotis brandtii | reverse complement strand
ACCACTGGTTGTGATGGAGAATCCAGAGACAGCGCAGATGAGGGAGAGGGCCTCCAAGGGCGTCACCAGTCGGCCCGACTCCTCCTGCAGCTGCACCTGGGATAGGACACCTGGGACAGAGAGAACACAGTGAGTCCTGAGCTCAGATCCAGGGTCCCCATCTCTTCACGTCTAAGCCCTGAGACACTCACATCTGGGAGCTGACAGCAGGACGAGGAAGAGCCACATGGGAGTCATGTCTTTCAGGTGAGGTCCTTGTCCCCCAGAAAGTATTCTCCAGGGTGAGGAGGCCC
>NW_005366556.1:0-418 GCF_000412655.1 Myotis brandtii | reverse complement strand
CCTGGTCACTGTGCCCAGGGACCTCTCCTTCCACAGCAGGGGCTATGCTGCAGGAGGTGGTCACGAAGTAGGATGTGGGCACAATCAGTGACTCCTTAGGGATAAAATCAATGAGTCTCTGTTCCCATGGATACAGATAGATATAGATATACTAGAGGCCTGACGCACAAAATTTGTGCAAGGTGCTTGGCCCCCACTGCCTCTTTGGCTGTGTCTGGAAGGACGTCTAGAAGGAAATCCAGTCTAATTAGTATATTTGGTTTTATTGTTATAGATGATTTAGACATAGATATAGATATAGATATGGTGAAAGACATAGATAGATCTTCTTTTCTTTATCCTCACCTAAGAATATGTTCATTGATTTATAGATAAAGATGTAGATGTAGATGTATTTGTAGATGTACATAAAGGTATA
>NW_005366555.1:0-431 GCF_000412655.1 Myotis brandtii | reverse complement strand
TTCCATTTGTTTATGTCTTCCACTATCTCTGTTTTCAATGTCCTGTAGTTTTCTGGGTTCAGGTCTTTTACCTCCTTAGTTAAGTTTATTCCTAGGATATCTTAATTTTTTTGGTGCAATGGTAAATGGGATTGTTTTTTCTCGTTTCTCTTCCTGTGAGTTCATTATTGGTGTATAAAAAGGCCAGAGATTTCTGGGTGTTAATTTTGTATCCTACTACATTGCCGGATACATTTATTAGGTCTAGTAGTTTTTTGATGGAGTCTTTGGGGTTTTCTATGTACAGTATCATGTCATCTGTGACTAAGGACACTTTTACTTCTTCTTTTCCAATTCTGATGCCTTTGATTTCTTTTTTTCTGATCACTATGGCTAGCATTTCCAGTACTATATAGAACAGGAATGGTGAGAGTGGGCATCCCTGACTTGTT
>NW_005366554.1:0-787 GCF_000412655.1 Myotis brandtii | reverse complement strand
CCCTTCCTCTCTGAAATCAATAAAAATAAATAAATCCTATATAATAAAAGCCTAGGTGTGACATCACAAGATCAAGATGGCCGCCACAAGATGGCCGGCAGGGGAGGACAGTTGGGGGCGATCGGGCCAGCAGGGGAGCAGTTAGGTGTCAATCAGGCTGGCAGGGGAGCAGTTAGGGGGCGACGAGGCTGGCAGGCAGGCGAGCGGTTAGGAGCCAGTGGTCCTGGATTGTGAGAGGGATGTCTGACTGCCAGTTTAGGCCCAATCCCAGGCCTAAACCAGCAGTCGGACGTCCCCTGAGGGGTCCCAGATTGGAGAGGGTGCAGGCCGGGCTGAGGGACACCCCTCCCCTGCACGAATTTCGTGCACCGGGCCTCTAGTAAATCATAAAACAAGGAGCGTCTGAGAAAGGGTCCCGGCCGGAGGAGCCCGCGGAGACGCAGCGACAAAGGCTCACGGGGCTCCTACGTCAGGAGAGGGGCCTGGGAAATGGAGGAAATCTGAATAAAGTGCGGACTTCGGTTACTGACCCCGTGTCCGCGTGGGGTCACTACACCCCTGCGAGAGGGAGACGGGGACACCACGTGGATTGAATGCTGGACACTGAGTCCCATCTGTTCTGAACTGAAAGGCTCGCTCACACACCTTCAGGACGAGCGGCCGGCGCGGCAGCAGGGCCGAGGGGAGGTGGCAGAGCAGTGAGCTCCTAGCGCTGTTCCTGGAACTCATGGGACACACGTGCTTGTGGGCGGAAGACAGCAAGCTGAGAACACACGTGGACGCCGGG
>NW_005366553.1:0-778 GCF_000412655.1 Myotis brandtii | reverse complement strand
ATAGAAAAACTGGATCATGTTGATTTAATTAGAGCATGTATATGTCAAAATCTTGGAAGATTTTAAAATCTTAAAACGTATCCTCACATTTCTAGCAAAACATTGACTGTGAAGCGGTTCCAGCACATTGTTCTGAGCTTCATTTGTTTACTGAGATGCTGCCAGTCAGATAAGTCAGTCCACCTCATTTTGAGAATGAGCATAAGGTAATCTGTATCCTCTGGGCAATATTGCTATATAAAACACAAGACAGTTAAATTTGAATTTCAGGTAAGCAATAAGTAATTATTTACTTTAAGTATGTCCCAAATATTACATGTGACATAGTTATACTAACAAGTACTCATTGTTTATCTGAAATTTAAATTAGTCTGTGTGATTGCTCATTTCATGTGTCAACTTCACTAGGCTCTGGGGTATCCAATTATTTGGTCAAATATTATGGTGAGTATATGTGGGAGGCTGTTTTTAGATGAGATTACAACTGAGTCTGTAGACTAAGCAAAGCAGAATGTTCTCCCTCATGTGGGTAGCCCTCACCCAGTCAGTTGAAGACCTGAATAGAACAAAAAGGCTGACATTCTAGCTAGTAAGAGGGAGTTCCTCTTGCTTGATTGCCTTTGAGCTGAAGGCATTTGGTCTTCACTTGTCTTCCAGCTGAAAGCATTGGTATTTTCCTGCCTTCAGACTCCATCTGAAAAGTAGGTCCTTCTTGGATGTCAGGCCTTTGGACACAGCCTGGAACTCCACCATTGGCATTCCTACAGAACCAATAGAT
>NW_005366552.1:0-542 GCF_000412655.1 Myotis brandtii | reverse complement strand
GTCCCACCCCCTGACTTCCGGTTGGTAGAGGGACTGGTGGTTAAATCCATCCCGCTGGCACTTAATTTAGTCCATCCCGTCATCAGTCCTGAGCAGGGGACCCCCCATAGAACCCCACAGGGACGGGATGCAGCCTAAGCAGGTCACACAGGCTCCCACGGGCCAGATAAAAAGGTGTAAGTGGATGTGGCCACAAAAAGCAAAGCTTCCATTTTCATAGAAAATGAAATGAGTCGTCGTTAACACAAAACAATAGAACATTTTAATAAAAATTAATATTTTTCTCTTGAACAGGAACTTACCAGACACTGAGTAACTGCACAGATGAGTAAGCATCACGCAAATAAACCTATTTTTCTTGTTCTCCGAAAGCAAAATATTTCCTGCTGTGCATACCCAACAAGTCAGTCCAAGATGAAACACATGGCCATTGGCTGCTAGAATATTCGCTGCTGGTGTCAGTGGAGAGAAATGGTGTGCCTGCGCGTATGGGAGATGAATGCCTCACAATGAGAGTCATCAGTCATTAGTGAACGTTGTAG
>NW_005366551.1:0-572 GCF_000412655.1 Myotis brandtii | reverse complement strand
CTCTCTGGGCTTCTCTCTGGCTGGTGGTTCTCCCTGCACCCCTGGCAAACTCTTGTTCATCCTTCATGGTCCCCACCCTACCTAGAGGGCTTTCTGGATTCCACTTGCGGGCATTATTCCTCTAGGCCAGTTGTTGGCAAACTGCGACTCGCGAGCCACATGCGGCTCTTTGGCCCCTTGAGTGTGGCCACGAAGTTTCCATCGCACTGTACGTGCGCGCCCGCATGTGGTATTTTGTGGAAGAGCCACACTCAAGGGGCCGCAGTTTGCCGACCACTGCTCTAGGCTTCCTAGGTTTCCCTGCTCTGGTCTGTTCTTGGTAATAAAGGAATGTCGCCAGCTGGCCCCATGGGAGCTGTGGGATGCTGACCTTCTCAGTGTAGCCAAACTTGCTCTGCAACTTGCAGAGCCCCCGAGGGAGAAGAGTGTTCAGTGAGATGGCAGATCATGAGCATGTGCTGTGATTCCCTGCATTCTCCGTACTGCGTGTGTGGTTTAAGCACAAATCTTCTAAATCGGTCCCATTCTCAACTCCGTTAATAAAATGCGCTTACATGTTTTAAGTCACATTT
>NW_005366550.1:0-2361 GCF_000412655.1 Myotis brandtii | reverse complement strand
AACAATAAGAGGAACAAACTTCTAATCACCCAACAACATGGATGATGAGCAAGGCATATAGCATATGTGATATATTATTGATCTATGAAATCCAATGACAGGCAACAGGAACATATGGTGGTAGAAAGGACAGTAATGTTTGCTTCACTTCACCTGGTCAGAATGCAAATTGAGGGGTGAAGGGTACATTGCCCTACTCTTCATTTATCAAATAACATGATAGTTTTCAGAAACATGTCTCCCTTTCAATCTCCTCTGACTTCAAGATTCCACATGACACCCTGGTTGCTTTCCTGATTGCTGGGAGCATGCTCGTCCTACAAAGCATTTAATGCTCCCCTGACCGTTATTTTGTTGTAGAAATCTCTCATTTACTCATTGCCCCCTGCCATTCTCTTTGTCATTGTGAAACCAATTATTTATTTTTCATTTTAGTAGCAATTCTCATACAAGAGAAGACAGATGATTCTCTTCAATCACCTATCTTTAAAAAGAATGCGTAGTTTACAGAATTTGACATAATAAGGTGATATTATTATTCCCTGATGAATATTGGGTACTGGAAAGAACCAATAATGAGTCTTCATGATTTTCAGGAATACAAAATATCTACTAAAACATTATTATCAGAGAAATAAAAAAGATCAACTAAGAAGCAAAATTACAGACTCGGGTTTACTAGTACAACTACTTTCACAGGAAACAGCAGCCACTTCTGAAATTGAGATGCCTAAAAAGATTCATTACATGCAACAATAGCACAGATAGATAGATATTAACACAAAGCTGAAACACCAGGAAAAAATGATAGATATTCTTGTGAAATTTCAGTTTATGTCTTATCATATCATTATTAAAATACATCTTTCCATTTATGTACTAGCTTTGTAAGTCAAGATGGTATTTCTCTTAACTGCGGTAGGTCAAAAAGGGAGCACCTTGTTTTTATCTTTTTCAGATTTATTTTCTCTTAGTTGTTAATTAAAATGCATTTTAAGCTTACATTCCATTATTAATCCATTGTTTCATTTTCCTCTGTGGGTGGCCAGTTTAGTCCATCTCACTTTAGTACAAATTAAAATTGTTTCATAAAAATTCCAGATCTGTTAGGAGACAATAATTTTACAATGGTTTTAATCATGACAGACTGGAAATTTTCAATATTACTCATGTTTTTCTAATCCTTTATGCTCCATTTTATTACAGCTTTGTCTATTGTTTCAGTTCTATTTGTTCTAATCTCTACAAAGGGACACGTATTTTTTATGTGTTGGTTCTTCATTACCTCTCCTTCATTTATAAAATGTTACAGCGTCCACAGGCATATCAAAGTCTTGATGACCATTTTCTCATGGTGTCCTTTCTCCCTAGGATGTCTACAGAAAACAAGCGTATCTATGACATTGCACTCTGCCACTTCAAAAGACAGAAGGACGCAATTTCAAATATAATAAAAGTAGCATCTCCTTTCCTTGAACTTCTCCGTGACTATGGATTCATCAACAATGAAATGTATGAAGTAGGTAAAGTTTATTATGTTACAATCTGGTAAACTAAGTTATAGTTTGATATCCTGGAATCAAACATCAGAACACAACTGGGCAACTGAGGAGTCGCCTATGATTTGGGATCCTCTCAAGTACTGCTGTAAGTGTTCTAGAAGGGAGGAGAGAAGCAGGCATTACTGAAGACAGTTCTGCTCCTAACTGAAGGAACAGTGCTCCGTGGTATCCCCTATAGTGGGGTTAATAGCACTGGAGATAGGCTGGATGTGAAGTGGGAGTGCTACATAGATGTTTAATGCCTTGTAGGAATTATATACACAATATAGTATAAAATGGAAATTAAACGTAATTTTAATGAATGGATGAAGAAGTTGAATGATTTCATTTATTGATATAATAATTGATACAGCATTTCATTTCAATGAACATCAATTTAAATACTTAGATCTGAGAACATTAAAATCCACAGAGAATCAATGTCTTCTTAGGACAAATTTGAAAGTAGATTCTTGCTATTCTTTTAACAACAGTTTTAAGTTTCCTTTCTATTTTTTTCTTTTCTTTTGGTATTTCTGGAGTCTTGGAATTTAGGTTGATTTTAGCAAAAGGTGTAGGTGGAGATATAGAGATGCACCTTTTCACTTTCCCTTCCCATAGGTTTTCTTTATGGCAAAATTTACAGGAACTTCCAGGCCACGTCAGTCTTGAGGGAGGGACAAGGGCTGTCTAGTCCATAGAACAGCAGCTCATCTCCTGCTAAGTCTATTCCTAAAATATTTGAACAGGCTCTGAAAGGGATACAAAGCAGTTAGCTTTAATCCAATTTGTTCTTCATAATTGCTTCTTATTCCATCTA
>NW_005366549.1:0-536 GCF_000412655.1 Myotis brandtii | reverse complement strand
AAAAAAGTCATTAAGAAAAAAATGTTATATGAACATGTGCAAATCATTAATTAAATAGTCTTGACTCAAGTAATTATTTCATATATTCACCTCTTTCAGATATTGACTCAAACTTCCCCATCTCATGAGATCTTCCTGACCCTTCTATTTAATATTGTAAAACCTCTCTATATTCATACACTTCATATTCATATTTTATTTTCTTGTTTCATTTTCTTCCAAACATTTTTACTGTTCAGCATATTACCTTTCTTTCTGATTTATTTTCTTAATTCTCTATTTTACTCCACAAGAATGTGAATTTCATACGAATAGGCATTTTTGTTGGTTTTGTACTCTGCTTAGCAACCACACTCTGAATAATGGTTATTTAGTAGGGGCTCAATATGTTCTTACTAAAGAATAAATCAATAGCCCCAAATACAATTATGTGGGGAAATTGATAGAAGAGTAAAGTATCACTTGTCAAAGAGACCTAGGCAAATTGAGAATGGCAAGAAGAAAACACACACAAACACACACACACACACACACAC
>NW_005366548.1:0-781 GCF_000412655.1 Myotis brandtii | reverse complement strand
ACCTGTTTTCCAGTTCCATCCATGTGAAATGCCCTCACAGGAAATATGTAAATCCAGAGAGTGGATTTACCCGGGACTGGCAGGGGTGTGATGGGCATGATCAGTACGTGTGGGACCCTCTCTGAGGACTAAGGAAAAGTCTACAACTAGAATAAGGAATGGTTACAGCACTCTGCTCATATACTAAATGCTGGTCTATTGTGCACATTAAACCTGTGACATTTAGGGCATGCAGACTATATCACAATGAAGTTGGGATAAAAAACAATTTGAGAGAGATCACCTCTCACTACCTATTTCAAGTGGGCCTGTGTGCCCTAGTCAGTGTGGCTCAGTGGATAGAGTGCCTGCCTGCAGACCGAAGGGTCCCGGGTTCAATCCTGGTCAAGGGCATGTACCTCATTGCAGGCTCCTCTGCTGCATGGGCCCTAGTCGGGGCTCCTGCAGGAGGCAACCAATCAATGTGCTTCTCACATCGATGTCTCTCTCTGTCTCTTGCGCTCTTTCCACTCTCTCTAAAAATTCATGGGAAAATATCCTCAGGTGAGGATTAAAGAAATTAATAGAATAATAAAATGAGTCTGTGCTCAGAACGACTCTCAAGTCAGACACTATAGGGTCTGCCACAGCCACCGCTTCTGTGTCACGGCATTCAGGGCGATCAGGGGGAACAGGGCGGGTTTTTGTCTCAGTTCCCCGTGGGTGTGGAGCACTGTGGGATTGCTGATGCCTTTGTCCCACCTTGAACAGTAATAATCAGCCTCGTCCTCGGGCTGCAGGC
>NW_005366547.1:0-499 GCF_000412655.1 Myotis brandtii | reverse complement strand
AGGTTCTTAATTAAAAGGTGAAAAAAGAATTAAAAAATAAAATAAAAATGTGTAGTAGTGAAGGTGCTTCAGATCTTCTACTCTTCTTTTTGGCATGCCTTAGTCCTGCCAGGTATTCAGGAGAATGTTGAATTTCCCTGAGATACACTGTTCCTCCGTGTTGTAAACCACAGTCCTGATTTTAAAGCAGGCCGTATTTGTTTCCCAGACTGCCTTTATTTGTGTTTACAGAAGAGTCAGTTTGTGGCTCTGCCTCTGGATGGCAGTGTTTCTGGATTGACCTCCGAGGCTATAAGTCCTCTCTATCCAGTAGTTAGGGTTTATTTTCTCTATTGTACTTGAAACTGGTTTGGGAAAGTCCACTGCCCAGAGCTGGTTCAAGAGTAGACTAGAAGCCATCTCTTTAAGCCATCCAGCTGGTAAATCATTACTCCCCGCTCTGTTTCCCAGGTTCCCCCAAAGCAACTTTCCCCTACAGGCTCTGCAAGTGACCCCAACT
>NW_005366546.1:0-855 GCF_000412655.1 Myotis brandtii | reverse complement strand
GATGCCTCATGTTAATGAATCCGGATGGTGTGAGGTGGGAAATAGTCCAACCACATCGCACGCGAGATTTAATGACCATGCATCAGGGGAAAAAGGACCGATGATTAGGCCGTAACTCCATTTGTTGACTTATGGTTGGATTACAACTGCAGGCTTTCTACAGATAAAGTTATTAGGCAAAAATCTATAGAAGCGTTCTGTGAAAAATTAATAGGGTAGAAAGAATTTACAATGGAGAGTGTATATTTCATTATTATTTGTAGATTGATAAAATTTATTAAAACTTATATAAGCATGCACACACACACACACACACACACAATTTCCCCAAAGAACCTGTTTTTAAGTCTTAACCAGTGTACTACTGTCCTCATCCAGGCATGGGAGATCCACCAAGCCCCAGCTGTATTCTCTTGTCTGTCTTTTCTTCAATCCTTCCCTGCCCCTCCTCAGGCCTCAGGCTTGACCCTAGAGCCGCTCCCTTCATACTACTGGTTCTTAGCCTATCTTAATGAATAAAGGAAACTAATGAATCGGGCCATTTACTCTGCTCTCTGGGTATTCCTGGGGGTTGGATTCAGCCGAGCTGGAGTTCACGCTGGGCCTGAACATTCCAGAACCGGCACCAGTCACTTGCTGCAGTAAAGGTGGGAATCACGAGGCCCCGAGGAGACCTGACACATGTCTTTATGATTTTCATCAAATTGTAAACTGTTTATATGGACTCTAATATGATCGTTCTTATGTGTGTGTATAGACAGCCGTGAGTATGTGAAACAGAGTTTATTCTTGTATTATTACCATGCGAACAACTGTAAACCTACTTTTGCCTCACCTTGTGTATGTACACACACA
>NW_005366545.1:0-779 GCF_000412655.1 Myotis brandtii | reverse complement strand
ACACAGACAATAGTGTGGTGAAGACCTGGGGTGGGGGTAGGTGCGGGCTGGAAGAGGACAAAGGGGAAAAGGGGATATCTGTAATACTTTCAACAATAAAGATACAAAATTAAAAAGAGGAAGTAATTAAATTAATTCCCCAAATTGTTAGCCTCAATCTCTCTAAAATGAATTGACAAGTGCCAAGCAAAATAGGAGATTACATAAAGTGAAAAGATCAAGACACTGAATAGAAATATTTATATATCACCATGGGAAGATGCATCTGTTCATATGTTTGCTGACAGGTGTCGTAAAATCCACAGGCTTAAATGTAATTAACCCCAGTTACCAAGGGACCAATTATCAAGTCTAGTTTCCATGAACTTTATCTTTCTTTAAACAAGAGGTTTACACTGCCTTCTCCTCTCATCTCTTTCCATCCTTTTGTTGATGCCTTGCTCCTGCCCCTCACCTCTTTTACTTTCAGAATTTACTAGTGACCCTTTAATTACCAGACAAAATAGCCTTTCCTGAGTCATTACCCAATTGTGCACGAAGGGCTTTTAATAGTTGATCACCCACCAATTCAAGCACTTTCCATTTTGGGCCACTGACACATTCTTTCCTGCAGTGCTGTGACCCTTTTAATCTCTCCCCATTTGTTGGTTCCTGTCCACTCATAGCCTCTTCTATTCTTGGTCTTCTGTCATCTACATTCATTCCTCAAGTGAGCTCATTCACCCCAACGACTTGTCACCTCCCATAGCACTGACTACCTGATCTCTAAACTCAACCTT
>NW_005366544.1:0-825 GCF_000412655.1 Myotis brandtii | reverse complement strand
TTTTTAAAATTGTGTACGTGATATGCTGGGTATAGCTGATGTTAAATAGTCTCTATATGTCAGACATGGTAATGTCCCATTTATTCTTTCTTATAATATCCTTCAAAATCTGGCTGGTTCTTTTTATATAAAAACACTCTTCAAGAATGTACATTAGATTTATCCTGTAGGTGTATTTTCCTTCTGAAATGTAGTTCTTGATCATTTAAGTTCTGTGTGACTTTTTGAGTTTTGAAGATTGTTTGGGTTATGTTAGAAGTTAAAGTAATATTGACAAGAGTGGCCCTTGAAAATATAAAATGTTTTCAGAATTGTGTGTTGGATAAAGAATGGGGAAGTCAGGTGCTTATTGTTAAAAAAAAAGTTTAGAGGAGCTGGATTATATTACCGACACCAGTCAATGCAAGACTAACATGTGAAATCATGGGCCCTTCCAGCATCTCTAGCAACTGGGAAAGATGTTCTAGGCATCATTGCTAAAGAGTCTTCCTCTAGTTAGAAGCACGCAATGTTCCGCCATCTTTCTTAGGAGGTGGTGCAGAGGCCTTGGAGAGTGGCAGGTGGAGACTTACCTCCTTGACCTTGGGTCGGCTTGCTTGTGGTAGATCACCTCCTTTTGTTATTTTTAGTTCCTGTGGGTTAATATCTACCTCGAGTCCTTTTGAATGTGGTAGCATGTAAATTATTAAAATAACTGTAGACTGGAGGGTTTCCATTCATGAATCTTCCAGAGTTTCTCAGTATGTTACGATCACCCTCTTTAACACCTCCGTTGGTTTGACCAAATTATGAAGGACTTGCTGGCAGGTATTATGTTTCAGTAAC
>NW_005366543.1:0-584 GCF_000412655.1 Myotis brandtii | reverse complement strand
TTCCAGCCCCTGTCCCGGGCATATTCCTGCCCTCACAGCTGCTGTTTCCTCTGCCAAAAGTGATTTTTTACCTCCTCTCC
Source organism: Myotis brandtii (assembly GCF_000412655.1). Classification (NCBI taxonomy): domain Eukaryota; kingdom Metazoa; phylum Chordata; class Mammalia; order Chiroptera; family Vespertilionidae; genus Myotis; species Myotis brandtii. Next base: position 504 of record NW_005366543.1, on the reverse strand, counting down.
GCTTCCTGCGATCTTGATTATCCTAAGAGGCTTCTATCTTGTCGCCTCTCAAATTTTCCTTGACCTTCTATGGTCTGAATAAAAAGAACAGAAGAAACAATTACATCTTTTATGATATTCAAGTAACTTGAATGCAAAGGCGTATAAGTCTATCTCGGCTCCTTATCATTTCTGTAAGACTTGATAGAGGGGCGTAAATCATATCCCAACCAGCAGCTAATGAAATCTGCATCAGTCTGAAACCGCTCCGTTGCTCAGAGAGTCGTTTGCAGCTTGAGACTGAGCAGATGGGACCAAGGTATCACTAATGATCATACCCTGAAAGATTGTGTCAAAGAGGTGCCAGAATCAAGATAAAGAAGCTTATTTTTCAGAAAGCACCAAGAAATCTCAGGCCTGTGCTGACCAGTATGGCTGCCCTGGCCATCGTGGTTACGGAGCCAAGGGTATGTAGCAGACCTGAATTGAGATGTCCTGTGAGTGTGAAATATACACCAGATTTTG
>NW_005366542.1:0-740 GCF_000412655.1 Myotis brandtii | reverse complement strand
GACTTCTATTCAAGTCTTCAATAAAAGTTGTGGAAAAACTTTCCTTTATCTTCTCTTTTAGGAGAGGACATGATGAGATTGTAGAACTTGGTAGAGATGTTACCTCCATACATGTCTTTTTTTATGAGGCAATAGTCATTTTCCTTAAGATGATAAAACTGATGAAAGGATTCTCTATGAATGCAAATAAGAATTTGGAAGAAATATGGCACGAGGCAAATTTTACACCCTATTGATGAATGAAGCATGTTCAAATGGGAAAAAACAAGTGCGGAAAAGATAGTGAGAACAGTGCAGGTGAGCTCAGCTCATTAGATGCACCCATGGCAACAGGCACTGCAGAGAAGTGGGTGAGGGTGGTAGAGGTTTAAGAGCTTGGAGAACACAGTGTCATGGAAGCAGGGCATTTCATAGGATTGAAATACGGAAACATTTTCTGAGAAAAGGAACATGAAGAGAATTTATATATGAGAAGCCCATTGTTAGTGACGTTAAAAAATGAGACAGTGCCAGCATCATAGTCTAGGAAAACCCCAACACGACGGGGAGGAACACTTAGGAACAGGGTTAAGGGCGTGGGGTCAGAGGAGTCAGAATCCACAAAAGCCTTATATTCAGAATCGTTCTGTAGCCCTATTACCCAGTAGCCATATTTAGGTTGAAATATAGAGCAAACAGGTTGACTATTTTTAATTTGTCTTATAAAATCCATCCTATTGGAGTCAGGGTATTTTTCTCCA
>NW_005366541.1:0-742 GCF_000412655.1 Myotis brandtii | reverse complement strand
TAAAACCATTTCCCTTAAGAACATGAACAAGATAGGGGTGCAGATAGGGGTGTCCACTTTCACCACTCCTGTTTATCATACTACTGGGTTCTAGCCATAGTGATCAGACAAGAAGAAATAAAAGGCATCCAAATTGGAAAAGAAGAAGTAAAACTGTCCTTATTTGCAGATGACATGATATTGTGCATAGAAAACCCTGAATACTTCATCAAAAAACTACTAGATTTAATAAATGAACTAGGAAACATAGCAGGATACAAAATTAACACCCAAAATCTATGGCATTTTTATATGCCAATAATGAACTCACAGAAAGAGAAACTCAAAACAATCCCACTTACCATTGCAACAAAAAAATTAAGATACCTGGGAATAACCTTAACTAAGGATGTAAAAGACCTGTACTCAGAAAACTACAGGACATTGAAATGAGAGATGGAAGAATATACCATTTACATGGATTGGTAGAATCAACATCATTAAAATGTCCATACTACCCAAAGCAGTCTATAAATGTAATGCCATCCCGGTTAACTTGTTGCGCACCCAGTCAGTCACCGGTGAATAAACTATACTTTCCGTCCGGAACACAAAACAGGCTGGGTGCTTAATGTGTTAAAATACAAATAGCATATTTCACAGACCTAGAACAAACTCTCCAAAAATTGATATGGAATAGAAAAAGACCTGGAATAGTGGCAGCATTCTTGAGAAAGAACCAAGTTGGAGGGATCACAATACC
>NW_005366540.1:347-757 GCF_000412655.1 Myotis brandtii | reverse complement strand
GTCTGTGAAGCTTCTTATTTCCCATTCAATTTTGAATTATAGCCTTGCTGAATAGAGTATTCTGTCGTTTGCTCGTTTGCTTTGCATCACTTTGTAAATTTCTGTCCATTCTTTTCTGGCCTGATGTGTTTCTGTTGAGAAATCGTTTGATAATCTAGTGGGAGATCCCTTGAATGTAACTTTCCGTCTCTCTCTTGCAGCCTGTAAGATTCTCTCTTTGTCCTGAACATTTGCCATGGTAATTATGATGTGTCTTGGTGTGAGTCTTTTTGGGTTCACCTTGTTTGGGACTCTCTGTGCTTGTGTGATTTTTTTTCTTCCCTACTTCTGGGAAGTTTTCTGATATTATTTCTTCACATAGGTTTTCTAACCCTTGTTCCTCTTTCTGTTGTTCTGGCACCCCTATTATT
>NW_005366540.1:0-291 GCF_000412655.1 Myotis brandtii | reverse complement strand
TTCTCCAATTGCTGTTCAGTTTGGGTGTGTTTTGTTTCCCTGTCTTCTAATTCGCTAATTCGGTCCTCCGCTTCTCCTAGTCTACTGTTGAAACTTTCCATGGTGTTTTTTATTGCAGCTATATCACTCTTCATTTCTTCTTGGTTCTTACATAATTTATTGATTTTTTCATATGTTTCTTCTTGCTTCTTGCGTAAATTGTTGATTTTTTCCTCCATCCCGTTTATGCACTCTAAGGCCCTTAATCTGAATTATTTTTCTCTCATGTTGCATGCCTCTGTATCACTTAGC
>NW_005366539.1:0-925 GCF_000412655.1 Myotis brandtii | reverse complement strand
AGACAGCCTCAAGCACTGCCCCCCACCCAGCAGGGTCCGGGTCCTGGGACCGCGGACAGCCTCCCACGGTGCCCCCCGCCAGCCAGGTCACAGATCCGGATCCCAGACCACTGACAGCCTCAAGCACCCCACCCGGCAGGGTCACAGATCTGGGTCCCGGGACAGGGGAGAGCCTCCCGCACTGCCCCCTGCCCAGCAGGGTCACAGATCCGGTCCCAGACTGCGGACAGCCTCAAGCACTGACCCCCGCCCGGCAGGGTCACAGATCTGGGTCCCGGGACAGGGGAGAGCCTCCCGCACTGCCCCCTGCCCAGCAGGGTCACAGATCCGGTCCCAGACTGCGGACAGCCTCAAGCACTGACTGCCTGGCCAGTCTGGATGAGGGGCTGAGGGCCGTTTTCAGGCTGGCGGGCGACTGAAGCTCCCAACCTCTCCTTTTTTTCTTTTATTCTGGGATTTATTTACCTTCTATGGCTGTCACTGGAGCTGAGAGCCAGCTTTAGTTCTGAGGCTCGGCTCCAGCTCTGAGACCTCAGCTGCTGAAAGCAGGTATCTGGTTAGTTTGGGTTCTATAATTGTAACACTGTTGCAGTCCTGCTCGCTCCAGCTCTGATGGCTGAAAGCAGGTTTCTGGAGTTTGTTTAGGTTCTATAATTGCAACATAGTTGCTTAGACTGCAGCTAAGAGCCCAGCAGCGGCAGGCTGGGAAAGTTGGCTTCCTCCATCACTGGAGCAAGCAAGCCTCCTGTTCATTTCAGCTGCCTGGCTGCTGGCCGCCATCTTGGCTGGCAGTTAATTTGCATATTCTGCTGATTAGCCCATGGGAAGGGTGTTGGGGTTATGGACAATTTGCATGTTTCTCTTTTATTAGATAGGATTTTCAACCCCCTGTTCTAAATCCTTATACACCTCTCCCTTATCTTTC
>NW_005366538.1:0-488 GCF_000412655.1 Myotis brandtii | reverse complement strand
AACTTTAAGACCTCTAAAAGGAAAATCAGTAAAATTGACTCTGTTACAAAAATTTGTTAAAATAGCCTTAAAATATAATTGAATTTGAATCTCAAATTATTAAAATCTCTAATTATAAAAATCTAAGTAGCCCGGTAAAAAACCAGCCCTTTGTTAATTGAAAAGGCTGGCCAAAACATTTCTAATGAGAAAAGGGGCTAGTTGCTTCCCGCCTGTAGCAAATTCTTAAAGAATGTGGTCAATTTACATCTGATTGGTCCAGGGTAGGCCAAACCTGTTCTTCCAGGGAAAACAGCCCCCCTTCCTCCCCCAGGCCAATTTTGAAACTTCCCACCGGCAAGTAAGGGGCAGGAAACAATGTAGCTACAATCTTGTTTCTTGACCTTCCTCTGAGGAAAAAATTATGGTCGTTTTCCACGCCCCTGGGGGCTGCCATCTTGAAACAGTGAAGGCCCCTCCCTCTGATTTAGCCAAAAGGGAATGTCTGC
>NW_005366537.1:0-1185 GCF_000412655.1 Myotis brandtii | reverse complement strand
GAGTCCACAGGCCGATGCTCTATCCACAGGGCCAAACCGGTCAGGGCCATATTATTATTTTTTAAAACAATTTCTTAGTGATTTCTTCCTCAGGACTTCCACTGTCCCTTTGTTCTTTTGTTTTTCTCTTTCGTGGATGCCATGTTCTTGGGAAGCTTGTTTAGACCAAGTTATTGTTTTTAGGCTTCCTCCATGTGAACAGGAGCTCACTTTTTGAATAATAAGAATTATATGTCACAGGAGGGGCATCAGGATTTTAAAGATGCTTAGGTGGGGCATGGCCAGAAAAAGGTTGGGAACCACTGATGTAGTTCATTGAATACTTTTGGGGGATCTGGAGAATGATATCACATACCACACAGTAAAGCTTAATTGAAAATTCCTATTAGACATTTCTGTTCTCCCCTTTAGAGTTCCTTTTTAACTTCCTGTCTTCCCCTTGACCTTCCAAGCAACCTATCGGCTTCGCAGACTCAGCCTTCTTCAGGCTGATTTCACCGCGCCAACGAGGGTCTCTCTCTATTCTTTCTAAGTATAGAGTATTTTAGCTTTCATCTTCCTATCCGCCTCCTAGAACCGCCATGATGAAGTTCTGCAAATGGAGTGGTTCTAGAATAGAAAGGTGTTGTCCCACAGATGTAGAGCCACAACTCCAAGATCAGGGTGTTGGCAGGACTGGGTCCTTCCCAGAGGGGCGAGGGAGAATCTGTCCATGCCTCTCGTCTAGCTTCTGGTGGTGGGCTGGCGGTCGCTGGCATTCCTTGGAGGGTAGACCATCTCCACGATGTCAAATTTCATTTTCTCATGGTGTTCTCCCTGTGTGGGCAACCGCATCCAGATCTCCTGTCCCAATTATGCCCCAATTAACTAATTATCTGTCTAGACTTAGTGGGACAAACACAGGTGACCAGGAATCAGCAATAACAGTCTATCCCCTGGTACTTCAATGTCTAGACAGCTGAGCCGAACCAGAACACATGAATACACAGGACAGAGTTAGTGTGCAATCACATGAGGTTTATTTACCTATTCCTAGTGGGTCCTAGGCTCCAGCAAAGGCCACCCGACGATGTTATAACATCTCCCCCTTTTAGAGGGACACCAGTCGTAATGGATTAGGGTCCCACCTGAATGGCCTCATGTAACACATATATATATGAATAATTCTGTAAGGTCATATTTTGA
>NW_005366536.1:0-853 GCF_000412655.1 Myotis brandtii | reverse complement strand
GGGAAGATAAGGTCTTACAATTCACTAAATTATTCAAGTTGTTTGGCTTTGTTTAATTACCTTGTCTCAGTTTCCCCATTCCATTTGCCAAGGAATTTTCCTAACTTCTTATTATTCTGCCTCACCTTGAACTCTTGATTGTGTAATTCTTAGTGCCATATATGCCTGTGGTTTGAGTCTAAAACCCTCAGAGATGCATGGACACTATACTTATGTTATTCATCTTATATGCCAGGTTATTTAATTGACACATAAATGTTGAGTTGTCATGAAAGACAACTTGAGAAAATATTTTAGACTAGAAAAAGATGCATAAAGATAATGAAAATAGTTTTAAAATTATATTAAACTAGAGGCCCGGTGCCTATGCACCGGTGGGGTCCCTTGGGCTGGCCTGCGAACTCTTGCAACCCAGGACCCCTTGGGGGATGTTGGAGAGCCAGGCTGAGGGACCCCATCGGTGCACAGATTCATGCACTGGCCCTCTAGTATGCATGTAAGATCTTTGGTTATTCTCTTCCCGCCCTCCCCCCAGCAGCAACCTAACCCACGGCTGATTCTGTGAGGAATCAGGCTCCCTCCTCCCTCCTCCATCCTCCCTCCTCTCTGGGGCCAGGGTGTGAGTGAAGCAGATTCAGGGCCAACAGTTCCCCAGCAGCAACCTAACCCATGGCCGATTCGGCCAGGAATCAGGCTCCCTCCTCTACTGGTCGGAGCGTCTGCCCCCTGGTTGTCATTGTGTGTCATAGCTACCAGGCGAATGGTCGAATGGTTGAAAGGTTGCTTAGGCTTTTATATATATATAAACTAGAGGCTTGATGCACGAAGATGCGTGCAAGAATAGGCCTTCCTT
>NW_005366535.1:0-598 GCF_000412655.1 Myotis brandtii | reverse complement strand
ACAACAAAAAAGTGGTACATAATTAAAAATAGAATATTATTTAGCCATAAAAAAGAAGAAAATACTGTCATTTACAAAAATATAGATGAACCAGGAGGGCATTATGCCAAGTGAAGCTGAGAGAAAAAGACAAATATTATATGTAGAATTTTTAAAAAAGGATCTCATAGAGAGTAGAATAGACATTGCCATGAGTAAAGGGGGCAGGAAGATTTGGAAAAGGATGAAGGTTAACTAAAAGGCACAACTGCAGCCCTAACCGGTTTGACTCAGAGGATAGAGCATTGGCCTGCAGACTGAAGGGTCCCAGGTTCGATTCTGGTCAAGGGCATGTACCTTGGATGCGGGAACATCCCCAGTAGGGGGCGTGCAGGAGGCGGCTGATCAATGTTTCTCTCTCATCGATGTTTCTAACTCTCTATCTCTCTCCCTTCCTCTCTGTAAAAAATCAATAAAGTATATATTTTTTTAAAAAAGGCACAACTGCTAGTTATAAGATGAAAAAGTTCTGGGCATCTTAGGTACAACATTGTGACTACAGTTAACAATGCCGTGCTGTGCACTTGAGAGCTGCTGAAAGAGGTGATATTAAAAGTTC
>NW_005366534.1:0-940 GCF_000412655.1 Myotis brandtii | reverse complement strand
CTTTGACTTCCTCAAAGGAGGAGCGTATACAGTTTCTGGAAAGAAGGAAAGATGCTCTGAGGACCAAAGACACTCCTTGCCCCCATGACTTCATATATAAGCTCTAATCCTAACCATCAAAGCAGGGGACGCATAAGATTGGACACTAGGGCTTCAGTGAGAGAATATGACTGAGACCTCACATAACATTCGAGCCTTCTCTAGTGCCAGCGTCGGAATATGAACCCAATTCAGCCAGCCTGCTATTCACAGTGCATCCACCGCCGGACTCACTGCCACCCCCATGGACACAGGCTTCATTAAATATCAGGACTTTATTTCCTGGGACTCAGGCAGGGTTAAAAGGCTGGGTGGGCTCCCACTGACCTTCTGTGTTGTTCACTCAGCTCCTATACATGGGTGAGTGCTTACATTGGGCCTGTTTCCTGGGCTGGGACCTAATTTGTGGTGAGATGCCCTGGGAGGCAACTCTGATTCAGCCTGAGCCCAGCCAATAGCCAGGAACCCACGTCCAGAAGTTGCCTCAGTCAGTTGGTAAGACGCTGTGTCTGCTCCAAGTCTAGGTTCTGAGCCACAGCAGTTTTCTCCTTGGACTTCTTCCCAGGGCTTGTTCATAGCGCCCCCTGCTGATCATTTCTGGTTAACCTGTGTCTTCTGGATCTCTGGTCACTTCTGTCCCCAAAACCAAATTCGGGGCCCTCTGGTGTGAGTCAGGTAATAGATGTGAAGGTGCTTCGGAGAGCAGGAAAAGGAAGACTATATAAATGCAGTGGACCATGATTATAATGCCATGATTGAGGAGGACAGAGCTAAATGCCTCCTTAGCCTCAAAATCTGCCTTATCATGCGTACCTTTTCAATGACATAATGTTTTAATGAACAGAAATGAGTTGTAATGGGCTGAATTGTGTCCCCTCAATATTCATAGGTTGAAGTCCAA
>NW_005366533.1:0-560 GCF_000412655.1 Myotis brandtii | reverse complement strand
TGAAGGAGTTAGGGGAATTCACTCCCGGTCCCGGTCCCTGTCCTCCCCGCCCCGGAGGGCCTCCACTTGAGGGGGGAGGGGGAGAGGAGAAAAGGTGGAAGCAGAGAAAGGCAGCGGAGGAAAGGCGGCGGAGGGCCAGGGATGGTGAGGAGAGGGGGCCAGGCCGGCCGGCCCGGGAGCGCCTCTCTTGCTCGCTTGCCCTCTCCTTCTTCTCTGGGGCCGCTGCGGCCGCTGTTTGTCTTTAGAATAGTGCAAATGGGCAATCGTGCACTCACCTAAGGAGCAGATCCAGGGCTTTCCGTAGCAGGAAAAATAGGAAGAGGTCAGCTCAAGGATCAAGCCTGGATGTGTGGTTGCAGTCTCTTCCAGAAGTCTCCCCAGCCAGCTGAGTTCCCAAGACACTCTGTTCTGGAGAAGGTTGAGTTGGGCTCCCTGAGTGTTCTTATATATGATTCTCTAAAGGCCACGCCTACTTCTTCTAAGGATTATATTTCAGAGGTCTTTAGATAGGATTAATTTCACACCTTAATTAATCTCCCTAAATAACCTCTATAAACATA
>NW_005366532.1:0-777 GCF_000412655.1 Myotis brandtii | reverse complement strand
TGGTTTTGCATTGTAGTTCAGCCACTCACTAGTCATATAGAATTTGTCAAGTTATGACATAACTCATCTCAGTTCTTAATGCATTGGGGATAATCACAACCTCTTATAGGGCTATTGTAAGGATTAGGCAGTGTGGCATAAGTATGTACTCAACAAATGGCAGTTATTGTCATTTTTCAGGGAGTACAGTGTGAATTTTGGAGTTATACCGATCTGTGTTCAAATTCTGTCTCTAAGTAAATTTTCTGTAAAGGACTAGATAGTAAATATTTTAGGCTTTGCTGGAAATATGGCCTGTGTTGTGACTATTCAATTCTGCTATTGTAATATGAAAACAGACACACATAGCATATAAATAAATGGGCATGACTGTGTTCCAGTCAAACTTTATTTATCCACACTGGAATTTGAATTTCATATGCTTTCCATGTGTCATGAAACGCTATTTTTCTTTTGACTTTTTCCTTTAATCATTAAAAAAATGTAAAAAACATTCTTAGCTTATGGGCTGTAACAAAGATAGGTGCAGGCAACAGACTGAATTTGGTCCACAGGCCATAATTGGCCAACTGCTTGTCTATTTCATTGGGTAAGAATGAAATACTGTGTATTCTGTAACACTGGCATTCAAGAAATTGTAACAATTATTTGCTTTTTTTTCCTTTTTACTATTTTCAGTTGTGCTAAGATTTGTGGGAATTTTTTTTTAAATTAAAATGTGTAATAAATTGAAAAAAAATAGCTATCAATTATTTGTATTTTCTCCCACTAAAAGAT
>NW_005366531.1:35938-36291 GCF_000412655.1 Myotis brandtii | reverse complement strand
GTAGCCCGGTGCATGAAATTCGTGCACTGGGGTAGGGAGGGATGGAAAGGGGCCCCTCAGTCTGGCCTTCACCCTCTCCAATCTGAGACCCCTCAGGGAATGTCCAACTACCTGTTTGTGCCCACACTTTTAACAGATAACAGCTCCATTGTTGTTTCTTTCTTATGCTTAAAACCATTGGAATTAGTAGGTATTCAAAGTGTGTATACATTTTGGGGGGACACCCTGTATATCTCTAGTCAGCAGTGAAAGAAACCAACAGCAGATTTGGAACCCCCAGACAGGGAACCTTGCTCATTCCCCACATGTCTCCCCACTTCACTTTCCACCTTCGTGGGCAGCAGGAGAATCAA
>NW_005366531.1:32226-33775 GCF_000412655.1 Myotis brandtii | reverse complement strand
GAACTTCCATGTTGGATCTTTCCGTTTTGTTTTGTTAACCTGTCTGTGATATTTTCTATTTATTTTGTCTCTCCGGAGTGCAGTCTGTGTAGTTCTTCAGCTCCTCCCAGTACACCAGTGCTCCGCCTGAACCCAATCTGCTGCTACTTTGTTTTTTTGTTATTTTGTTGTTTCTCATTTTATTTAGAGGAAAGGGAGAGACCAGAAAGGTTCCCTACTTTTCATCTTTGTGGGGCGGGATTCTGGCTTCAATGGTGGCATCCAAATATTCACCTTGACTACTTTTGCACCCTGTCGTCCATGTAGCCCTGCATCCCAGCATGCTATGAAAATCAAACTTCTAGGTCCCAGCGGATACCATACAGCAGCCAGTGGCTTCGGTGCTCAGTTTCCTCTGCATTTTTACTCTGTATGTGTGCATGCATGGGTTTTCCTCATTCCCTTCTAATTTTTTTTTAAAATCCTCACCCAAGGATATGTTTTTATTGATTTTTGAGACCGAGAGAGAGAGAGAGAGAGAAACATCCATGTGAGAGAGAAACTTCGATCTAGTACAAGGCCCAACCAGGGATGGAACCTTGACCCAGGTATGTGCCTAAACAGGAAACAAACCTGCAACCTTTTGGTGCACGGGACGATGCTCCAACAAACTGAGCCTCCTGGCCAGGAATTCTCTTATCAGTTTTAACTCTTCATTTTGAAAGATCTTCTAATAATTTTTTAATCTAGCATTCATAGGGTAAGCATAGGTTTTTAAATTATTTTCTGTAATATGCCCAGAAACTTTCAGACTTGAAAAAAAGAAATCTGATGGTAGTTTTTGTTTTAAACTTTGTGCCAGGTACTGTCTAAATACTAAATGAATTATTTTATTTAATCCTTAAAACAATAATATGAGGAGGGAATGATCAATCTCACACCTTATAGAGGGGCAATGAGGCTCTGAGAGAAGAAATAAGCTGCACAGAATGGCATGGTTATTAATTGATGAAGCCACAGTGAACACAGCTGTCTTAAAGCATTGGAGACTCTTGTAAATGGTAGCAGATCTCTGCATCCCTAAGCACTTAATCAAGTTGTTTGTTTGTTTTTCTTAACCAAAGTCAAACCTAAAGTGGCAAATCTCCATTGGAGTTCAAACAGGAAAACAGCCATTACAGTCTTACAGGGATGTGCGGGGCACTAATGACCTCAGAGCTCACAGAATGGGAGGGGAGGTGGGGGGTGAGGAAGGTGTGGATGTAGAGCTGGAGGACCAGAGAGACAGTCACCCACGGGTGACAGCACCAGCTGGGCCCACGCCTGGGGGAGCGTGTGAGAAACTGCTCGTGCTGGCGGCTGAGATGCGACTGTGGGAACTGTCACCACCAGAGGCTCCCAGTCCTGTGGGCTTCAGCCAAGGTCCGGCTGCTGTTGGCAGGTCAGACCGGCAGCTGGGAAGACGGGCTAGACAAGGAGCAGAGGTCAGCGGGACGAGCTGCCCCTTGTCTGCGGGTCTCAGTGTCCGAGCACCACAGCCCCCAAGAGCAAAGGCCTCCTGCCCACCTGA
>NW_005366531.1:23791-31882 GCF_000412655.1 Myotis brandtii | reverse complement strand
TTTTTTACAGAGAGGAAGGGAGAGGGATAGAGAGTTGGAAACATCGATGAGAGAGAAACATCGATCAGCTGCCTCCTGCACACTCCCTACTGGGTATGTGCCCGCAACCAAGGGACATGCCCTTGACCGGAATTGAACCTGGGACCCTTGAGTCCGCACGCCGACGCTCTATCCACTGAGCCAAACCGGTTAGGGCAGGCATATGCTCTTGATGGATATTGAACCCAGGACTCTTCTGCAGGCCGACGCTATATCCACCAAGCCAAACCAGCTAGGGCTTGAGGCTGTGTTTTAGCTCAGCAGTATGCTTGATAAGTCATTCTATGTATCTAAAGTGCTAATCTGTGCTGTTGTGAAACATAACATTAAATAAGTGACTCACACTTTATATTATTCCTTCCCCTTGTCGTGGTCATTTGGTTTGTTTTCAGGGTGTGGAAATGATAAACAGTGCTGCTGTAAGTCTTCTTTTACATGTATGCTTGTGCACATAAGCTTATATCTCTTAAAGTTATTTGTCTAGGAGAGCTCTGTGCCCTGGGAGGTGGCTCTTGCTGTATTACTTTATGGTATGAACTATGTACCCCAGTGCTCCCCTGCCTTCTGGCAAATTGGAAGCATTAGAGCTATTAAGTAGTCTGTCTTACAGTCATTGATTGGAGCAATTTTCGTATATCCTGTGAATTAGCCTTTGGTTGAGGATATGCCACATATGTCTTCCTACTCTATGTCTTCCCTTTTCCCTTTTTATGATGCAATTTGATGACTAGCAGTTATTAATTTTAAGGTAGTAACAAGTGTCAAATTTTACTCTGTGGTAAACACTTCTGTGTTCTGTTTAAGAAAACCTTTCTGCCCTAGCCTGTTTGGCTCAGTGGATAGAGCATTGGCCCACAGACTGAAGGGTCCCATGTTCAAGTCTGGTCAAGGGCACATGCCTGGATTATAGGCTCAGTCCTCAGTGTGGGGCATGCAGGAGCCGCCGGTCAGTGATTCTCTCTCATCAAATCAGGATTTTAAAAAGATTCCCAGGTGATTCTAATGTGCAGCCAAGGTTGAGAACCACTGTTCTAGTTTCTACTCTTCTAGTGAAATTGCAAAGGTACCTGCTGTAAGGACAGGGAAAAGGCTTTTCTTTTCTTTGCGGTGGCCTTCCACAACTTTTGAGAAGCACCTGGTAATGAAACCCCAAATTTTTAGCTCCTCTGATTCCAACAACTCAGCAGGACCAAGAGAAGCTACTCTCCAGGCTACATTCTTGCCCCCCCCCCCTCCTCCTACCTACTGTTGTCACAGCTCAGGGAAAATTAGCACCAAGGAGTCTCTAGTTAGCAGAAAATTCCCTTCCCTTGCCCCCTTCAAACAAGCCTCTTTTGAGCTCTTCACAACCTTTGCTCTGAGCTGTAGAGGCTTGGGGGGAAAATACTGATGAGACACCTCCTTAGGACACCTGCCAGACTGTCTCCTGGAAAGCAGAGAAAATGTAACTTTTCAAGACAACCCGAGATATCTGCTCACCCTCAATAGAATTCCCCTCCCCTCACTGTCCCTTAGCAAAAAGCCTCTGCTTTATAAGAGCAGGAGATCCTTTATTTCCTGCCTGTGTTGACTAGCAATACACAGGTCTTACCTCCCTTGGAAAGTAGACTAAATTTCCTCCTGGCCTCTCTCTCTTCTCTCAGGTGTGAATTCTTTCCCAGCCCACATCACTGGCCAAACCCTTACACCTTCCTTGCTGGATACTTTATTCTGTGCCTGTTTGATGAGCAGCTCCAGTCCCTGACAGCTACAGCTGCCCCAACGCGGAGCTCCCAGCATCCAGTGCTTGAGCTGCGGCTCTGCCCCGCCCTCTAGTGGCAGAGACGTGCCAGAGCAGCGGCTGCTCTGCCTTTCAGCCGCATGAGGCTTCCAGGGAGGAAAGGCTCAGCCCTGGCTATTTCTCAGTAGAGCTCTGCTGGAGTTCGTGCTTGATGCAGCTTTCTTGCCAGAAGAGGGCACCTTTAATGGACAGCAGCCGTCTTGGGCCCTAGTTTCAGTCAAAGTGCCCACGAAATGTAGGACATCCTGCTGCACAGAACATGCCACTTTGGAGTAACAGTTATGGGACCCGGCGGGGGGGGGGAGAGAAAGATGGAATTCAACCTTTAGATCGTGCCCACCCACCTGGACAAGGCAATTCGCTTTACTTAGTCCACCAAGTCAAATGCTTATCTCTCCTGGGAACATCCTCACAGACACTCATCTAATTAGACACTCACCAATCTAACGTTTCTCTAGATTATTTGGGCGTCCCATGGCCCAGGCAAGTTGACATACCAAGTTAACCATCACAGGGGAAAGTTATTTGAAAGACTAAGTAACATGACAAAGGCAAGTAATGTGTTAGCATAATAATGAGAGGAGGTAACTGGTAGGAAAAGAAAGTATTGCAGATGCTCTAAGATGAAGAATTGCAAATGGCTGTCCCCACATGTTCTCTGTAGGAAAGCACAGCAGCGCTGCCACCCACAGTCCAGGAGGAAGCAAGAGGGAGGTTGGGAGGCTGAGCATCTCACCCTGCTGTTCAGAGGCGAGGCTGAGATCTCCAGGAGAGGGCAGAGCAGTACACAGAGCATCCTGAAGGGAGGACCTGACCATGCCCAGCTGAGGGGGAGCTCTAGAAATGAAAAGGTGACTCATGAGAGCAGTGAAAATAAATGTTGTGAAGCATTCCCAACCCTACACATTTTTACTTTAATGTCATATAATTTGTGATAACAGATTTTACTAAACACTCCAGGTATTGAAGGTGGAAGGAAAAGCTACATAGAAGTTCCAATTCATTCCTGGGGCTCAAGAGAAGAAAGTGGTGATGACCATGTCCTAATTGGGATTTTTGTTTCCCCTGTGAAATATGACCAGTGTATAGCTCAAGAGGCCTCCATCCCGCCTTTACGTTAGAATAATCTAGAGCATTTTCAAACGTGAAATCAGAATGAAGGAGGGGTGGTGGGCTGGACATTTGTGTTTTTCAGAAGCTCCCAAGTGAGGGTGCAGCAGGATGGAGAACCCTGTGTTAGCACGGAGCACTCCAGCACACCGTGGGGTGAAGTCACAGGCTGGAGAGATATCTAAGTGTACAGGTCTGCCCAGCATGTAGTCCTTACAACTTTCTTTCAACTTCACCCCTGGAGAAAGTGTTTGAAAACTGAAGTGGTCTGCTCCGCCCTCTAGTGGTGGTCAGGTTGCAGAACACCTTCAAGGATGGAATTACTATGTAAAAGCTCTCCAGAAGGTACTGGAGGCCAGCCTGTAAAATAACCTGAGCACTGCATACCCAGTTGTCTTCTCAGCCTTCTTTCGCTGCTTTCTAGGACAGGTTTGTGAACCTCTGGTCAAGAGTCTGCAGTCACATTCAGCAGGAGAGCTTCCCAGGAAGGGAGTCAGTGTGTTTAAGAACAGATTTCCCGCCACACAAAATGTTAGGGTGCCAGCAGCATCCCATAGGCCACTCTAGATGTTTCCTTCCTCTTGTACCATTCTTTTTTTTTGACATTTGATTTTATAATGGATAGACTTACTTTAAAAATAAGAATAATGAGCCCAGCTGGTGAGGTTCAGTGGTTGAGCTTCGACCTAACCAGGAGGTCACAGTTTGATTCCAAGTCAGGGCACATGCCCAGGTTCCAGGCTCCATCCCCATTAGTGGCCCTGCAGGAGGCAGCCAAGCAATGATTCTCTCTCATCATTGATGTTCCTATCTCTCTCTCCCTCTCCCTTCCTCTCTGAAATCAATAAAAATATATTCAAAATAGAAAAATAAGGAAATTACTTTTGTTTCTGAGTTTTGTTGTTGACAGTGGTGGTGGTGGTGTGGTAATTTTTTGGATTTAAATATATATATATTTTTATTGAGGCACCCCCTGGCAGTTATGTTTCCCGAGGGCGCAGTCTTGGGGTCATCTTTGCATCAGGGCCACAAAATAAGCGGCTCTTTGCAGTGCTGGCATCGGTCATGTGACTTTTCTCAGAACCAGTGTTGCTTTACTGCTGTCATCTCCGGCCTGTCCTGTCAAACTCTGTAATACGCACTCAGGACAAGTTAGAACACAGACCAGGAACTGAAAAGCTTTCTCGTGTATCCACATTGCATTTCTGGTTCTGTTTTATATAGAAAAAATGGGGAGAAAATGTAATCAGGCAATTCAGAAACGATTATCCTCAAACGGAAATATTAGGGAAAAAACCAACACTGAAGGACTGCCTATGCATGAATCTGCCACAACCTGCTTTTCCTGTCCTCCATCCAGTCAGAACTAGCTATCCTTAGGCTCTTCCTCATCAAAGTAGTGATGCCTGTGATAACACTTTACCTTATAGCTAGACTGTTACAGACATACTTTCCCCACAACTGCACATTGAGAAAAACCACCTTATTAATGTGGATTTAACAAATGGGAACCTAACAAACCACTATTAATCAGAGAAATGCTAATTAAAAGCAAATATTTCTCAGCTATCGAGGGGCGAAGGTTTAAAGTCTAACAGTGTGACAGTGACGAAAAGGAAACTCTTATGCTGCAGATGGGATTGGACACTGACCTGACCATTCTGGAGTGCGACGTGGTAACAGCTTGTGGAGCCAAAGATGCACCTACCCATCGAGACAGATACGCCACTGTTAAGTAGAAACTGTGCAGAGATTCTCAAACTGTCTATACGAAAAACCAAAGCTTTTTAAAAAAAAATTTCCAACTTGTTGAGGCTCAATATTTTTATAAAATACAATAAAAAAGAGAAAAATAACGGACATATAAATTAAAAGCCTGAGTAGTTTTTAAATTCTTAGACTCAATAGACAGAAAAGTACTCAGCTGCGTTGCTTTTACAGTTTGCAGATGCTGTTCTCAGTCTGCACTCACCTGGTCCTGGGCTGGAAGGAGTGCGCTGTCCCCAGTGTGAGGAGCAAGGGCCAGAGGCCACGCCAGCCCACAGCAAGGAGGAGATGCATTGAAGGAAGGATGTTCGCTGCAACACTATTTTAAATGTAAAATTTTAAAAATTCAGTCGAATAGGGGAAAATGAGCATTATAGTCAGACAATGAAATACAACACAACAATGGAAATGAATAAACTAGATTTACACATATTAACATGGATATATCTTGAAACCAAAACATTGAGTGAAAAAATATTGTCAAAAGAATATTTCTTGTATAAGCCATTTACATGAATTTTAAAAATAGTCAAAGTGACATTAGATAAAGGTCTTATGGATATTAAGGAACGGGAGATCGCACACCACCTTCAGGTTAGTGATTTTCCTCTGGAGAGTGAGAAAGAATGGGAGACCTGGGAACTTGGATTTTATCTGTCATGTCTTATTTCTATAAAACATTGAAACAGATATTGTATCATATAAATATTTGCTAATCTAGGTATTAGGTGCATGGGTGCCAGTTATTTCCCTTTTTAAAATGTTTGAATTACTTCATGAATTTTAATATAAAAAGGCAATGAAAACAGTTCAAGGAAATTCACTTTGTCTTTGAAAAATTGAAACAGTTTTAAGTGTCAAAGTTTATTTGGTCAGAACACATGTAGCTTTAGAGACATAAACTTAATTTAGATTTTAGGTTCACAGAACACTTGAGGGGAAGGTATGGAGATATCCCACATATGCCCCCCCCCTACATGCTAATGGCCCTTTCCCATCCCCCATTATGAACACCCCCTTCCCCCAGAGTGGTACATCTGTCACAACTGATGAACCTACACTGACACATCACTCCAAGTCCATAGTTTAAACTAGGGTTCACTCTTGGTGTTGCTCACTCTATGGTTTGGACAAATGTCTTAAGACTGTAATTATCCAAGTCTTAATGGGAAAAGCTGCTCCCTTCTGAACACAGAACATCTGTGTCTCAGCCCCAGCTCTTCCTGTGCTAATGCGAATATCAATGTCTCCAGTTACAGAGGGAAGCAGGTCACCTCCTCCCACCCCTCATCATGAAGGAACCAGCTCACAGATGCAGTGAATCCACCAAGGCCACACTGTTCGTGAAATGACTAGTGTTAGACATTCTCTCCATTAGGAGAGTCAGGAATCATTGTGAGACAAACAAACAGAAACCAGGGAATGGAAACTGCTCCATGCTTCTGCAGGTGTGGGTTTGAACTCCATGTAGCCCACACTGCTGCTTCTTGAAAATGTGGCTTGAAAATCTCTGGTCCATAGGAAGCCGGGAAAGAGCCCTGGCTGTGAGTCAGCAGGTCTCCAAGTGAATTCCAGCCTCAACCTTGGCTGTGACCTGCGTGACCCTGGGCCTATGTTTACTTACCTCCAAGTAGGGGGAAGAATCAATTACTCATACAGAGTCCCCAGCACATGATGGACCCAAAG
Organism: Myotis brandtii; assembly: GCF_000412655.1. Lineage (NCBI taxonomy): Eukaryota > Metazoa > Chordata > Mammalia > Chiroptera > Vespertilionidae > Myotis > Myotis brandtii. Next base: position 25,500 of record NW_005366531.1, on the reverse strand, counting down.
AGTGCCTTAAAAAATGTTATTTCCTTTCACCATCCTTAACTACTGAGGCACAGGGCATAGAAGACTGTATGCTTGCCTGGAGGTGGTGAGGCAGATGGGGAACCAATATTTGCAATAGAGTGAGACAAGGGCCAATCTGGACACATTCTGAGTTCTCTGAGGTCATTGAAAAGCAGCACGTAACTACTACTATGCCATGTGGCCATTTAGCAAATCCGGATTTCAATGTCTTCCTTATAAAATGGTTGTCTGCTTACCCTGCTACTGATTCAAAAGTGAGAGCATAAAAAATGAAAGTGTTTGGCCTGTCATAAGCATTGTACTAATAGGAGACATTGCTCAGTTTGCTCTCCTACATGCCTCTCCCAAGAACTATGTTGTAGGGGTTCGATTCCAGTCACGGGCATATGCCCCATTTGTGGGTTCCATCCCCAGTGAGGGGTGTGCAGGAGGCAGCTGATCAATGATTCTCATCATTGATGTTTCTCTCTTTCTCTCCCTCTCCCTTCCTCTCTGAAATAAATTTTAAAAATGTGGAAGAGGGAGGCCGAAGTTCAAGGTCTGAGAAAATTTTGAAGATGCTCCACTGCTGGCTTTGAAGATGGAGGAAGGAACCACAAACCAAAGGAATGCAGTTGGGCCCAAGAAGCTGGTAAAGGCAAGGAAACAGACCTGCCCTAGATTCTCCAGAATAGGTTTGTGAGCCGCACTCAGCATGGCCAGGGGTGAAGGATTAAAGAAGACAGACAAGAGAATAAAGCTGGGGCTGGGTAGGACACTGCTCTCGTGATGGAGAGACAGTGCCACAGCCTGAAAGCCAAGTCTTTATTTTATAGCCAGATTTTAGGAAGCTGAGTAAGGGCGTGGTCAAGATGTTTACAATGTTCTTGCGGGTTTTGAATCTACTCAATTACATGCACCTGAACTCTATTAAGCTTTGTTTTGGGCCAGTGGTTCTCAACCTTGGCTGCACATTAGAATCACCTGGGAATCTTTTTCAAAACCTGATTTCTGGGCCTCATTCCAGAGGTCTATCAGGAGGATGAGGCCTTTCGTTAAAGCTCTAGATCCATCTGGCTCTGGCATGCAAAGGCTGTGCCCATCTCTACACACCAATGGCCCCAGTATGTTCCATGACAGACACTTAGCATGGATGCCTCCAAACAGTCCCAGCTCCTACCCCTCATTTCTTTTAGGCCAAACACTGTGCACCAACAGCCCTTATTTCCTCCTGATCCGTATTTCAGATGTTTAGATCCACCTGATAAGCTTGTAATCATCTCTCAGGATATAGACTGAAGGTTCTCTCCTGTGGCAAATTAAAGTTTGGGTCCCAGGTCTTCACTTTTCTGTAGTAGGATCCACAGCTGCCTCATGGAAAGGCAAATTTTACCCCCTGTCCATTGACACTGGGCTTGGCGTGCTACTTGCCTTGGTCAATAGCATTTAGTGGCTGCAGCAAGAACAAAGACTTGAACAACTTTTGCACAATTGGGCTCTCTAGCTCTTGACTGACCTCTACCTATGACAGGGGAGGGGAACCTTTTTTATGCCAGGGGCCATTTGGGTATTTATACCATCATTCTTGGGCCATACAAAATTAGCCTGCTATGTTTGGTCAAACATTTAATTCAGCGGTCACCAACATGGTGGTCCATGGACCATTGGTGGTCCGTGAGGTCCGAAAGGTTGGTGACCGCTGATTTAAT
>NW_005366531.1:19962-23480 GCF_000412655.1 Myotis brandtii | reverse complement strand
AGGCTTGAACCTGTCCAAACGCTGTAGCCACTCTCCACACTTTTGATTTCAGCTTAGACCCATTTCAGACTTCTAACCTCCAGAACTGTAAAACAATGCATGTGTGTTGTTTCTAAGCCATTTAAGGTTGAGGTAATTTGTTAACAGTGGCAACAGGTAACTAATGCAAACCCCAGCCTCAGTCCTCAGAAGACAGCAGCATGAAGGATGGGTGACTGCAGAAGGCAGCCAGAATGTGAGTCCCACTTTTCTTCTTTTAAGTGTCACTGTCATGAAAACGGAGACACTGACTTAAATGGCCCCGTCGTGGTCTATCAGGAGGACGAGGACTTCATTAAAGCTCTAGATCCATCTGGCTCCGGCATGCAAAGGCTGTGCCCATCTCTGCACACCAATGGCCCCAGTATGTTCCATGAGGACACTGAGCATGGATGCCTCCAAACAGTCCCAGCTCCTACCCCTCATTTCTTTTAGGCCAAATACTGTGCCACAACCGCCCTTAATTCCTTCTGATCTGTATTTCAGATGTTTAGATCCACCTGATAAGCTTGTAATCACCTCTCAGGATATAGATTGAAGGTTCTCTCCTGTGGCAAATTAAAGTTTGGGTCCCAGGTCTTCACTTTTCTGTAGTAGGATCCACAGCTGCCTCATGGAAAGGCAAATTTTACCCCCTGTCCATTGACACTGGGCTTGGCGTGCTACTTGCCTTGGTCAATAGCATTTAGTGGCTGCAGCAAGAACAAAGACTTGAACAACTTTTGCACAATTGGGCTCTCTAGCTCTTGACTGACCTCTACCTATGACAGGGGAGGGGAACCTTTTTTATGCCAGGGGCCATTTGGGTATTTATACCATCATTCTTGGGCCATACAAAATTAGCCTGCTATGTTTGGTCAAACATTTAATTCAGCGGTCACCAACATGGTGGTCCATGGACCATTGGTGGTCCGTGAGGTCCGAAAGGTTGGTGACCGCTGATTTAATATACTCACCCCTAATGCCTTGGCAGGGCCAGACCAAATGATTTTGGCCCTCAGGCCAGACATTCCCCAACCTTGATCTATGGGAACATAATCTGATCTAAGAAGGATGAGAGCCTTGAGAAGCAACTTAGAGCCTGGAGCTCAAAGCTTGGAGTCGAGCACAGACAGGAAATTGGCCATCATCTTGCAGACTGTGAGCCTGCAGATTACTGTTTTAAGCCAGCATGTCTTTGAGCAGTTTATGGCATAGCATCATTGTGGCAATAGCTGACTGCTACACCTCTCCCCCAGCAGAGCTGACCACATCCTCCTTTGATATCTATCTCCCTAATTAGACTGAAAGTCCTTGAGGGCAGACGTCAGGTGTTTGTTGACTTTACATCTATGACCTCTGGCATGATGCTGAGAATATAGGAGGCTCCTAATACTTTTTTGTTTTTAATGAAAAGAAATAATTAAATAAACAAATGAATGAATACAAGGAACACACTACTCCAGGTTCATGACCTCGAAGTAGGGGCAGTGAGGGGCAGGAGGAAATCACAATTAATGGGCCGCTGCAAACATCATTAAATATATAAGGGCCAAGCTTTGTTGGCTGACTGAATACATCATATTTTTCAGGTATCCCTAAAAGTTATTGTGGATAATGAAATAAAAAGTGTATTTCTAAGTAACATATGTGCAGTTGCTTGCTATTATGTGAGGCCAGGACCAGGGGCAATGACTAATGACCCCCTGCTTTGCTGCTGACCAATCAGTAGAGAACATGACCCTGAAAGAGCACACCTGGAAAAACTCATGAATATTCTATTGAGATTCTGATGTAAGATTTCCCCTGACTCCCAGCCTTTAAGTCCCCCAAGACTGCCCTTGCTGGTTTGGCTCAGTGGATAGAGTGTTGGCCCCAGGACTGAGGATCCCAGGTTTGATTCCAGTCAAGGGCACGTACCTCAGTTCCCTCGCAGAAAAAGGATGGCACACAATAGGTTTCAGTTCGTGTTTGCTGAATGGAAGAGTGAATGGCTTCACTCATTTATTGAATGGCTGTGGACCTGATGCTGTGATGACAATATGAAGGCAAATAAAATGCAGCCTTTGCTCCCTACAGAGAGAGAGTCCCATGCCAGCCTCCCTCCTCCCTCCCTGCCTCTGCTCCCAGAGGTGCTCATTTGCCTCACACACTCATTATCTCACAAGCACACACCTCTTGTCTTTATCCCCTTCCTTCTCTCTCTCTCTCTCTCTCTCTCTCCTTCCCTCTTTTTTTTAACCTTAAATACACTTTTAATAGTTTTACATCATCTCATTTAACTTTGGAACTTGCAGACATTAATAATGAGTCACCAAAACACTATCAATTTATAATTTGAATTACACACCGGGCTTTACCCAAGAACTCTGAGTGGGCCCAGAAGGAAAAAAGAAAAATGTTTACAAGAGAGCCATTGCAGAAATATGCAGAAAACAGGTAGGCCTAATGCAACTAGGGCGAACGTTCAAGTTCATGTTCTTTCAAGGAATTGTTTCTACTCTTGAAGCTCCATGGAGAAAGGGCCCTAAGGGTTGAACACTCCTGAGGGTGGTGTAATTGGGCTTGGCCCTTGGACATGGAAGGTAAACATTTTACATTATTACACAGTAACAAACATGGGCGGCCACAGGTCACATAGGATCTGATCAACCTCGGAGTTTATGGCTAACCCACGTTGGAAAACCATCATTTCCCAGATGGAGATCACACACTTAACACAGTGTCACCTGTTGGGGTCGCTAGAAAAGACTTATTTAAACATCAGTTCATAGGATGGTTTCACATTAGTCAGTTTCTTTCCACTTTGTAGGCTAGAAGGGAGGCACTTAAGAGCTATGAACTGTAGTTTCAGGAGTACAAGACACTAGATTTTGGCAATCTTCGATAAATATGGCAAGGAATTAAAGTGAAATTGGATTCAAAAGAAGGTAAACACACCATTAAACCACAACATTTTGCTAAATCTTGTAAAAATCACTGGCCTCTGCTTTGAAGAACTTCCTCACCAAAAAATAAAAAAATAAAATACAAATACAGCAGTTATCAGCCACCTGTGCCCACACAGGTGAATCCTACAGCCTCCCGATGTTCGGGCTTGTGAGGGTTTTCCAATATGGGCGAGTTAGTACTTTGAGTAATATTTCCAAGTCTGGTATCATGCACGGGTGCCAAACAGCCAGAAAAACGAAAAGATAGAATGAAATATGTTGCAAGAGTTTAGTAAAACGCATGAAAATTAAAATGCTAAGAAGACCACTCCGTTTTAAACGTGTAAAAATAAGTGGCATTCATGGATGGGAATCCAGAGACTGTTTTAGTCCGTTGGTATGAACTGCACTCGCCACAACGGGGTGGAAAGCAGGTCCGGGTGCACAAAGGAATATCCAACAGGTAAACGCATCAGGGAAACGGGGCCCATGACATTGAGCGGGTGGAGGGCATAGTCCCAGGAACAGGCGCCGCCGCCGGGAGCCGGGAGCTGCGGAGCGGAGGAGCCC
>NW_005366531.1:19033-19828 GCF_000412655.1 Myotis brandtii | reverse complement strand
GGGCGGGTGCAAACCCCATCTTCTCTGGGGCTCAGCCCGGCGCCTCCGCCGCAGGCTCAGCAAAGCGTAAAGCAGAAGCGACGCCCCTGCCCCCAGCCCTCTCCTCTCTTTTCTTCTTTCAACACTTACCCAATTCATGTAGGGAGCTATTCCCCCTTATAAAAACACACTGGTGGGTGAGCATATACAGTAGTACTGGTAGCTAAACATTCATTAAGAGAAAGTCAATTTTAAAGGAAAAACAATAATATTATTGATTGTGAACATTTATCAAGTGTTTATCATGTACCTCACTCTCTGCCAAGCAATTTATATGCACTTCCTCATTCACTCAGTTCAGATAATGGAACTATGGCAGCAAGAAGTAACTTGTCCAGGTCACAGAGACAGTACCTGGTCTGAACCATCATCAGTCTGATCAGAGCCCAGGCTCTACCAGGGGGAACAGAAAGACAGCTGTTCATGGCTAATGTGACCCCTCCGTGGGGTGTTCCCTCCACCCCTTCCCACACCACAAGCAGTGGGTCTCTTCATGTTCCTACAGCACTGTGCTCACCCCCTCCTGCTGCTCTGATCACATAAATGCCAGGTGTGTGTCTGACAGGGTGAGCTGGGTACATTTTCACTCATGATCAGTGTTAGGAAGCATATACTCTCCTTTCTCATTGCAATTAGGGTGGTAACAGAAGCAGGAGAATAAATACAGAGTTCAGAAATCTGGTGTTGGCTACTTATTAGTGGTATAAAGTAGGGCACATTATTTAACCCTTCTGAACCTTAGGTTACTCAAATGTA
>NW_005366531.1:15329-18248 GCF_000412655.1 Myotis brandtii | reverse complement strand
TCCCCTGCCTTCCCTCTGAGGTTTGACAGTTTGTCAATGCTTCTATGTCTCTGGATCCATTTTTGTTCATCAGTTTATATTGTTCATTATATTCCACATATGAGTGAGATCACGTGATACTTATCTTTCTCTGATTGGCTTATGTAGCATAATGCTCTCTAGGTTAGTCCAGGCTGTTGAAAATGGTAAGAGTTCATTCTTTTTTACAGCTGTGTAGTATTCCATTGTGTAGATGTACCATTATTTTTTAATCCACTCATCTGCTGATGGGCACTTAGGCTGTTTCCAAATCTTAGGTATTGTAAATTGCGCTGCCATGAACATAGGGGTGCGTATATCCTTTCTGATCGGTGTTTCTTGTTTCTTGGGATATATTCCTAGAAGTGGGATTACTGGGTCAAATGGGAGTTTCATTATTAAATTATTTGTGGAAACTCCACACTGTTTTCCACGGAGGCTGCACAAGTCTGCATTCCCACCAGCACTGTATGAGGGTTCCCTTTTCTCCACATTCTCACCAACACTTGTCGTTCGTTGATGATAGCCATTCTGGCATGTGTGCTGAATAGCAATCTTGAGAAAGAAGAACAAGGCTGGAGGCATCAAGCTTCCTAATTTCAAACCATATTACAAAGCTATAGTAATCAAAACAGTATGGTATTGGCATAAAAACAGACACAGAGATCAATGGATCAGAATAAAAAGCCCTAAAATAAACACATGCTTATATGGTCAATTAATTTGCATAAAGGAGACTAAAATATTCCATAGGAAATGATGGACTTTTTAATAAATTGTTTTTGGAAAAGCTGAACAACCACATGCAAAAGAAAATTTGATCACTATCTAACTCCATACATAAAAATCAACTCAAAATGCATAAAGACTTTAATTCATGACCTGGAACCAAAACACTCCTAGAACAAAACAGAGCTTCTTGACATTGGATTTTTTAATTTGACACCAAAAAGAAAAGGCAACAAAGCAAAAATAAGCAAGTGGGAATACTTCAAACTAAAAAGTTTCTGCAAAGCAAAAGAAACCATCAATAAAATGAAAAGGCAACCTATGGAATGGAAGAAAATATTTGCAAATCATATATATGATAAGGGGTTAATATCCAAAATATAAAAAGAACTCATACAACTCAACAGGAACATAGGAAACAATCCAATTTAAAAATGGGCAGGGGGATGACATAGACATTTTTCTAAAGAATACATCCAAATCTCTAATAAATACATGAAAAGGTTTTAAAATAACTAATCAGCAGAGAAATTCAAATCAAAACCACAGTCCAAATTACACCTGTTAGGATGGCTATCATTAAAAATAAATAACAGGTGTTGGCAAGGATGTATAGAAAAGGGAAGCCTTGTAAACTACTGGTGGGAATGTAGCCTGGCACAGACACTATGGGAAACAGTGTGGGGTTCCTCAAGAAATTTCAAAAACCTTGCCATATGATCCAGCAAGCCCACTTCTGAGTGTATATTCAAAGGAAATGAAAAGAGGGTCCTGAAGCCATATCCGTATTCCCATGTTCATTGTATCATTCTTTACAACAGCCAAACGATGGAAACAATGTGACAGTGGATAGTGGATAAAGAAGATGTGGTGTATGCATGCAATAGAATACTATTCAGTTATGAGAAAAGAGAAATCCTGCCATTTGCAACAACATGGGTAGATCTTGCGGGCATTATGCTACATGAACTAAGTCAGACAGAGAAAGACTAACACTCCATGGTATCACTTATATGTGGACTTTTAAAAAAGTTCAAATTCATAGAAACAGAGAGTAGAAAGGTGGTTTCTGGGGGCTAGAGCAGGTGGGAGGGGGCCAGTCCATGGGGATGAGTAGGGGAGGTGGTGGACAGAGTGTGGGAAGCAGAGATGGAGACTGGGGAAGGGCTGGGTAATTGGCAATGTCAAGGTCTAGGGGAGGATGGGGGAGTGGGGCCCAGGGAGAGCAGAGCAGAAGGTCAGGGAGGAGAGGAGCTCAGGGGAGTGAGAAGAGGGGCTGAGAGCATCCTCACTGCTGGGTGGTGCCCGTCCTGCTGGACAATGACCACAAACCGAGTTCCTGTGAACAGACCCATTTACTATGTCGCAGTTGTGCAGGTTCCACATCCCACATGTCCTCTCCGGGCTAAGCACACGTGTGGCCAGGTCTCTGCTCCTCACTGAGCCCACTGCCAGGCTCACTCACTTGGTTGTGTGAAGGCAGATTCCTGCAGATGTGGGACTGAGGTCCCCGTCTCCTTGCTGGCTGCCAGCTGGAGCCCCTGAGCTCCCAGAGGATACCTGCGGTCCTGGACCGTGGCCCCTACAGCACACCCAGGCCTTCCCCCACGTGGAGCCTCTCTGACTCCCCTCTACCCCATCCCTCCTGCAGCACCTGTGCCTCCAGCCAGAGAAACTTCTCTGCTTTCAGGGTCCATGTGCCCTGATTGGCTCACCCAGATCACCCAGGACAGTGCCCCCATCCAAGGCCCTTCACCTTCATTACCTCGCCCTCGTCCCTTTGCCAGGTCAGGAAACCTGCTCACAGGCTCCATGGATTCCGGGTGGACATCTCTGGGGACCACTGTTCAGCCTTCCGTATCTGATTTTATTGAAATCATCGAGGAATGAAGGGGGAGCCCTCTGGGGAGGGTGACAGTGAGCCAGGAGCTGAAGGAAATCAGGAATGGCCTCGGGGCCCACAGCGAATACCTACAAGGAGGGGACTTGGGGCTCAATCTGATGGCAGAAGATTCATAGGAGAAAATGTTCAGGGAGGAGTGAGGAACATGGGGCACCAGGTCTGGGGAGGGGAGACACCCCATTGGAAGATACTTCAGAGGGAGCCGTGTCCCAGGGAGACCAGGTTTCCCTCAGAGCTGCGAGGTGCAGGAGCATCCTGGGAGGGCTGTG
>NW_005366531.1:8461-13689 GCF_000412655.1 Myotis brandtii | reverse complement strand
GGGGGGAGTCAGCACGCAGAGGGGTAGAGGCTTCAGGGAGGAGAGCAGCAGGGCAGGGGAGGGTGTGCCACAGGGACACCTGCTGGTGTTTGGAAGGGGTCCTCCGGGTCACAGACAGCAAAGGGCTGGGCTGCCCCTGTAGGGATGAGCCCTGGTCCCAAAGTCCTGGGGTTTCCAGGGTCCCACTAACTGGGCCAGTACCCCTGCCAAGTCTGAGCCCAGCCGCGAGCAGCAGGCCGTCCTGTCCTTCAGTGGTCCCTTGTGATTTCATTGTTTGCTCCAAGAACTATATCTGGGGAACAGTTTCAGAGAGCAAGCCTTCAGAGATGTTATTATTGGGACCCAGGGCCCATGTCCTAACTCTTCCACCTGACTCTACCCCATGGCAGAGAGAATGACATGTAACTCCCAACATCATGTCTCATAACTGGTGATGAATGTCCTCCCTTCTCTTTCTGAGGAAAAATGAAAACCTTTAAATGTGGATGTAAAACCCCTCCCCACCCTGAGCTCTGGCACTGGCCTCAGTGGTTCCCAGGCTGGCTGAGCCCCAGGATTGCTTGTGAGCTTCTTACAAAACCCCCAGCCTCTCCCAGACCCTCAGACCCAGAGAATTAGGCACAGACAGGAACCACCTGTGTAACACCCTGCAGGCGAGGCTGACACACAGACACAGGGATCCTGGTCTCGGTTCTCGATGCTCAATGTGGGATGTGAAGACCAGCAGCATCAGCACCTTGGGATAGAGCCAGACTCTCACACTCTGCTCCAGACGTCCTGAGCCAACAAGAGGTCCAGGTTGTTCCTGAGCCCAGGAACGTTGGGGGCTCCGTGGTCCCTGTGCCTTCTAGACCCGGAGACAGAACAGTGCAGTCGGCTCTGGTGTGTGGTCTGACCAGATGGCTCAGCACTGGGTCCTGGGTTCAGTCCTTCTTCCTCGGTCTCCTGTAGCCATCAGTCCTTTGGTGACCTTGTCCGTTCTCAAGGCTTTAAAGGTCATTTACCTGTGTCACCTCCCAACTCTGTTTCTCCAACCAACATCTCTCTTGATCTCCAGACTCATCTGTCCAACTGCCAATCCGACGACTCCCTTGTGTTGCTCACACTCAGCTCCAGCATCTCTTAAAATGAAGGCCTGTGATGCCCCTCAAATAGGCTACTCCAGAGTCTCCCCATCTCTGCTAATGGGAACTCTGTCTCTCTACGTGTACCCTCTGAGATTTTTGGTGACCTTGATTCCTCTCTCACATGCCCCAGATTAACCCTTAGGCTCGCTCTAAAGTCCATCTTCAGAAGGAACCAGAATCCCAGCATGCCCACTATTTCCACCGTTCAGCCCCTGGAAGCCTCTCCAGCCTGGAGCCCCTCACAGACTCCTCATGCCTCCCCACTGCCCCCTCACCTCCCAAGTGTTCTCAGCTCAGCAGACAGAGTGATCCTTTAAAGAGGGTATCAGGCCAGGCCTCTCCTGCTCTAAACTCTCTCGCGGCTCTTTCCTCACTCAGAGCACAGTCCCCGCCCTTCTTCCATCCTCCAGGCCCAGGAGGTCTGGCCTTGTCTTTATCTCATCTCCATTACTCTCTGCTCCATTCCCACACTGGCCTCCTCCCTCTGAAACCAAACACACTCCTGCCCCAGGCCATTCCCACTGGAGGTGCCATTGCTGGAAAGGACTTCCTTCCTACATCCTCAGGGATAATGCCACATGTCCTTCAATGCTTTCCTCAAGCCACCTTCCAAGTGAGGGCCCCACTGACTGGCCACCCAAATCAAACAGACACGCCCTAGCTGGTTTAGCTCAGTGGATAGAGCGATGGCCTGCAGACTGAAGAGTCCCGGGTTGGATTCTGGTCAAGGGCACATGCCAGGGTTGTGGGCTCGATCCCCAGCAGGGGACCTGCAGGAGACAGCCGGTCAATGATTCTCTCCCATCATTGATATTTCTCTCTCTCTCTCTCCCTCTCCCTTTCTCTCTGAAATCAATAACACACACACACACACACACAAACACACACACACACACACACACCCACACACACAGAGTGGCCAAATTATTATGATCACCTTATGTTTGTAGGCGGGGAGGGCAGTTGGGTGTGACCAGGCCAGCAGGAGAGGGCAGTTGGGGGCAATCGGGCCGGCAGCGGAGCAGTTAGGCGTCCATCAGGCGGGCAGAGGAGTGCTTAGGGGGGTGATCAGCCTCCTGGTTCCTGGGTGGACACTCAGCCACTGAGGCACACCAGTGGGCTGTTCTCCTTTAAGGAACCCATCACCCCTTCATGGCAAGAAGTGAAGAATGCAAATCCACAATCTAGTCCCGGATTGTGAGAGGGATGTCCAACTGCCGGTTTAGGATCAGGCCTAAACCGGCAGTCAGACATCCCCCGAGGGGTCCCAGATTAGAGAGGGTGCAGGCTGGGCTGAGGGACACCCTCCATCCCCCAGTGCACAAATTTTGTAGGCAAATTAGGGGTGGTCATAATAATCTGGCCACTCAGTGTATATATTAAAAACAAACAACAAAACACCCATGGTCTGTGTCCCCCACAGCCACACTTGGGATTGCCTTCCCCATGGCATTTTTTCCCAGAACCGTTACCCCTTGTCACACAGACGCCTTCCTTGTTTACGGTGCTTTTTCATTCACTCTGTTTCTTCCCACACAACGTATGTCCCACAGGAAAGCAGCTTTTCTGATTGTCCTTCAATGGTCCCCACATGCGGAAACACTGTCACACATCTGGCACACAACTAATACTGGTTCATGAATGGTCAGTGTAGAGCACCTCCCTATGCTAGAGACACGTCTTCATTAATGTGGCCTCAGACCACAGCTGTCCTGTGGCAGCTACAGCACAGCGAGCTCTCACATTGACATCAGGGCACCTGCTCTTCCCACAGAGCGGCTCTCCCTGAATCTACAGGAGACTCTGCTTCAGAAATCCCAGGGTTCCCACTGAAGTCAGCACTAGAGGGAAGGGCAGGGAGAGAGGGTGGGCGAGCAGAGAGGAATTCCAATAGGAACTTATCTAAGATGACCAGTTACAGGACCCCTCCTCCCTGCTAATTCCAGAACCTGGTTCCTTGGAGAGTTTAGGAAAAGATAGAAAGAACAATCAATTCCTAGAAGGAGCGAAGAGCAGGATGAGACTGAAAATTCATCTCTCCATACCATGGACTCTTCTGTGCAGGGACCCCTGAGCCTTGTGGGCACAATGACAGACAACTCATCTCTGCTGATGCTGGATAGGGGACACTCAAAAGAAGAATGGGACCAAAACTCATAACAAGAACACAAACAGGCACAATCCTCTACGCCAGTGATTCTCAACCTGTGGGTTGTGACCCCTTTTTCAGTCGAACGACCCTTTCACAGGGGTCGCCTAAGGCCATCCTGTATATCAGATATTTACATTATGATTCATAACAACAGGAACATTACATGTGCAGGGACCCCTGAGCCTTGTGGGCACAATGACAGACAACTCACCTCTGGCTGATGCTGGATAGGGGACACTCAAAAGAAGGATGAGACCAAAACTCAAAACAAGAACGAAAAAGGCACAATCCTCTACACAAACAAAGAAACAACAAATAAGTCCCAGAGGCTGAGGGCTGAGGGCAGGACCCAGGCCTGAGCCTAGGCTGACCCAGTCACAGGAAGGCCTTGCTGCCCACTGGTTTGGAGATGTTCCTCATTAGGACAATTTACAAGGCCTGGAGAGGTTTGAGTCCCTGTTATGGAAAGTCCTGGTGGGACAAGGTTCTCCTGAAGTGAGAAGAACAAAGGAGCAGAGAGGTGACCCAGCTGAAGAGACCAGGGAGCCAACTGGGCACAGCCCTGACCACACTCGGTCCTCACAGCCTCTCCTGTCTCCCCTGCAACAGCCTCAGCACAGCAAACACACAGGTCCTGACCAGTTCTTGGGGCTTCCATTTATTTCCTCTCAAATTTTAGGATCTTCTCCTTTAATTTTTTTCAAAAATATGTTTTTATTAATTTTCAAAGAGAGAGGAAAGAAGAGGGAGAGACGGATTGAAACATCAATGATGAAAGAGAAACATCCATTGGCTTCACATGCATGACCCTGGTGGGAACTGAGCTGAAGTCTGGGCATATGCCCTGAAAGGGAATCCAACCATGACCTCCTGGTTCCTGGGTGGACACTCAGCCACTGAGGCACACCAGCCGGGCTGTTCTCCTTTAAGGAACCCATCACCCCTTCATGGCAAGAAGTGAAGAAGAATGCAAATCCAGACTCTTATTTTAATCAGGCAGTAAGAAGCTGCAGCTGAGCGTACCAGGCAGTAAAAACAGGAATGGGGACGGCCAGCCCCACCTCTACTGGACAGGAAAGGCTGGGGAGGGGGTGTGGTGGGCAGGGGTGGGCCAGCCTCCCACCTCCTCACGTTATGCTGATAGGAACACACACATTCAGATGCTGTTTGCAGAAAGTAACCAGAGGTTCTTGAATCACAAAGTAGGAGCGTGAACAAATCTCTCATCACTCAGTCCCGGACAAGTGCCTCACGCTGTGGAAGAAAATGATCATGAACAAACTCAGTTCAGTGGCTGTAAGCAGTGACCTTCTCAACAGCCCACCACAGGCTCACTATGTCCCAAAGAATCCCCATCACCCAGTCCTCTCCCTTTCGCCCCAACCCCTGCTATCGTTAGAGTCTTACCTTTACAAGCTGTGAGAGATACATCAGAGCCCTGGGCACTATCGCTGCCTGGGGTAGAACAAAACAGGACGGAGTCAGAGCCCCCAGGAGAGGAGACTAAGGGAGGAACTATGGGGGTGAGGTCCCCCATGGGATCCAGTCTGTACTATCACAGGATCTCAGGGGTCACCCTCCATACTCACTGGCAGCCTGAGAATAGCTCCCTCCTTTTCCACCTGTGGGAAGAAAACATCCCGTGAGAAGACAGGGAGGACCCAGGGCCATGAGCTCCTAAAGGAACTCCTAGTCCTGGAGCCCAGAGAAGTTTCCAGAACTGTGACTACAGACCCAGGGCAGGATCAGGAAACCTGAGGAAACTACACGTGTGGGGACTGGACCAACCACCCTCCTGGAGGTCTGTCCTCAGCAGGGACCTTCCACTCTGACCTGGGAGTGCTGGGAACCAGGCCCCATTACTAGAATCATCAAGGTCCCTCATTTCCACACGTGTCTTACTAAAGAGTGAGTGTCAGCAAATAGGGCCCCACACTGGGCAACCACAC
>NW_005366531.1:6756-7677 GCF_000412655.1 Myotis brandtii | reverse complement strand
GCACCACCAGCCTGGACAGAGCATCTGGGGATGACCTCTCCTCCTTAGAAAGTTCTAGTCAGAGTGACACAGCCCAGGGCAGGAGGCAGGTCTCAGGGGGAGAAAGGGATTTCTGGTCCTGACCTCGGTGGAGGCCAAAGGACTCAGAAAAGTCGGTGTCAGACCTCAGATACACTGGGTGAGGGGCAGGGAGCAGGGCCTGAGAGAGCACGTCCCCCATGGGTCCCAGAGCCACTGCAGGGCCAATGGGAACCGCTGCTCAGTTACTTCAGGCTTGGTCTCCCCTCTAATTGTCCCTGAGGGACTGCACCCCTAGGTGTCCCTGAGAGAAGGGAGGGCGTCACTGGATCTGAAAAGCCAGGCGGACTCAATCTCCTGGCCCACAGGAGGGGGGTCTGACACTGACCCTGTGTCCTGTCTCCTTGTTGAGCCCCAGCCGCAGGGGAGAGGAGGGAGGCCCAGGCCCCTGGTACCTGCGCGCTGCAGCACCTCCTTCCCCATCTCCAGGAATCTGCGCAGCCACTCCAGGCACCTGCCCTCCAGGATGTTCCTGTATCGCTCAGCCTCACGGGCCTCCTCCCACTTGGCGCCGGGTGATCTGAGCTGCGGTGTCGGCCGCGGTCCAGGAGCGCAGGTCCTTGTTCAGGGCGAGGTAGTCGGTTCCGTCGTAAGCGAACTGGTAATAACCGCGGAGGAGGCGGCCGTCCGGTCCCATGTCACAGCCCAACATCAACTGGAGGGTGTGAGACCCTGACCCGCCCCGAGGTCAGTCTCGTCCTCCCCGCCCTTCCCACTACCAGGAATTGAACCCAAACTGAAAGTAAAACCGGATCCAAATCCCCGCGGGCTTCTCCGGGGTGGGAGCTGCGCAGGGCCCGCAGCCTCGGGGTGAAGCTCGGACCCCGACACTCGGGGCGACCC
>NW_005366531.1:1087-6180 GCF_000412655.1 Myotis brandtii | reverse complement strand
CGCCCCCGCCGGGCGCCCTCGCTCCCCCTCCCCAGAGGCCATTCCCTCCCGACCCCGCACTCACCCGCCCAGGTCTGGGTCAAGGCCAGGGCCCCACAGAGCAGCAGCAGGAGGGCTGGGGACCCCATGACTGGCATCCTCCAGGTCTGGGGAGTCTGTGAGTCCTGGTGAGTCCGCAGAGACTTCTAACTGGGGACAAAGGTAACCCTGATTGGCTTTTCTAGCACCTGACACCAATGGGAGTGAGAACTGGGGCCGTGTCACGAGTATCCAGGAAGGAGGGCCCCACACAGGTTGTGAGAGGAGAAGTGAAACTGCGGGGAGGTGGGGACTCCCCAACACTGAGTTTCCCGCTTCAGTCTCCGCCCTCGGGCTGGGACCCTGAGACCAGGCCTGGGACCTGGGACCTTGCCCTGACCCCTCTGTGTGTGACAGGGGGCAGGGCCACAACCTCCCTATCCGCCCTGCTCTGTTGGTGGCAGGGGAAGGCGCCCCAACCCCCTGATCAGCCCTGCTCTGTGCCTGATAGGGAGGAGCTCCCCAACCCCCTGTTCCGCCCTGCTCTGTGTGTGACAGGCTGCAGAGCCCCAACCCCCCCATGGGCCCTGCTCTGTGTGTGATGGGGTAGAGCCGCAAACTCCCCATCAGCTCTGCCCTGAGTGTGACAGGGGGGGGGGCCCCAACCCCCTGATTTGCCCTGCTCTGTGCGTGACAGGGGGTGGCGCCGCAACCTCCCCATCGACCCTGCCTTGAGTGTGACTCATCGAAACATCGAAACCTCCTGATCCGCCCTGCTCTGTGCATGACAGGGGGCGGCACCCCAACTCCCCAGTCGGCCCTCCTGACCAGGTGACCAGGGGCTGCACCTAGGGATTGGGCCTGCCCTCTGCCACCCGGGAGCGGGCCTAAGCCAGCAGGTCATTATCACCCGAGGGGTCCCAGACTGTGAGAGGGCACAAGTGGGGCTGAGAGACACCCCCCTCCCCCACCAGTGCACAAATTTTTGTGCACCGGGCCTCTAGTCCTATATAATAAAAGGTTAAAATGCAAATAGACAGAATGGCGGAAAAACCGGAATAATCGAACAACTGAACAACCGGTCGCGATGAAGTGTGCTGACCATCAGGGGCGTGCATGGAACATGCTGGGGGATGGTGCAGCATGTGATTGGGGGAGCCAACAAAGCCCCGGCGCCGGTCACTGTCATTGGGGCAAGCCTCTGGTGGTTACTGAATATTCTTTGCTTCCATGCCCATGATAACGCCCAGTGCTCACACCTGCTGCTGGCACCAGCCTTGCTTGCACCCACTGCTGGCACCCAGTGCCAGTCCTGATTGCTCAACTCTGTCAGCGGGTGCAAGTGGCTGCTGCTGGCCTCTATTGCCCCAGAGAGTTTCTCCATCTCCCCCTGCTCCTGAGGGGTGATTAGGGTACCTCACACCTGCTGACAGTGCCGGCCCCAATCATACCAACTGCTGTTGCTGGCCCCAATTGCTCTGGGCCAGTCAGTAGGTGTGAGCAGGGCCGGTACCCTCAGCATGTGTGAGCAGGGCTGCAGGCAGACAGGGGACTGGGTCTTGGATGGAGGGGCCAGGCGGGGGCACAGAAGATGGGCCAAGACCTTTGCCTGTGCCCATTGCAGCCTTGTGGCCCACAATTCCTTTCAAGGTGCACAAATTCGTGCACTGAGCCCCTAGTATCATATAATTAATTTAGAACAAATGAAAATTAAGTGCAATCACTCATTCTCTCTTTGGACACAGTATTGGTCATGTTTTCAGCTTAAATTACTCTAAACTCAGCAGCTAAAAACAACAAATGTGTGTTATCTGCCAGTTTCCCAGGGTCAGGATCCCAGGAGGGGTTGCCCTGAGTGTTTCTGGCTCAGGCGTCTCTCAAGGTTGCCGTCACTTGTCAGCCAGGGCTGCATGGTCTGAAGGCTGGCTGGGCTGGAGGACCCGCTGACACATGGCTCACTCCTAGGGCTGTTGGCAGAGGCCTGATTTCCTCCCTGGATGGTCCCAGGAGCCCTCAGTTCCTAGCCATGGGGACTCGGCCATAAGGCAGCGAATGACTAGAGCTTCTTGTCCTAGAGCAAGTGATGAGAGAGAGAGAGCAACCAGCGTGGAAGTGAGTTCAATGTCCTAGGCTGAGAGTCACACCCATTACACCAGCCTTACTGCTCAGTTAGAAGTGAGTGAGCAAGTCCAGCCCCCACCCTCAAGAGGAGGGAATTGCTCCACCTCCGGAAGGGGGAGTGTCACAGAATTCACACACATGTGAAAACCAAAGTTCACACTACATGCTGTTTCAGGATTCTGTAAGTCAGTGTTTCCTTTATGTGATTATTTCATTCAGTGCTCTAAAAATTTCACTTTTGGAAAGTATGATTAAAAGTTTGAGACAGAGCAAGGAGATACAACAATATTTATAAGTTTTTCTTAGAGTTGCCTTTAGTAATAATGTTCCCTACAGTAAGTGGCAACAACATTGAGAACACATGGTAGCTAGATCACACAGTTTAAAGACTGGGCTCCATAACAATAATGCCTTTAAAATAATTCTTTGCTATTTCTCAGAATTTTCTAATTTAGTTCATTAAGAATGTAAAAATATTGGCTAAAATGTCAGTTTTCGTACTCAGCATCTTCAAAAACCTGTGTGTCAGGAAATCGACTTTCAGTCAGAAAAATGTGGATCTTACACTCGGTCTACACACCACCTTAGCATCCTGACAGCAATTGGGTGAGACTCTGCGGGCAGAGAGGGTACAGCCCTGCTGTATCACACCCAGCTGTCCCACAGCCGTGCTGGTCTCACTGACGAGCTGTATTACCATCCAGCTGTCTGCAGTGAATACAGTGTCCTCAGTCCACCTCACTGCGGGACTCCTGTTGGCATTGACACTCACAGCCCTGTCCCCCAGATGTAATCTCTGTTCTGAGTCTTGTGTTTTTTACACCCTTGAGACTCTCTAAAGATTTTATAATTAATATATATATATCTCCCAAACGAATGTTTTTCAATTTTACCAGCTTTAAATTTCCTGTAAAGTGAACTTGTACTGCATGGAGTCTTCTGAGGCTCAGCAATACATAAGGGTCATCTCTCATCTGTGAGGCTGTCCTTACACTTTTAGTGCTGAGGTCTTATATTTTACTAGAGGACTGATGCACGAAATTCGTGCAAGGGGTTCAGCCCCCACCACTGTGGTGGCTGCCTCTGCCTCGGTGCTCACAGCCCAGGCTTTGTCTGGAAGGTCGTCCAGAAGGACGTCTGGACTAATTAGCGTATTATGCTTTTATTTTTATAGATGGTTATACTGAAATTTTGCTATTTTCCTATTGATGAATATGTGGTCATTCCAGTTTTTGCTGCAAACATTAGTGTACATGTCTCCTGGGGCACAAAGCAAGGAATTCCCCAGAGGGGGTAGTCAGGGGTGGCAATGCTGGACCCTGTGAGGCCTGTAACTTTAGCCAGACCTGATGATGCTCATGTGATTTGAAAGTGTGAGTGCCAATTTAAACTTTAACCAGGAATGTGGAAGATTTTATGTTGCTGATATAGTTGTTCTGAAAATAAACCAACCTGAGCTTAAATAGAAGCATTAAAAGTGGATTGTCAGGTCCTTGGTTGCAGAATCAACTGGGCATTTTCTTTGCAGATTATTAATTACTTCTTTCTTTCCTTTTATTCCATATCTCTTGTGTTTATACTTTTAACATATACACCCAGGTAATTCTTCCTTTAGCATAATCACAGAGTATTATTTCATACTAGAGGCCTGGTGCACAAAATCGTGCACAGGAGGAAGGGGGGTGTCCCTCAGTCCGGCCTGCACCCTCTTGCAGTCCAGGACCCCTTGCTCCTAACCACCCTCCAGCTCATTCATTACTGCCCGCCTGCTTGCTCCTTACTGATTGGCTTGTTACTCCTTAGCGCTGCCACGGAGGCAGGAGAGGCTCCCACCGCCACCACTGCACTCACCAGCCATGAACCTGGCTTATGGCTGAGCAGCGCAACCAATGTAGTAGTGCATTGACCACCGGGGGGCAGCTCCTGCGCTGAGCGTCTGCCCCTGGTGGTCAGTGCACCTCATAGTGACTGGTCATTCTGCCGGTTGTTCCGCAGTTCGGTCAATTTGGACATTAGGTTTTATTATATAGGATGGTTGAGACATCTGATAATACACATAAAGAAAAGAAAGAGAAAAGGGAGAATGGAGAAAAGACAGAATAAAAGAGAGAACAGGAGGAGAGGAACTGGAAATAGTGAGTGCAGGTGACATTTTCCAAGTGCAAGGAATCAGCGATGCAGACTAAAAGAAACTAAAGAGAGCCTTGTGACTTATACACTGCAGAGCAAGGCACTACCCTGAACTTCAGTGGCTTGAAACATAAGCATCTGTTACCTCAGAAAGATAATACAAAGGCCAGTACAAGGGAGCCCATGCTGGTGGAGAAGTTGGGTAAAGAGAAAGATTTTACTGATGGAGTAAGAGATCCCTGGCAGAGAGATGCAAATGATTTTGTTAGTCCGAGTCCCCCAAGCAGCAGATTCTAAGGTGGGATTGCCCTCAGCAGTGTGTACCAGGGGGACACCTGTCAGAGCCTATGGAGAGGGAGCCAGAACTCGCTGGGCGAGCCAGCAGACCCAGATCCAATCCGATGGTCAGGAAGAGGAGGTTGTTAGACGTGTCTTAGGTCACTACTGGGCGATCTCAGTGAAGTTGAGTGGGGCCACAGGACAGTCCTTGAGCCACTGTCAGCATCAGAGGAGGCCCTGACCCCAGGAATGGCTGCCTGGGTCCCTGCAGTGCCCGGTCAAGGTCGGGGAACAGCCCGTGGGAAGGGGGCCTCTGCACAGGGGCTGCCATGGATTTCCCAGCTCAGGGATGGGGACCCCTATGACTTACCTGGGGTGTGACCCAAACCTTCCTCCTGAGGGGTCTGGGTCCTGGAACTCCAGCCCCCCTCATGCTGGGTTGCTGTACATGTCCATTCACAGGCACAGGGGGCAGGAGGGAAGTCCTGTACCCAGTTCCCCACATGCTCCTCCTGCCCCCACTGAGTGACAGCAGCCCCACACCC
>NW_005366531.1:0-718 GCF_000412655.1 Myotis brandtii | reverse complement strand
GCAGCCCCTGGACGGTGCAGATGGGATACGACCAGGGATCCCATGGCAACAGCCCAGCCTGCACCTCCTTCACTGGGACCCTGGCCCCAGGTCTTATACTGTGCTAAGAGCAGGCCCAAGCCCATGGATCAGGTGTTTGGAGCCCCCAGATCATGGTTCTGACTGAAGTTCTGAGCACAGGAAAGAGAGCCCACCATGGACTAGGGGGCTGTCCTGTGAGGATGACCTTCTGACCCTCCAAGAGGGCAGGGCTCACTGTTTCACCTTGTCACGTGGTGGATAGTTGGTCACCTAAGGAAACTGAGCCACATAAGGGCCCGGTATTGGCCTCACTCTGACATCTGGACATGAACAGGTGGCCGTAGCTGGGACAGCCTTGGTAAGAGGGAGTCAGTGCTACTGGACCTCATCTCTGCCATGAGGTCGCTCCACTCCTGGGCCCGTCTGCCCGTCCTGGGCTGAGCGGTGATGCAGGCTGGCTGAGGACGGTCTGTCTGCCTGGTTGCTCAGAGCCTCGCCAGGGGAGGGGGTTTTCTGGTGGGTTCTGACGTGATTCAGTCTCAGCCATAGATGTGCCTTGTCCACCCTATGATGGGCTGGTGGCCTGTAGAGTTACGACCTCGTGGGGGACCCAGAACCGGGCATGTGGGCACTTGTAGTCCCATGGCTGCTGGTGTCCCATGGCCACGTGCTCTGTCTTCTCAGGTCCCAGTCACAC
>NW_005366530.1:0-841 GCF_000412655.1 Myotis brandtii | reverse complement strand
TTTCTTTCTTCCAGTATCCCGAGGGGCCCTACAAGGCGTGGACTTTTGAGAGTCAAAAGTTTTCCCTCCACTTATTATGGCGCTGACTGTCCTCTGGTCTCGCTGCCTGTTTGAGAGAAGAGTGGAAGGGTAACAGGAAAGGTAGCTGAAGGGTTGAGGGACTCTGACATTTCAGCTATGCAGGCATCTGGTGAGGTGGGCTCGTGGTAGGGAAAGAGAACTGGAATGTGGATTTGGGAATCAGCATAGTGGTGATCACCAAAGCTGAGAGTGAATCCATTTTCTCCATGTATGTCTAAGGGGAGAAAATCAATCAAGTCATTCTTTTAATTAAGCACTGTGCTCATTACCCCCAAGGGACAGACAGGAAGCTTGCAATTTACTTCTAAGAACCTTTCTCAGTGTGGCCCCAGGCTCCCTCGGCAGCCTCTCTTCTCACCACTGCCTTCCTGGCCCACCCTTGCCCACCCGCTTCTCACCCTCGCCTTTGCCAGGCTGTTCCCTGAGGCTGGAATGCCTGTGAGGCTCTCTCCCTTCTCTTCCCCAGCCTGCAACTCATCCTTAATGAAGCTCAAATGTCTTCTCTGGAAAGCTTTCCTGAAGCCTGCAGCGGTATTTCCCTGTAGCTCTCTCCCAGCTGGCATCACACCAGCAACCACCGACCTGTGAAATATCTGAGGCAGGGACTGCATCTATCCCCAGCGCCTAGCCTAGCGCTCGGCACCTGGTAGATTCTCAGTAAATATTTGTGGACTGAATGAGGGAATGAGAAGCTGTCAGTGACAGAACAATAATGATATCTAAGCAGTCAACAATAATGAGAGTAAACATCTGTTGCATG
>NW_005366529.1:0-826 GCF_000412655.1 Myotis brandtii | reverse complement strand
ATTTTCCTAATTATATACCTTACACCTTCCCATTTTGAGGTGGCCCTCGCTTTTATCCCCACTGAACCCATTAGCAGAAGTTCACCTCCAACCAGTAAATTCTTCATTAACTTAGAATTCTTCATGAAGATAACTGGACTCTTTTTTTGTGTAAAAAAACTTATAGCAAAATTAGTGAGTCTCATTCTAATCAAATCCAGCTTTCAGGCAATAAACCATTTATAACGCAGCATACCATTTTGGGAACATCACAGAGAAAATGAACGAGGGAACTTAAGGATGGAAACAGAGGTGAGATTCCTGAAAGGCTAATGGAGCTCAGGGCACACAGCAGCAACTGCACTGGATTTCAGTTCAATCTGAAAATAGTTTACTCCTTTTCTAATAAGAGGACTGAAAACCCACCCTACAATCTCTAATAGGTATAATACAAACAGCCAACGGTTATTCAAAAGCGAAAAGCTACGGCTTTTGAATCCAAATGGTTTAAAAATTAAACGTAAGTGATTATTATACTAGAGGCCTGGTGCACAAACTCGTGCATGGGTGGGGTCCCTTGGCCTGGCAAGCGATCAGGGCCTTGGGCCGTCTCACCCAGTCCCGATACCGATCGGGGCTGATGGGGGCCAGCTGGCCAGGGAGGGCTCTGGGGTGTGTCCAGCCCTCTCACCCAGTCCCGATTTGCTGGACCCCAGCAGCAAGCTAAACTACCAGTCGGACGTCTGCCCCCTGGTCGTCACTGCAGTCATAGCAACTGGTTGGACACAGCATATTACGCTTTTATTATACAGGATTATTACACAAAGACAACTAATATTTTTTTAAA
>NW_005366528.1:0-472 GCF_000412655.1 Myotis brandtii | reverse complement strand
AAATATTGGGGGGCCAGGCGAGTAAGTCCAACTCAAGAGAAAGGACTTCCACTGGTGCTCAGGCCTCACCAAGCTTTTATTGATCTGGGATACACCCATAGCATAGCCCTTAGGCAGGCAATTTCCAGTAACACACAGACTAGCCCATCAGCAGGCAATTTCCAGTAATAGGCAGACTATCTTATCAATAAGGATTTACATGAATATCTGGTGGGGAAGTTGCTTCAGCTACCATTGTCTGGACTAACTGGGTTCACAGCTCTGACCTTTGCTAGGACTTTAAGGGTCACCAGCCTTCCGGGTTCTCTGTCTATACTTCTCTGCCAGTGAAGACAATAGGCGGTTTCCCACACAGAGTGTCTCTGAACTATTTTTTATCCTTTAACCTTCCACCCCCACTTAAGTGAGAGTGGTTACTGTTTTTTTTTTTCATTAGTCTAGTTTGCCTCTGAATCTCAACTGAAACACCTAC
>NW_005366527.1:0-850 GCF_000412655.1 Myotis brandtii | reverse complement strand
CCCTTTGCCATCTCACAGAATGTGGTGTTTATCTTTGTGTGGTCCTTCTTGTTGCATCAGCCCAGGCAGCCCGGAGTCGCTGTGGCCAGGGGAAAGAAACTATCTGATTGGCCAGCAAGGTGGAGGAGCTTTTGGGGGGACAACATGAAATGGGGAATAGGTGGTACCCCAAATGAAATGTAGGTTGCTATAGCCAAATGGTAGGAGATGAAATGCAAGCAATGAACAGAAATCCATTCCAGTTCACAAATATTCCTGAGCAATCAAGGCTCATAGGAATGAGGGTAGATTCCCAAGAGATCTTCGGCATGAGTAAGAATATTCATTTGGAGGTAAAATTTCTTGTAACAAATCGCAAACGCCTCAGTAGTATTCGCTCACATGCTGTAAATATTACCAGGCTGACAGAAGTGGATGGGCTGTTAGAGGACTTGAAGCTTCTTTGCCAGCGGATCACTAGTTGTTCATGTGATGGAGTCCCTCCAAGAAAATCTGCGAAAGAAGCAGCCCGAACCACAGGGACAGGAGGGAAGATTCTGTGGGAGTTCCTGTGCTCCCCCACTTACACACTGACCGAGCCCCAGGCAGTCATGCAATTTGTGTCCGCAACCTAGGACTGGCCCACAATGACGTTATGATTAGCAAGTTTGGTCTCTGTGTTCTGAGCTGCTCTGGGTTCAGCCTGGGATAGAAAGGAGGGAATGAGAAAACATGATTCTGGTACTCACACCACACAACCTCTTTATTTCTTCTTGAGACATCAATGTTCAGTTTGGATGGTGAGGAAAAGCCAAGTACCAAAGACAATGGCTAGTTCTTCCATTTGTTCCAATGAATCCCAACGGAGAAA
>NW_005366526.1:0-538 GCF_000412655.1 Myotis brandtii | reverse complement strand
GGATATTTATAACATCATTCTCAGGCCATACAAATTTTCAACTTAAAAATGAGCCTGCTGAACCAAGATGGCGGCATAGGTAAACACCGGAAATTGCTGCCTCACACAACCACTTCAAAAATACAACTAAAAGACAAAATGGACATCATCCAGAACCACAGGAAGGCTGGCTGAGTGGAAATTCTACAACTAGAAGGAAAGAGAAAAGCACACTGAGACTCAGAGGAGGTGTGGAAGTAAAGTGCAGAGGTACGGAGGCCCACGCGGAAAGGGCTGGCAACTGAGGATGCAGTTGTCTTTTTCAATTGGGAGGGAGACACAAGCTCCTGATGGCCCTGAACTCCAGTTCCAGGCGAGTCTCTGGGGACCCAGACTCATGTGGGGAGAAACTGGACTGTCTGGCAGCAGGCAGAACTCGATGCGGCTTTCTCTCAGATGTGCTTGCAGCTATTACCGCAAAACACTGAGACCCAGGACCTCTTAGGGCAGATCTGAGGATCAGTCATAGATGTTTGCTCTGCCCTGTTGATTCCCTGAG
>NW_005366525.1:0-848 GCF_000412655.1 Myotis brandtii | reverse complement strand
CAATTCAGACATGTCAAAGAGAAGCTCTAAAGTGGTTCCTTTAAGTGTAGAAGTGAAAGTTTTTGATGTAGTAAGAAAAGAAAAAAAATCATATGCTGAGGTTACTGAGATCTACAGTAAGAACAAATCTTCTGTTGTGAAGTTGTGAAGAAAAAAGGAATTTTTACCAGTTTTGCTGTTGCACCTCAGACTGTGAAAATGACAGCTGTGGTATGTGATAACTGCTTAGTTAAGATGAAAAAGGCATTAAATTTGTGGGTGGAAAACCAAATGTGTCCTGATTGACAGCATTGCATTGCGCCTGAAAGCACTGTGCCTAATGCCACGTCACAATACCTACATCTTTCACCTACTTCATCGCATCATGTAGGCATCAGATCGTCTTACATTATCACAACAGGATGAGTGAATATAATATAGTAAGATACTTTGAAAGGGTGCACATTCACATAGCTTTTATTAAGTATACTGTTACAATTGTTCTATTTAAATATTAGTTATTATTGTTAACTTCCTATTGTGCCTAAGTTGTAAATTAAACTTTATCATATGTATGTTTGTATAGGAAAAGCAGAGTACATGTAGGGTTCACCACTGTCTGCGCTTTCAGGTATCCATTTGGGGTCTTGGAATACATCCCGACACTATTGTACATTTGGTGAGTTAGAAGCATAGATAACAATCCAGAATTGTGATTGGCATGTGAAGTACTGGGATCTGATGCTACCTACCTCCAGGTAAATAGAATCAGAATTGAGTTAAATTGTAGAATGCTCAGTTGGTGTCTGAGAGTTGCTTGGTGGTGTGAAAAAAAACCTCACATTGGAGTTGGGTGCAGAATCCCAACA
>NW_005366524.1:0-839 GCF_000412655.1 Myotis brandtii | reverse complement strand
CCTCAGCCATGTCTATGTTACCCACTGCGAGCATCTTATACCCTAGGATTGTCTGTTTTTTAAGGTGCTGCTTCTGCTGCAGCATGATCTGCAATTTGTTGCCTAGAGAGAGGCTGGGGGCGGGGGTCCTGCAGTGAGAAGGTCAACTCCAGGTCAGTCTTCACTAATCCACTGGGGAGCAGCAAAATCTGGTCAGACCTCAGGATGCACTTTGAGTCCTTAATTCTCACAGCTATCACTAAGGAGGTGATCTCCTTTGCAAGGGCCTTTAGAACCACCAGCTTGGTTAAGGTGAGGTTGCACAGCCTGGGCATGCAGGTGGAGGTGGAGCTGCAGCAGTCCACCTCCCAGGGAGCAAGAGGTTTATGGGAACCTGTTTTTTTACGGGCAGGGGGGATGCTGTCCAGCTCTGCTGGTGGTGGAAAAGCTATAGCTGCAGGACCCATAGAGGTTTTATTTCCAACTTTGTTGGCACAGGGGGGGCACGTTCCATGAGAGGCAGCTCATAAACTGCCAGATGGGTTGGGCGCTACAGCTCAAACTGAACCACCGGGCGGGCACTCAGTGATTGGTGGCAAGAGGTGGGGCAGGAGTGACCACAGGGGCACACGCTAACCTGGCTACCTTGCAAACTCAGAGACCTAAAGTAACCACCAAGGATGTTCTGAAATAAAACTTTTAAACTAAATCAGTTTATGGTGGGTAGTCATGTCCTAGGCCGGCATTTTCATGACAAAGGTCAATTGTTACCTTACCTGAGCCTGTCTGTTGTCTTTTTGCCTATAGTATAACATATCTTTGAAATGTCAATATAACTTTCCTTTATTCAGACTCCTGAA
>NW_005366523.1:0-792 GCF_000412655.1 Myotis brandtii | reverse complement strand
GCATAGCTCAAAGCCATAGATATTAGTGTGCAGAAGGACTACGTTGGGATCTGTGCTGGGTGTAGGGGGGGATATAGGCAGAGATGGGGGAGCCCCATGTGAGGAGGTGGAGCCCCATGTGAGGAGGTGGGGAGAGGGAAGCACAGGAGCTCCTAGGCAAGAGACACAGAGCGAGATAGTGAGACCTGGAAGCCAGGACAGGAGAAGGGGTTATGGGAGGAGCAGGATTTCGAGGCACCCGTGGGTGGGCAGTGACTTGACTCTGGGTCCTGTAGCACACCCCAGACTCTGACAGGAGGGAGACTTTCATATACATTTTACTAATTCTCTTTCATCTTGGACACTTCTATTATAGAGAATGGGCAAATAGCAATATTAAAATATTTCCTCTAATTAATTCCCTTTAATATGCATGAATTTCATACACCGGGCCACTAGTTAAATATATTTAATGATTTTGTTGTTTAGATTCCACATTTAAGTGATTTTATATGGAACGTGTCCTACTCTGGCTTATTTCACTTAGCATACAAACCTGCAGGTCCATCCATGCTGCCGCAGAAAGTAGGACTTCCTTCTTTCTCACAGCTGAGTAGTACTCTATCGTGTAAACGTACCACAGCTTTTTAACCCACTCATCTACTGATGGGCACATGGCTGCTTCCACATCTTGATTGTTGTAAATAATGCTAAAATGAACATAGTGGATGTGTATAGTCTTTCGAATGAGCATTTCGGGTTTCTTCGATGATATCCCCAGAAGTGGGATCACTGGGTCTAATGGAAGTTCCA
>NW_005366522.1:0-987 GCF_000412655.1 Myotis brandtii | reverse complement strand
CCAGCCATCAATCACAACAAAAACGGGACAAACCCAAACACAAATAAACACAAACAACCTCACTTTCACAGCTGAAACACACTAATTCCAAGCAGCGATTCCCAGTGCAACAGTTACACGGAAGAACAAAACTGAACAGAAACAAGCACAAAACATCAGTGCAATACAAACATACAACCGAACACAAAAGGCCAATTGACCGAACTCACCACGCCAAAATTAGCCATCGCCGTTCAGCGATGCAATAAATCGACATTCTCCGTGAACAACGGTCAGCGCAGCAAACAAAACACGGCCAGTTCACTGAAAAACAAACGGATAACAATCAGTACAGGAACTTATGGAATGAGTCTACGACATAAACGCTACTTAGCATGTCTTCAGATATCCTTGTTTTCAACACCATGGTGCTGACAGCCAAGGGAATCATCATGAACACGTCTGTATGCAGCACGAAATAGTCAACAGTATCAAAGTCGCCCCATATAAAAACAACGCAAAACACACAACTCCTCCACTCGAACAG
Organism: Myotis brandtii; assembly: GCF_000412655.1. Lineage (NCBI taxonomy): Eukaryota > Metazoa > Chordata > Mammalia > Chiroptera > Vespertilionidae > Myotis > Myotis brandtii. Next base: position 461 of record NW_005366522.1, on the reverse strand, counting down.
AACAACAACAATCGCACCAGCCATAACCTCATGTCAAACAGACTGACACACAACAGCTCAGATACAAGCACCAACGAACAACACTCACGAAACACTCAACTCAACGAACTGCACTGCAACCGTCCCACTATAATGTGCGTAACGCTTGGCGATCTCGTGCGCAGAGCCACACACGCATCGTGGCGGCGTGACGAACAACATCAATGTCAGAGGACTATAGCGCACCAAGGCACACGACCATGGGCGACTCTGGCCTCTACAGCGACGAAAACAGTAGCACCAACCCTACCAACAACAACATCAACACACACACAAATCAATCGAAAAGTCAAGAAAAACACAACACATCATCATCGTCCACAACATCGCTCGCAAGCACAGTGTGCCAGCATCTGCGCGCCCTCCACATGCAAACCAAAATTAACCAGCCATCAATCACAACAAAAACGGGACAAACCCAA
>NW_005366521.1:0-1094 GCF_000412655.1 Myotis brandtii | reverse complement strand
CCCAACACCATTTATTGAAGAGACTGTCTTGACTCGAAATTATGCTCTTTCCTTCTTTGTCAAATATTAAGTGAGCATAATGGCTTGAGTCAATTTCTTGGTTCTCTGTTCTGCTCCATTGGTCTATATGTTTGTTCTTGTGCCAGTACCAGGCAGTATTGAGAACCGTGGCTTGGTAATATAGCTTGATATCTGGTATTGTGATCCCTCCAACTTTGTTCTTCTTTCTCAGGATTGCTGTGGCTATTCGGGGTCTTTTTTTATTCCAGATGAATTTTTGGAGAGTTTGTTCTAGATCTTTGAAATATGCCATTGGTATTTTAATGGGGATTACATGGACTATATAATTTGCTTTGGGTAGTATGGACATTTTAATGATGTTGATTCTACCAATCCATGAACATGGTATGTTCTTCCATTTGTTTATGTCTTCCACTATCTCTTTTTTCAATGTCCTGTAGTTTTCTGAGTACAGGTTTTTTACCTCCTTAGTTAAGTTTATTCCTAGGATATCTTAATTTTTTTGGTGCAATGTTAAATGGGATTAGTTTTTTTCATTTCACCTTCTGTGAGTTTATTATTGGTGTATAAAAATGTCATTGATTTCTGGGTGTTAATTTTGTATCCTGCTACATTGCCGAATTCATTTATTAACACTAGTATTTTTTTTTCATGGAGTCTTTGGGGTTTTCTATGTATAGTATCACGTCATTTGCGAATAAGGACATTTTTACTTCTACTTTTCTAATGTGGATGCCTTTTATTTCTTCTTCTTGTCAGATCACTATGGCTAGCACTTCCAGAACTATATCAAACAGGAGTGGTGAAAGTGGGCATCCCTGTCTTGTTCCCGTTCTCAGGGGAAATGAGTTTAGTTTTTGCCCATTCAGTATGATATTGGCTGTAGGTTTGTCATATAAGGCTTTTATTATGTTGAGGTATGATCCCTCTATTCCCACTTTGCTGAGAGTTTGTATCATGAAAGGGTGTTGGATTCTGTCAAATGCTTTATCTCCATTGATTGATATGACTATCTGATTTTTGTCTCTCAGTTTGTTTATGTATCACATTTATTGATTTGCAGATATTGTACC
>NW_005366520.1:2343018-2384436 GCF_000412655.1 Myotis brandtii | reverse complement strand
GACACGCGTGTCATAGGTTCGCCATCACCGCTCTAGAATGCTCTTCTGTCTCTCTGATCCAAGTTCCTGCACTCATTGCTTAAACATGGGGACAGATACCCCACTGGGGCTATATGTAGCAGAGGAATGATTATTCTTGGACAAGTGTTTTTCACACTTCTTAAAGTAGAAATGTAGTGATTTCTAAGGAAAAGGTACAGATGCTTCCACCGCTAAGGATGGAGGTGTATACAAGAATGTAGCCTTGTAAGTAGCTTGTCTTGCAGTTTGAACAGAGGTGTTTGAATAACCAGAGAAACTAAAAACCTTGGGGTTTACTTCCTGGGTGCTTCTCATAAATTGTGGAAGGTTACAGCAAGGAAAAAGAGGCATTTTTCTTGTCCTCACATTCACAGAAGTCTTTTGGGGGTTTGATTGTTGTTGTTTCTGCTTCTTGTATGGGAAGCAGAGGGAGTGCAGGCTCCCAGGCTTCTGATCAGCCTTGTCCTCATTCTTTAAGCCTCCTGAGCAGTGCTTCCACTAGCATCAGCAACAGCAACAGCAACAAAGTTCTGGGAGTGTCAGTAGAATGTTGGCTCCTGGGGTTACCACAGCTTTCCTTCTTTGTGCTTCTCCAGCCCTAAGGACAGTAGCTGCTTCCTGCAGTGACTGATCTCTGAGAAACAGTACCTTCACTTCTTTGTGTACCTAGCCCTTCAATACTTGTGTACTCATTTTCCTGCTTTAAAATAGCCTTTGCCTGAAGTAGTTATAATGCTGCATGCAATGCAGGGGTGAGAAGATGTGGGCGTTGAGTAGGATGGTACCAGTGGAGATGGAGAAATGTGCAGCAGAGACAACCCACCTTGCTGATACATTAGATGTGGGAGAGAGAAAAATGAAAGGATCAAAGATGATTCTTGTTTTTGGTTAGAGAATCTGGTGTATCTACTGAGATAGGGAAGAATTCAAGAGGAGCAAATTGGGCAAGATATAAAGCTGCACTGAATAGTATCTGTGGGCATTCGGATATCAGAGAATGCCCTGTGCCTAGTAAGAATCTCTACCTCTATAAGATTAGTTTAGTTGAAGTAGGAGAGAAGAAAGAGACTGTGCTTACACAATTATGTCATTTAAAAGTCAGATTAGGTTAGTGGTTATAACTGGGCTGCAGGATAAGACCAGCTTATTAGGATTTTATAGTATTTTGAGGATTTTATGGTACTTTGAGGATTTTATTTTTAATCCAGAAAACTAGTAAGAATTGCACAACGAACACACAGGTATCCACCACCAAAACTGGCAAGGGAGGACATAAGAAATGAGAATAATAGACGAAAGAAATGAAAAGTGCATGTTTGAGAGAAGAATGGAAGGCAAAGAAGAAATACACGATAAATCTCATAGAATATTTCCTGAACAAGGCGTATTCCTGTTTGGGTGTAAAAAGATGCTACATAAAAATAATTCAGTAATAATACATACTAATAATGAATTAATTTTGCATATTTAAAATACTATATATCATATAACAAAACACAGCATAGCAGTGGTTTTCATCTGCATTTAATATTTTAAATGAGTGTTTTAAATATTACCATTTCATTGTACATACTCATTGCATTTATGAATTAGAACATACTTCTTAAAAGATGCCTTCATTTCATAGTACTATGTTTTTAATGATGTGCAAATATTTAAGCAAGTGAATAAAATATTCACTCATTCTTAATGTATGTGGTATTCCAATCCAATTTTTGTCACTCCAAATCATAATACTTTCCTAAATCAGCTGCAATTCGAGTCATTTGAGTAATATATAAAAAGTTGCAAAATAAATTGAGATCACACTTGGGCTAACTATAGAACACACTAAATTCCTGACAGACACCACACATTATGGAGAGTAGACATTCACTTCTATATAGTAATTACAGAACTACAGACACATGCCTCTCAATCAATGACATTAACAATGAATCACAACAAAGACAATGACCATGAACATTTCTTTACAATGGAAATTTCTGAATCACAGATAATAATAAAATTATCTTGAACAATATTCAACACAGTGCAATTTAGCCATTGAGACACCTTTCAGAGATATTTGTTTTTAACCAAAGAAAATTTAATTGGAGAGATTTCCCTCCAAATTTTACTCCAAATTCATTTATAAATCTTCTCCTAAATATCACATTATTTATTTTATGGCTGTCTTTTTTATTGTTATACAAATGAGAAATTTTATTTATTATATAATTGAATAGAATTAAATATTACTACACTGTAGACATGATTGAAAAAATGCATGGTATATATTAACATCCCAAACACATATATGAAACTATTATTTAAATGATGTTGTTTTTCTAGATGTCTATAAAAACAAATTAGCCCTTCAAAATGTTCTAAAGAATTTTTTTTCCAGAATACAAATTCTATTCATATTTTTTAAGTAGCGTGTTAGAATGTGTGAGATATATTTGCCATTAAACCTTTCTGTGTGAAATCTAAATACTAAATCACTTAAATGAGTCCTATCTCAGCTTCTGAACAGAGTTATTTATAATATCTTTGGAATATAATCAGGTGAACTACACATAACCATCTGGACATTTTGTTTCCTACAAATAATTTGCAATGGTGGAGTAAAACATTTTGTTTGTTTCTTGTTAAACAGACATGATAAAATTGTCTTTATAGAGTAATAATCTTTTTCTGACTTTCAAAACAAGGTAGTCCATTTGCAGCAGCTTGATATAAAGGAAAACAAATAATTGTCATTAATATTAAGAAAACACTATCACATCTACTGAAAGCATGATTCAACAATGGCTAAGAATTTAAAATGATAAAATACACTCCAAGTAGTGTTCATCTGCTTTTAACATATGAATAAAGATTCTTGAAGGAGTTGGAGAATTTTACTTATTGAGCAGTCTAGATAATTAAATAATTACACATTTTGATTGAAAAATATATGTAATTTATTAAAATAGAGACTCTAACTGCACTTCTCTAGCTAAACGTCTTTCAGATGCCAAGTTTATACTTTAATTAGAACAAAAGACCGACATTAACTTCAATGCAACATAATAATTCATGATAATGATTGTATATTAATCTCTTGAGCTTGCTGGAATATAGCACATGACATATGGTATAGTACAGGCACCTGTATGGTCCTTTGGGGACTGAGGTTGTGCATATTAATTAGCCCCTGGAAAACAAAATCTGCCTCCCTCTGAGAAAAGCTACCTCAGTACTTACTGGCTTAAGACATCAAAGGAATTGGAATACTGTTGGGCTCTGTCTACACTCATCAAATCTTTGTCTAGAATCAGCTGATCCTGAGTTAATTCTTGACAGCATCCTACTTAAGAAATTAGAGTAGTCATGCATTTCTTTGGCTTCAATGATTGGAGTTTGGCTGAAAACATCAAAATTACCAGTTTGGTTACAGAAAACTATATAACTATATGCTTCATACCAAAAATAATCTAACCAGAAACATTAAAATTTGAAGCAGCTTCTTTTTCTTGAGTGCTACTTGAAAGTGCCTCAGTTTAATCCTTCACTTTGTAAATTCAGATACAATCTGAATATGAGATTATAAATGTCTTTAAGAAATATGTCATCTTATAACAAGCAAGGCCTCAAGATTCTCAGCAGTCCCAGGTGTGCTAAAGCCTCTTCAGTGCACATCTTCGGAGGATAATGAAAAGATGTCATGGAAATAAGACTCTGGCTGATTTACAGATACATGCATATTGAGTCCAGTAGATCTTAAAATTACTCTCTGGGGGAAAAAGAGCCTAATCTAATTGCTGAAGTATATCTAGAAAGAGGAAACACAAAATTGAGTGGACATGGTGATGATCACGAAAGGTTAGATTTTTAAAAAAATTCTTTGCAACTCTTCTGTTAAATTCATATCACTTGCAATTTCGAATTTCATAAACGAATCCACTTAACTAAAAAATATTTGCACTCAATGGAGTGCTTAGAACTCTGAAGTTTCTTAAGATCTTTCAGAATAGCATTTCTTTAAGCTCAAAATGTAAGCATATGGAAGAAATAAAGACTCACTACTGCAGTTAGGCAGAATATTTTTCATAATTATCACATTCTTTGTTCCCCACCCCCCTTGATTTCCTCTGTGCTCCTATGATGAAACGATTATGTTGTTATGTTTATTGGAATATGTGGACCATTTCACTTCTGTTCAACACGTGGATTGACAGTTTAAAGTAATTCCTTTCTATTAAGAAAATATGACTAAGACGCAGTTAAATAGCCTATTACATCAAAGAGATGACGATGTGCTACCCTCAGAGAAAGCTTACTTCTTGCAGTAGTTAATCACGCATACCACACAGTGCCTCTTAGAGCGTTTTTGGCTAGGTCTACCAATTTGTTGTGTAAATAATTACAGTTTTTCATTTGAGGCACAGATGCTGATTCATCATTAGGCAGTTGGCAATAAATCATCATTTATTTCAGTTTTATAACATTTATCTTTGCAATAGGGAAACCTACCTCATACTTATATTTATTTAAGTTAAAATGTCAATTAGTGATTCTAAGCTCTTAAGGATAATATAAAACTTTGGTTGTAAATTCAAGCACTTGCTTTATTTCCCCCCCTATGAAATTATATAGGCATTTTGAGGAGAAAATTGTGTAATGTAAGGCTTCTGTTTTTTTTTAATTTTTATTTTACATCTAGTTGTTATGATTGTCTACAATGGTGTATTAATTTTTAATACTCTTATAGATATTTTCTAACCTACCCACATATAGTTTGGTTGGTGGGCCACCATCATAAGGAACATTCGACCAGTCACTCAGTTAACTTTGCTCATTAAAAAAAAAATAGGTTGTTGTGAGGACTCAATGAACAAAAGTAGCAGGCACAGATGTTAGCTGTGTCTGCATCCTTTTTGGAGAAATACAATGGCTACTTTTACTCTCTCCTTTAATAGCAAAGCTTCAGGTACCTCCTGTTGTGACTCTCAGTTGTGTTTTGCTTTTGTTTGTTTGCTTTAGATATGCTGCCAAGTAATGCTTTCTCAGGAGCCAGGATTGATGTGGATTAGAAATTCTTAAACTTCAGAGTTCATAATGATCATCTGGGAAAACCTGCTGAAGATGAAGATGGCTAGGCCTCATACCCTAAAATCCACATTTTGAGAAATAGCGATCTAGCTTCCTGATTTAATACAGAGCTAAAATATGTTCTCATAAAAGCATTTCACTCAATGTCCTCCTTCCTACTTCTTTTGTCCTGTGGAAGCTCTCCCCACTTCCTCCTGAGTACCCAATCCTTTGCCTAGGAAGGTTTTATTTGTCAGGTAGAGTCAGAGAATAAGCTAGTCCTTCATTAGAGCAGTAACTCCAGTATATGCAGCATTTGGAAGAATGGCTGCTTTCTGAGGATGCACTGAAAGATTGTTCATAACCCTAGCATCTCAAGGAGGGAGCTAGATTTACTGCATTTCAAAGCAGAGAAGTGTAAATTCCAGTGTTGCTTTTGCTACTAGTTAGCTATGTGACTCTATCCAAGTTCCTTAATCACTTTGGCTTCAGGTATTGCAGCCCATAGGATGATAATGCTTTTCCTGGCTGAAGATAACATCTTAGGGCTTAGACCAAAATGTCTCTTACGCTTCCTTTTGACTCCAGAATACGTGCTCTTCCACAAAGGACAGTGTGTACCCTTCTTGAGCCCAAGTACCAGTGATGCAGATTTGGCACATTTTCTTAGCAGAATAACCATTTATGGTTTATTACATCTAGACACAATTCTATGTATGAAAGAGTGTGAGAATTAGCAGGCACCCAGATATCTCAGTAAGAATTGAAGCCTATTACCAAATCACCAAAAACACTTGCATAGGATTTTATTTACTTGGATCTATTGGGAAAAATTAGAATAATATAAATTTGGTGGAACCCTGAGGTAATCAGACCATAACAATAATGTTCTTGGTTAAGAAGTCTGTTGTAGTCAAATATATAGAGCAGCATGTATAAAACTGGTGGACATATATTTTAATTATAATTTAGTTTCTTCACATCTCTTAAGTAGACTAATAAAATGTGTTATTCCACAGTTAACTTCAGTTCTCTATATGTTATATGATATATCAAATATATAACTTCAAAGTGAAGAATACATAATATTGAGATTTTTATCTGTGTAGTGTGGTTTACCCAAGTACACTATCATTAAACAAAAAAAATGTGTGCTTTCAATGCTCTTACAGACTAAGACAGTGAATTTACTCAGAATTTTGTTCTAAACTGATAAACTATAAAATTGATCCTTATTTGCCTTTGCTTTAAATTCAACCCCAAATTAAGAACTGGAATGAATGCATTAAAGCTTGATTAAATATTTAAGATCCTTGAGTATAAGGCATTCTATTATTTGGCGCCACCCATGTCCATATGTATATTCTCATCTTTTCTTCGCTGTTGATTTCCGTGGAGCAAGGGACATTGATGTTGAGGTGTGCGGCAGCCTGGTCCTTCAGTCCTTTCCTGAACATGGCAAATATTTTCAAACAAACAAGTATATTGGTTTTAAAAAAAATCAAGCAGTTTCATTTCTCATGTAAAACTATGTGCACACAGGCAATTCAGATGAAAATGGATTTCTGCTTGAATTATCTGGCTAATTGCCTCAATTCTCTTCTTTGCCTTGAGCATATAAACATTACTTAGGGTAGGAACAGCCGAGCCTTATAAATCAATTAATCAATACTGATTAATTCTTTCCCCTCAACTTTAGGTTTCCTTTACACTAAGATTAGGTTTATGCTCATCTATAAAAAGCAAAGATTTAGACACACAGGTGCTGTCTGCAATGTTGCTGTGGCCGTGTATAACGGGGAAGTGTGTTTACTGTGCTGGGATAGAGAAGAAAGTCACATGAAATATTCTGAAAATATGTTTCCTCAGGGGATTTCCTTTATCCAGTATCAGAAGAAAAAGACTTAAATCAATTCCCAAGGGCAAGCTAAAAGTTTAAACTGTCACCTAACAGAATTCTAAGGTGTTGGGGAACCTTGGATGTCAGGGCCAGTCAATGACAATGTCACTATTAAGGGTTTTATTTTCCACAAGAGAAAATAATTGAAGTGTGGGAAAGACATATTCACACAGCGGCACTGTTTTTTTCTGCATAAAATTAGGATTATGACTATTATATCTATGTTCACTCTTAGTCACAACTAAGGATAAAAAAGAAAAACATATTGAACGTTTCCTCATAGATTTCAGGAGCTTTTTTCCATTGATCAAAACAACTATTTCTTTCATAGTAAGTCCTTTATGTCAGTGGCAAAAATAGCAATTTAATGCTTTTTAAGATACTTGGGGTTTTCAAAGAATGTGAGATGCTTTCATTTTAAAATAGCTCTGTTTCAGGGCTTCCAACAGAAACAGCACAAGAAGAAATTAGAAATATTGTCACCCTCATAAGACATATATCACCCCTGGATTTTTACAAAATCAACTGAGGCAAATTAAGGGTTTCAAAGCTTGTCACCTTATAAGTTGTTAGAAGAAATTTGCATTTAAATTGATCTGTGCAGCTACCTGGAGATTTTTCCCTGGAATGTTTATGGCTCTTTTTTTCATTAATACTTACAAAAATACAATTTCATAACCAGTGTATTACTACATCTAGTTGTGTTATGAACAGGCACTTCATTTCATAAAATAGAAACATTCAAAGTGGGTTTGGTCAACCAATCACTCAGTCAGAATACTTGAATTCTTCATAATGAATACTTAATAGTGAATTAATCTGCAACCATATCAACCCTCCATTTCTATTGCAGAAAGTAGGTCATTAAATGCTCTAACATAAGGAACAACTTCTGTTCCTATGTGCTTTATCCATAGGAGCGAAGATTGTCCAAAACTTCTTGGAACGCTTCCCCCCAAATATTTTATATATACTATATAAAAATACAGTAGATTTCTTTTTAATAGATAAATCTTAAGTATTATTTCAATAACTTGCTTTTGCATATTCAGAAATGCAGATATATGAAAAATATTAATTGTGCAAATGCTCTTTTTATATATGTCTATTAAAAATACAATCTAATAATAGCTTTAGATTTGTATAAAAAGCCATTGGCGGCGGCAGGGGGGTGGGAAGTCTTCAATGTCAGAAAGTCTATCAGATTGGAGCTTTTGCTTAAGGAATTGTAAACAAACTTTTTAAGATGCTGAGAGTTTTCTCAGTTCTTCCCATCCAAGACACTGTCGAACACATCAAGTCCTGCTTTGAAGTAAACCTGAGCTGAATTAATGCTGTGCAACACCTTTGACAGGGCTTCTTGAAAAGTCTCATTGGATGCAAGAGACTTGCAGCGCTCCCAAGCCTCCAGGAGGATTGAAAACTGGCTTGTCTTCTCATCAAGGTGGTACAGGATGTTTCTAAAAAAAAGAAAAAAAAAAGAAAAAAGAAACGTGTAAGTGATTCATGTGATTCATGTGCAGTGCTATTTGTATATCAAACATTGTAACAAATATTTAAGACATAGTGATATTTGTGATAGGTAAAGAAATGATAAAATTATAAAATATCATTTTTTTCAACCTCTAATGAATTCAGGGATATAAATACGGATCATCAAAAGTTTCCCATAGTGATGAGAGAGAGCGACCCAGACATTATGTATCTCCTGATGGAAGTACACCACACTATTGATAAAACAAAATAAAGCATTTTGCTAAAAATACTGCATCTGAATCTGATGAAGATTCTGAATCTAATTGCTAATGTATACGAGGGACACAGAAATGTGTTAAGTGATATCACAGTGTGTCATTAGCAAAATACAGACTGTGGGAAACTCTAAAAGACCAATGATCCAGTTTATTAACAAATACACTATAATAAAAAATAGGTGAAGGAGGAACCTTTAGACCATGGTTATGTGACCTTGTGCTGTGGACATCTGATGCTGGATAATTCTTTATTGTGGCAGTTGTCCTATGCACTGTAGGATGTTTAGCAATATCCCTTGCCTCCACTCACTGCAAACCACTAGTTGTCTCAGTCAGTTTGGGCTGCTATAACAGAATACCATAGACTTCTCACAGTTCTGAATGCTAGAGGCCTGAGATCAGAATGCCAGCATAGTTCGGACCACCAGGGTTCTTGGTAAGAGGACTCTTCCTTGTTATAGTCTCACATGGCCTCCTTGGTGGTGCACACAGAGAGAGCCCTCTGTCTTCTCTTTATATAAGGGCATTCATCCCATCACGAGGGCCCCACACATATAACCTAACCTAACCTAACCTAATTACTACCCAAGGCCCCACCTTCAAACATCATCACATTGGGGTAAGGATCTTAACATACACATTTTGGGAAAACACAAAAATTTAGTCTACGGCAATTGTTAAAATCATAAATGTCTCCAGATTGCTAAGAGTGTCCCTTACAGGCCCAAATTGCCCCCTGATTGAGAACTCCTGCTTTAGACTAAAATAAACATGTCAACCAGTGACAAAGTAGGTCTTTATTCAAACAAACTAAAAAATGAATAGTAATGTTCAATTGAATACTGAAGATTTGTTAATACTAAGGAATTGTTTGTATTTTCGGTGTGATGATGGTATCAATATGTTTATTAAAAGTGTCCTTATCTTTTAGAAATACACACAGTGATGTTTATAAGTGAAAGGTTAGCGAGTTTGGATTTGCTTCAAAATATTTTAGATGAAAAGGAGGGTGGAGTTATGGACAGTATAGGCAGAACAAGATTGACCATTAGGTAATTGTTGAAACTGGGTAATAGAATTCAATATACTATTCTAAAGACTTTAATGTAAGACTCAAAACTATAAAAATCCCAGAAGAAAACATAAGCAGTAAATCTCAGACATTTCTCATAATTTTTTCTGATACATCTCCTCAGGCAAGGGAAACAAAAGAAAAAATAAACAAATGGGACTACATCAAACTAAAAAGTTTTTGCAGAGCAAAGTAAATCATCCACAAAATGAAAAGACAACCCACTGAATGGGTGGATATATTTGGCAATGGTATACCTGGTAATTATTTCTTTATTAATATCCAAAATTTTAAAGAATTTATGCAACTCAAAACCACAAAGAACCAAACAATCCAATTTAAAAAAATAGGCAAAGGACCTGAATAGACACCCCACCAAAGAGGACATATAGATGGCCAGTAAACATATGAAAGATGCTCAATATCAAATCATCAGAAAAATGCAAAATTAAAACTACAATAAGGTATCACCTCACAGCTGTCCGAATGGCTGTCATCAATAAATCAACCAACAACAAGTATTAACCAGGATGTGGAGAAAAGGAAACCCTTGTTCACTGTTGGTGGGAATGCAGACTAGTGTAGCCACTGTGAAAAACAGTGTGGTGTTTCCTCAAAATATTAAAAATGGAACTACCTTATGATGATGGTGATTCCACTTCTCAGAATATATGTGAAAATACCCAAAACATGGGTTCTAAATAATATTTCTACCCCTATTTTCATTGAAGAACTGTTTATAATAGCTAAGATTTGGAAGCAGCCCAAGTGCCCATCAGTAGATGAGTGGATAGAAAAGCAGTGGAACATTTATACAATGGAATTCTTCTCAGCCATAAAAAGGAAGAACAATCTTACCTTTTGAGACAGCATGGATGAACCTAGAAGGTATTATGCTAACTGAAAAAAAGCCAGTCAGAGAAAGACAAATATCATATGATTTCACTTATATGTGGAATCTAATGAACAAAACAAAATAGAAACTGACTCATAGATACAGAGCACAGACCGAGAGCTGTTAGATGGGAGAGGGGTTGGGAGGCTGGGTGAAATAAGTTGAGGGATTAAGTAAAACAAAACAAAACAAAACAAAACCCCACAACTCAGACACAGACATCAGCATTTGATTATCCGAGGGAAGGGGAATGGGGGCAGGCACAAGAGGGTAAAGGGGGTATAAATGGTGATGGAAGGAGCCAAGACTATGGTGATGAACAAACAATACAATGTACAGATTATGTATTATAGAATGATACACTTGAAACCAATTTTTTAACCAATGTAACCGTAATAAATTCAATAAAATATATTAAAAAATAAACAAACATATATAGTAACACAAATGATTTAATAGTTAAGGTATTTCAAGGATAAAAAGTTTAAAATGTATTTTAATTATTTAATCTTTTAACAAGAACTCCTTATCACAGTTATTATACTGATTTATTTTTCTACTGACTTACTAATAAAAATAAATCAGTATAATAACTATATTTAATCAGTTTTCATAATATATATATATATATATATTTTGAATTCTCTCCCCTTTATCCATGTTCAATTGTAAATCATTTCATGAAAAATATATTTCCAGAACTTATGAATGTAATATATATTTTCAAAAGCTCTACCAAATACTTCCATTCCTTGAGGGTTCAGCATGCTGAGAGTCAAAAATATTATCACCCTTGTTATCCAGAAATGCCCCCTAAATGAATTGTACTAGTGCAATTAATATATTATGTAGAGCATGTTTAATGATTATCATGCTGTTACAGTGACTTCTGTACATTTTTGAAAGTCATTGGCATGAAACACATTTCTACCTAACATTCTATGGTTATTAAATGTTAAATATCATTAATATTATTAATATTCTATTTAAGGATAAGATGACATTAATAAAATATGCTTATAAAGGTTGCAGGATTAATCCTTTCATGACAATTCATTTAAGCATGAACATAGGCTCTAATATAGTATGAAAAATTTCAACCATACTCCTGTAAAATATCTAGGAGAGAGATAATGTGGAGGAATAAAAATACATCCTAAAGAGAATGTTTAGGTTGAAAGCACAAGAAGTGTGATTATTGTTGATTTTTTTATTAACTGGAAAGCAATACATATATTTCCTAAAGACCAATGTAATGGAGTCTGTAATGTGCCAACATTTGCTTTTTCTAACTAGGAAGCAACACAGTAACATATTTTTAAAATGACTGTAAACAGACCATGCAAATAGAAATGGATCCTTTTTTGGCTGGTGAAATTCTACAAGGAGCTAAACACATTTTCCATATGCTACATCCATCAAGTAGTAGGCTGTGCAAGCTATTATGTAAGATAAATACTCATATCCATTTCTATCCAAACTGGATACAAATCAGCATAAAACTACAGATACTGATATTTTAGTAGGGAAAAAAATAACCTGAGTTTTTCATCATAAGAAAAAACTTTCATTTTGGGTAGCTGCTGATATAACTAGAGTTAGTTGATCTTTATTATAATAGAAGCTTTTCACCTTTATAGATTGCTTTACCTTAAAATAAATTGAGGATACCAAAGATATCTTCTTTAAATTTTTATGAGAAAGATAATTTCTCCTACTGATTTTCAGAAGGAGCTCATCTTTTCCTATTTCTCTTTGTGTACTAAAGCCTGCTTAGCTTACTGCTTATCTAAATATATAAAAGCCTAAGCGACTGACCAAACAGGCTGCATGGGGTGACCAGGCCGGCAGGGGGGTTAGTGAGGGCCAACCAAACAACTGAGCAGCAGGCTGCGTGGGGTGACCAGGCAGGCAGGGGGGTTAGAGGCCAGCAGGGGGGTTAGTGAGGGACGACCAAACAACTGAGCAGCAGGCTGCAAAGATGGCAGTGCCCACAGCCAATAAGGAGGGAATGTGCTAATTGACTGCCATGCCCTCAAAGATGGCAGTGCCCACAGCCAATAAGGAGGGAATGTGCAAATTGACTGCCATGCCCTCAAAGATGGAGGTGCCCATAGCCACAAGATGGAGGTGCCTAGTCCCCTCAGCCTTGCTGGGGCAGCAGGTGCACCTGCCTCCGGAGTCCCCCAGTCCCCTTAGCCCCCAGCTGCCCAGGGCTGGCCTGAGGTGCAGACAAGCCTCAGATGGCAGCTGCCCAGCTGTCCGAGGCTCATGTAACCAGGGCCGGCCGAGGCTTGTGCTGATGGCAGTGGCAGCAGCAGAGGTGTGATGGGGCGTTGCCTTCTCCTGATAACCGGGTCGCCTCCCGCTCCTGAGGGCTCCAGGACTGTGAGAGGGGGCAGGCCAGGCTGAGGGACACCCCTCCAGTGCATGAATTTTCATGCACCCGGCCTCTAGTATAAAATAAATTTCTGTATTGGAGCCCTTTTCCAAAAATATAACTTCGCATTACTTTAATTTTAATATTTAAATGGGAAAAGAAAAAACAAACCATGTTTTTACTCAGCCATGTTTTTACATTTTATCACATATATTCCTATATATTTCTTAGTTCTGAGAACTTTCTTACAGGATCAATAATTAACCCTAAATACTCCAAGATCATTCCTGGGAAGCAAAACTACCATTGTGCAATTTTTTGATATACAAATACTTCCTGCCTTTTAAAATATTTTAGTTAGATCAATGCTTCTAGTAAAAGTTTCTAAGTCAAAATTCTTTTTATTCCCATGTAATGTCACCAAAATTAAACCTCACTTAAAAGGAGGTAAGATTTCAACAATATATGCTATATCAGAGTTCCAAACATGTCTCTGTTTCTCATTTATGGACCCATATTCTTCAGATTAGATAGTCAAAAGGCACATATCTGGAAGGGGAAAAAAAAGGGTGACAAGAGAAAAAAATACATTTGAAGAGTTTCCATGTCAAGTGTCTGTCCTTTCCATCCATAAGAATTGTATTCCTCAGTGAACCACTCCTGGTCTTATACATACCTGCTTTAGTCCAGTTCAGAAAAGTTTCCTTGGAGAAAGAATGGGCTGTGTTATTTAGTCAATAAATCACCATCCCATTTGCATACACACAACATGTATCTCAGTATGGTATGCAGAGACATCAGACCTAATTAAAATATTATTTAATTGAAATCATTTTAGGAGTTATCCTGTTTAAAATAACATTAATTCCACCCTCATGCCTATCTCCCCTCATCTGTAACAATTTGAATCTTATAAATGTAATTCATACACAGTCATTCTGACCCACACACAACACAAAGGGACTACTAAAAGGAAAGTGTAATACATTATTGATGACACTAATGAAATTACAACACACATCACTCATTTTAATGGGTCTGTTTCAATGACACATCACGGTGACCAGGAAAGAGCAGCACCAAATTCAGAAACCTAATTAATAATCAGTGAAGGAGAGGAAGCATCTTTACTCAACTGACAAATCTTTTCCGCTCAGCAAAGCAAAGGGAAACTGAAGAGAATGAATTTTGAAATAAAGGTATCTGAAGTCTTCATGAGTCATTTCCTTAAATGTAAATTAGCAGATTAATGGTGGAAACGATAGCCTCTTTCAAATGTCTCTTCTGATATTTGTACTAGAGGCCTGGTGCACAAAATTTGTGCACTTCGGGGGTCCCCCCAGCCTGGCCTGTACCCTCTCACAGTGTGGGAGCTCTGTGATTGATCACCCCAAAGATGTAGGCATTGCCCACCCATCTGGAGATCATTGATGGATTGCCCCAAAGAGGTAGGCCAGAGCCAGGGGTCCTGCCTCCGTGATGGGCACGGGGCCACAGGAACCCTTACAGAAGCTGCACGGAGCAGCCACCGGGACCCGCCCCCATGGAGTGCGCAGGGCCCCAGGAATCTGGACCCACCCCCACAGCACGTGTGGGGCTACGGCATCCACGGGGCCGCAGGAACCCCAGCAGAAGCCACGTGGAGCAGCTGCCGAGCCCCGTCCCTGCTCCACACACCCGCTGTGTGCACAGCCATCTTGTGACAGCATGAGGGCATCACAGTGTGACAGCGTGAGGACCACCTAGGCTTTTATTAGTAAAATATGGGCACAGGATGCCACCCAACCTAAACTTGAATTAACATTCATTATACCCATGTTGAGAAACTCCTAAATAAAATCACACTAAATAATAAGGCATGTCTTCCAAACTGACTGGATATACATGCTGAATGCAGAGACGAAAGGCAAACTCAATTTCTTGCAATTGTTGCTAACTCTTTTCAGGGATTATACTGACCGTACTCCATAGGTAATAGTGGATTGCTATATTTATATCAAATTAGAAAATATTATTTGATACTATGTCTGTGAGAATTCACAAAAGACATGACTATACTCTGCATAGTACACATTTAAACTTGGTCTATACTAGCAAATGCAAAATGAGAATTAAGACTATTGTTGATATGGTCAAGCCATAAACTCACTACACAGACAACCTAGGCAGAAACACACCTGTGATAGATTATTTGCAATAATGGCTATAATGTCTCTCCTCCCTGTATGCGGGCCACTTCAAAATGTGACTCTGCAGATCTTTTTGTCAAGAGGTGGGGTGTATTTCCCTACCTCTTGAATCTGGTTTGACCTTAATATTTGCTTTGACCAACAGAATGTGGCATACGTGGTAAGTCTATGCCTCAAAAGGTCTTGCATGTTTCCTCTCTTTCTCCGGGATCCTGCCAAGGCACTATGTAAACATCCTGGGTTCGTGTGCTAGAAAAAGAGAGAACACAAGGAGCAGAGAGGAGCTGTTCTGATAAGGCCTTCCTGTCCTAGCAAGAGGCACTGGTTATAGACATAAAATCAGCCAAGAGATATCCACTGGACCAGAAGAATTGCCCAGCTGAACCCAGCCTAGATGGCCATATTAAAGAATTATGGACAAAATATATAGTTGTTTTAAACCACTAAATTTTGGGATAATTTTCAATGGAACTATAGATAATTGATATAATTTGGTATTCTTTTTCTTTCCTGTGGGAGAGGAAGGACTTATGTTGCTGTAGGCATCCATTCTCTATTCTCTATCGATATAATTGTTAGAGCACAATATATGATGTGGATTTAACAGTTCTTTAAATAACTGGCTAAATTCAGAAGACACTTTTGGAAAATTGTGCCAAACAGTCTACATGAGGTATGCATTACAAAGTTAGGATATCTGTGTCAATTCATTAGAAGTTTTAAAATCTGGTTTTTGGGGATTTTTTTTTTCACTAAATAAAAAAATAAGTTAACCATCACAGCATCATACTATTGTTGTTGGTTTTTTTGTTTTTTTGTGGTTTTTTTTAAACTTGTATCAATTGTTGAATTACAGCTCAAGAAATAAACAAAAATAATTCTGTCTGTTTCTATTAAGATTACATATAAAATATAGCAGAGAACAGTAAACAACTGTCTGCTATAGTCGGTGTCTCAAGACTTCTCAGTCCACCTAACTACAATTGTTTCTCAAGAGAAAGTTTTTGAGAAAAAGAATATCTCTTCAGACAACATTCAAAGCATAGACTTCTTGAATGGTACAGTGCTGGATGATTTATCAACATAGAGGACATAGAAATAAGACAAAGATAACTCAATCTTTAGCACCGTCCAGAATTTGGAGAAGATGGTGATACATTTGACCACTTCTTATTCACCCTCATGTAATTGTTTTCTTGTTTTTATTGTCATTTCATCACTGCTGTTTTTTATTTTATCTCTAATTACATGTGTGACCTAAATCTCAATATCTAGATAACTTTTTTCTTAACTTATTAGGAACTCCTTTTCTTTAGTATTTCAGCTTATACTCATCAGCAATTAAGATCTGGTCAAGCCATACTCCAAGGACAACTTCTTTTGAATGCTCTAGTCCCTTGACAATTAACATAATATCCTTTAATCTATGTACCAAATATTTTCATTTGACCTTTCTTCTTTATTCTTTCCTTATCTTCATTGCCTTTAGTAAACAGCAGTGCTGAGGACACAAAATGAGACAAAATAGGTAATTCAGCTTTTTTTTTTCATTTATTTTCTGATTCCACTGATGAAAAGGATGTGAGCTATTTGTTTTGAAAAGTTCACTCCAAAGCCAAAAGTTTATAATTTAAGCTGTGTCTATTTAAACAAAGTCAGTAATTGAGCCAACATTGATTTTTTTTTTACTTTATTATAACTAACAGCCCTTATTAATTATATAAGTAAGTCACTGTGTTAGGTGCTCAGGGACAGAAAAGAAAAGCTAATTTATGTTGAAAGACAAGCACATAATGAATAAATTAAAATGTTATTTTAATGTAATGCCCATATAATGCATTTAGAATACTACATAGTATGCAATGATTTATTTTTATATTTTATACGAATTTTTACTTTATCCTCTGTCTATATTAGACTATATACCTATTATTCTATGTATATATTAGTTAGAAACACTGCTTTGTAATAAATGTCTTTGTGTATCTTGTCCCACTATTTCATATACTCTTTATGGGCATATAATGCAAACTCTATAAATATTCTATGCAGTATTTACCATATATGGTATGTTTTGTGGGTAAAGCTCCAGGGGTAGATCCTAATAGGATAACCTGGTTCCTCTGATTCCAATTGCCATAATATTGATTCAGATAACACAGTCTTAATTAAGTCAGCATAGGTAATTCTTTAACCAAATGGATTATTTCAGCAATGGCTATAAGACCAAATCTCAGAAATAAAGTTTGAAGAGAGACCTTCTGCAGGATTCTAAAAGCAGTAGTTTATTGTTTTTCTGAGATAGCTAAAAAGGTAATCCGTTTTATCCCTTACAATACTAAGGGTATGGATATAAAATCTTTAAATTCCAACAGAAGAAAAATCAGCCTTCATAGAAGGCTGAGCAGAGAAACAAAAAAGTAAATTTATTGCTTAGTCATATCATAGAGATGCTGAATCAAACAATTGAAAATCTGTTCTTCCTGACTCAATTATGTGTCAGACTATTTCACTATTTAAGCTAATTTGAGTATGATTTATGCAATTTTCAATAAAATGTATCTACATATACATTACTTGTTGAATTTATAGTTATTAACAGCATATAGTTTCCTTAATAACTATAGGTATTTTTTCACCAGAAGAATTTAAGAAATACATGTAATTGGCATTTTAAAATGACTGCATTGAGGTAAAAACTGCATGATTTCTCTTGAATAGCAAGTGTATTATTCAGGATAACTTGAAAACTTAATACCAATAGAACATTATAATGTTTGTTTATTTTTAGCTGGAAGAAAACATCGGTACAAAGTAAAGTGATTGACCTATTGAAGCTATGAACATTGATCTTAAAGGTTAAAGTTACTTACTAGAGTAATGTTTTAATGTTAAATTACTCTCAAAACTATAAAAATTACCTTTCACATTTTATAGAATTGTTACACATGTTAACTTACTAAATATTTACTTTGAAAATGAGACAAGAATAATATTTTAAGGGAATGCTCTCGTGCTGTTCTCTCAGCTGAGTAAATACTCTCAGAACTCTTTGGAGCATTTCTATCTGTAATTGCCTTTGCCAGCACAAGGAAATAAAATGCTGTGGTTTATACCTGTAAACAAATGGATCCATATACAATTTACTATGCAAATTAAAAAACTAAAAGCATCTCATTTTGAAGTCCTATTAGTTTTTTCCAAATATAAGTACTGTGTAGGTAAATTCCTATTGATTATGTTGAAGTTGATTGTAAACAAAATGCAGAACAAGCATTTGGCAACATTCAATATCCGTTTATAATAAAAACTCTCAAAAAAGTGTGTAGAGAGGGAACGTAACTCAATATAATAGAGACAACACATGAAAAGGCCAAGCTAACATACTTAATGGTGGAAGACTAAAGTGTTTTCTTTAAGATTATGAGCATGACTCTGGAAACTTTTATGCAACCTAATATTGGAAGCCAAACCAAACAATTGGGTAAGAAGGAAAAAAAGACATTCAAATTGGGAAGGAAGAAATAAAACTGTCACTATTTGCAGATTACATACCATTATAGTATATACAAACATTAAAGACTACATAAAAAAACCCGTTAGAACTAACAAATTCAGTAAAGTTGTGAAATATACACCACACATATGTGGAATATTGTATATTGTTTATGAAATATGTTATATTATTTATACTACATTTATCTTATATATCGTATGTAACAAATTCCATAAATATAATTATTTAGCCATAAGAATGAAATGTTGCCATTTGAAACACCATGGATGAATATCAAGGTCATTACGCTACATGAAATAAATCTGACAGAAAAAGACAAATACTGTTTTATTTTTTCTTATATGTGGAATGTAAAAAAAAAACATACAAAAATTATACCAGTAATGTCTTAGACACAGAGAACAAGTTGGTGGTTGCAAGAGTCAAGGGACAGGGGATGAGAGAAAGAATATATATATTAGTTTAAATAAATTGACTTTTTAAAGTCCATATTGTAAGCAAATAGTGGAAATGTCAATTCTTTGCTTTGGTAATTCTAAATGAAAATACATTCATTCTCACTCTAAGCCATGGGTGACAGAGGGTTGAACAGAATCCTGAGGTACCCAATTCAAAGAAGGTATGATTTGGTTAAACTAATCATGTCTCGCTTAAGAATAAATAAATTTATTGAAAGTGCATACACTAAATTATCTCACTTATAAGTGAAATATTAAAAAAATCTTACAGAAAACAGGTTGGAGGTTGGGATTGAAATGGAAGAAAGCACACGGTAATGACTACATTAATTTAATTATATCTAAAAAAGCTAGGAAGAAATTGAAAGAAGTTGATAGAAATCAAGGAAATGCAATTATCCTGGGAACTCCTTCCTAAAGTATTTATTAAAAGTACTACATGGGGTACAAAAGAATTAGAAAAGCGGTCTCAGTTCAAACGATAATTTTGAGTTTCACATTAAATTAAAAGAATCATTTCAGAGCTCTTGTTTTCTGTGTATGTGGCTAACATCTTGAAATAAAACAAAACCCTGAAGTTAAAGAGTTATAGCATTTTTTTTCTTAAGGACTCCAAAATGGAGAATAAATTTCAAATAATTTTGTTATAACTTCCTTTCTTCAGAAGATGGTGAAGATAATTCATTTGTCTAAAATATGAAGAAACTCAAAAGTGATAGACTGATAAAGATTTGAAGGGACATCATAGAAAATTATGTAATTTTATATTATTTTATTTTCCACTATTACATTAGACAATTCTTCACCTTTATATAATTATGTGAGATACAAATATTTTTCCAAAATATCTTTATGATTTATTTGCAATAGTTATTAATACTAATGACTACAAGCTTAAAATTAAGCTATAATAGAGATTTATATTTTCCATTATTTTAGAAACACTCATAAAATCAAATAGAAATAATTTATATATTAAAATATATGTATATATTTGTGCTAATTTGATTTCTGGTAATTTGAGAATAACTGGAAGGTAGGAGGATATAGAATCAAATTACAAAATATTCCTATTATTTAGCTTTTCATTTTTAAATGAATTTTCAGATATTTCATCCTTTAAAAATTGGTATTGACTATAAAATTCAAATAACATATTTCAAATTTAAAAAAATCAGAAGAAGCAATGCTGGGAACTTGCAGTCAGTAATTAACTTCAACACTAAACTCATGTATCTAAAAACAATGAAGATAATTGAACACGTGAACCCAAAGGCCAGCAAATACATGAAAAGGAAAGAGAAAAAATAATGATATTTAAATCACTAAAATAAATCAAATAACTGTGATACAGATACACTCATCATGAAACATTTTTAATGATGTCTAGTCTTTTTTTTTTTAATCTTTATTGTTGAAAGTATTACATAGGTTCTCCTTTTCCCCCCATTAACCTCTTCCAGCCTGCTCCTGTTCCCTGCCTGCCCAGGCCCTCACCACCCATTGTATGTGTCCTTAGGTTATGCATATATTCATACAAGTTCATTGGTCGATCTCTTCCCACCCACCCTCCTCTGCTTTCGCTGTGAGTTTCAATAGTCTGTTCATGTTTCTATGTTTCTGGGTCTATGTTGTCTAGTCTTAATTTTGTAAAAATTTGACATGATACATTATTTACGAAGACTTCATTGAACCTCTCTGCCAACCCCCACATAACCAGGCAAACTTTGCTTCTTTTTTCTAATGAATTTGAAAATGCTATTTATTTTCCAAATGAAGATGAGGTACAGTAATAACAATTGTTATTTTACTATTGAGCAGCTGTGAATAAATGAAGATGTTGAAGATAAAGCATGCCAGCTTTGCCCCCCTGTGGTTTTACTAACACATAAAACATCAGCTCAGAGAAAATTACCTCTGATGGTATTTTGGAACCATTTGTTTTTCATTCTTGCTATTTACGTATTTATCACTTGTGTGTAAGAATAAATGTGTGTGAGAGAGAGAGAGAGAGAGAGAGAGAGAGAGAGAGAGAATCTGTCCCACACTGGACTATGAAAGAAAATGTCTAATGTTCTCCTTCTAAATCATATAACTGAGCAGTAAGCTGCTTGTTATACTATCAAACACTACATTTATTAGTAATACAAATTGATAAGAATAAAAGACAGTGCAAACTAAACAAATGTATTGTGTTCTAAGAAATAAGAGCTAATTATTTTATTTTGTGGTCAAGATAGAAAACCCTTCATTACAGTAACCTCCCCTTATTGGCGGTTTCATCGTCTGTGCTTTCACTAACCTGTGGTTAAGTAGGTCCAAGAATATTAAATGGAAAATTCCAGAAAAATAAACAACTTATGTTTTAAATCGTGTGCCATTCTGTGTAGCATAATAAAATCTCCCACTATTCTGTTGTCTTGCCCAGAACATGAATCACCCCTTTGGCCATCATCATACCCACACTGTGTACACTACCCTCCTATGAGTCACTTACTAGCCATCTATTTATCAGATCCACAGTTATGGTATCACAGTACTAGTGTTCAAGTAACATTTATTTTACTTAATAATGGCCCCAGAGCCATTCACATAGTTTTTATTACAGTATTGTGTTATAAATATTCTATTTGATCAATAGTTATTGTTAGCAATCTTACTGAGCTAAATTATGAATTAAACTTTATCATAACTATGCAAGTATAGGAAAAAACATCATGCATGTGGAGTTCAGTATTATTTATGGTTTCAGGCATCCACTGGGGACTTAAAACATATTGCGGACCCTGAGGTAGAAGATACCTCGCAAAATGGGCTCCTGGTGGCTAATTGGGCTCAAATTTTTAAAAATCAGAGCCTAGCAGCCATTTCTACACAGGGACTTCTTATGCGAACTGCACTTCATGGAGAAGCCTGCGCTGAATTACCTGCCTCTACAGTAAACTGCCTACACGCACTATTTCTGCCTTCTGAGCCAGCCCTCATAAAGGAGTTCCTGGAATTCTATTTCAATGAATAAAACTGAGGCTTTCCCCATCCAGTTAGAGCTGTGCAACTATATCATCACCAACATCATCATCCACCAATCAGAGCGGCTCTGTTCTGACCAATCAGGAAAGTGCCCTTTGGAACAATCAAACTGCAAGGATTTGGAGTCCTCATTTGTATGAAGGCAGACAATCAAAGACCAGGAATGGGGACTTTAATCTATATAAGCCAGCTCCCCTCTGACTGAAAGTGCACAGTCCCTTTCCAGGGAAGACCAAAGACTGCCTTTCCCCAGCTCAGCTGAAACATCAAAGCCCTTTCCCTAGAGCAGAGTGGAGCAGACCAGAGGTGACTGGCACAGAACAGAACAGACTAGAATAGAGGAGGGACAGCGCAGCGCAAAAAAGACCAGCACCAACAGAGCAGACCATCGAGGGGCAGAGAGGGGTCTGGTCCCAGGGCTACCTGGTCCCTGGGCTGCCTCACAGTTGTGCTTTTTACAGCCACAATATATCACGACTGAGTTGTTTTGAACTGAATAAAGTTTCCTTCTTCACTGCACTTCAAATTGGGAATTCCTGTTGATGCTGAATTGATGCCAACAGTATGTCCCATGGATAAGGGAGACTGCTGAACGTACAGGCTGTGGAACATATCCACAGAAGCCTGTCTTATCTATTCTCAAATCACCACACACTTCTTTCCATTTTAAAAGTAATCCCCAAATTTAACTCTTATTATACTTGCTTTATCAAAATATGATTTTCTTTACATAAATTTTAATTATGCCTTCAATCATCCTACTTGATTGTATTGTGTGAGGTTCATCTGGATATCTAAACTTATATGCTTAAAGTTGTACAGGACCCACTGTGACCTTTAATCTATATAAGCCATAGGAAAGTTACAGTAAAAATACAATGTAAAAGATTAAAAAAAAAATGGCATACCTGTATAAGACACTGATCATGAACGGAGTTTGTAGGACTGGAGGTTGTTTTGAGTAAGTAGGAAAGTGAGTGATGAGGGAATGTGAAGGCTTAGGACAGTACTGTACACTCTTATAGACTTTATAAAGACCGTCCCTCAAGCCCTCCCCTTGCTTCCTTTCAACAGGTTCAGAAAAGGAACATGGAAATTGTTAGTGCTATTCCATGAACAGGGTTATAGGCTGAATTGAGGAGAAACTGGCTGGATAAGGCATAGGTCACCAAAAAAAATTACTTTCAAAAGGGGGTGAAAGATGGTCTGATGATCAGCCAGAGTAAAAAACCAAGATGGAGAAATAAAGGAACTTAGGGAATTATCATGGCAATGTGGTTTTTTACTATTACATTTTGGAGCAGGGGTCAGATTAAGGAATTTTGTGGTATTCAGTAAAAAAAAAGAGGGTATTTAACATCAGATGCAGAACTGAGGACTCAATTGTTTTAAACTTGAAAATTTGTTTTTGGTTCCATTGATTCTATCTGGCAAAAAGAACTCTCGCTGGCATTGAAATGATAGAAGAAATAAAACTTATGATGTTTTATCATTACAACTTGAAAATATTTCCGAAGTGCAGAAAGCTTGGCTCCATACTACCACATCAAACATTTACTAAAGTGACAGTGGGCACTTAATATTTGTTAAGGTAGCTCTTGTGAATCTGTGTCCTTTTACAGGATCTTAGGTCCTCAACAAAGAATTACAGCAATGTACTCTGAAGACCATCAAGTAATATCTGGGAGGTCATAGTGCCCTCAGTGGCTGACTCACTGGATATCCTCTGTGCACTTAAAACTGAGGTGCTCTGAGTGAGAGGCACTCTATTGCCAAGCCCCACAGATATTATTCCCATCAGAGAAAATATATTCCTCCTGAATCACATACTCCTCCATTTCTTACAGGAAATTCAGCCCCATTATAATCTTACTAGAGGCCCAGTGCACGAAACTCATGCACTGTTCTGCCTTCTGAGCCAGCCCTCATAAAGGAGTTCCTGAAATCCTATTTCAATGAATAAAACTGAGGCTTTCCCCATCCAATTAGAGCTGTGCAACTATATCATCACCAACATCATTATCCACCAATCAGAGCGGCTCTGTTCTGACCAATCAGGAAAGTGCCCTTTGGAACAATCAAACTGCAAGGATTTGGAGTCCTCATTTGTATGAAGGCAGACAATCAAAGACCAGGAATGGGGACTTTAATCTATATAAGCCAGCTCCCCTCTGACTGAAAGTGCACAGTCCCTTTCCAGGGAAGACCAAAGACTGCCTTTCCCCAGCTCAGCTGAAACATCAAAGCCCTTTCCCTAGAGCAGAGTGGAGCAGACCAGAGGTGACTGGCACAGAACAGAACAGACTAGAATAGAGTAGGGACAGTGCAGCACAAAAAAGACCAGCACCAACAGAGCAGACCATCGAGGGGCAGAGAGGGGTCTGGTCCCAGGGCTACCTGGTCCCTGGGCTGCCTCACAGTTGTGCTTTTTACAGCCACAATATATCACGACTGAGTTGTTTTGAACTGAATAAAGTTTCCTTCTTCACTGCACTTCAAATTGGGAATTCCTGTTGATGCTGAATTGATGCCAACAGTATGTCCCATGGATAAGGGAGACTGCTGACCGTACAGGCTGTGGAACATATCCACAGAAGCCTGTCTTATCTATTCTCAAATCACCACACACTTCTTTCCATTTTAAAAGTAATCCCCAAATTTAACTCTTATTATACTTGCTTTATCAAAATATGATTTTCTTTACATAAATTTTAATTATGCCTTCAATCATCCTACTTGATTGTATTGTGTGAGGTTCATCTGGATATCTAAACTTATATGCTTAAAGTTGTACAGGACCCACTGTGACCTTTAATCTATATAAGCCATAGGAAAGTTACAGTAAAAATACAATGTAAAAGATTAAAAAAAATGGCATACCTGTATAAGACACTGATCATGAATGGAGTTTGTAGGACTGGAGGTTGTTTTGAGTAAGTAGGAAAGTGAGTGATGAGGGAATGTGAAGGCTTAGGACAGTACTGTACACTCTTATAGACTTTATAAAGACCGTCCCTCAAGCCCTCCCCTTGCTTCCTTTCAACAGGTTCAGAAAAGGAACATGGAAATTGTCAGTGCTACTCCATGAACAGGGTTATGGGCTGAATTGAGGAGAAACTGGCTGGATAAGGCATAGGTCACCAAAAAAAATTACTTTCAAAAGGGGGTGAAAGATGGTCTGATGATCAGCCAGAGTAAAAAACCAAGATGGAGAAATAAAGGAACTTAGGGAATTATCATGGCAATGTGGTTTTTTACTATTACATTTTGGAGCAGGGGTCAGATTAAGGAATTTTGTGGTATTCAGTAAAAAAAAAGAGGGTATTTAACATCAGATGCAGAACTGAGGACTCAATTGTTTTAAACTTGAAAATTTGTTTTTGGTTCCATTGATTCTATCTGGCAAAAAGAACTCTCGCTGGCATTGAAATGATAGAAGAAATAAAACTTATGATGTTTTATCATTACAACTTGAAAATATTTCCGAAGTGCAGAAAGCTTGGCTCCATACTACCACATCAAACATTTACTAAAGTGACAGTGGGCACTTAATATTTGTTAAGGTAGCTCTTGTGAATCTGTGTCCTTTTACAGGATCTTAGGTCCTCAACAAAGAATTACAGCAATGTACTCTGAAGACCATCAAGTAATATCTGGGAGGTCATAGTGCCCTCAGTGGCTGACTCACTGGATATCCTCTGTGCACTTAAAACTGAGGTGCTCTGAGTGAGAGGCACTCTATTGCCAAGCCCCACAGATATTATTCCCATCAGAGAAAATATATTCCTCCTGAATCACATACTCCTCCATTTCTTACAGGAAATTCAGCCCCATTATAATCTTACTAGAGGCCCAGTGCACGAAACTCATGCACTGGAGAGAGGGGGTCCCTCAGCCTGGCCTGCACCCTCTCCAATCCAGGATCCCTCGGGGGATGTCCAACTGCCTGCCTGATCCCCCTAACTGTTCTCCCCTGCCGGCCCAATCCCCCTAACTTCTCTCCCCTGCTGACCTGATCACCCTAACTGCTCTCCCCTCCCAGCCTGATCGCCCCTAACTGCCTCTGCTTTGGCCCTGCCACCATGGCTTTGTCCGAAAGGACGTCCGGAAGGTCGTCTGGAAGATTTACAATCTAATTAGCATATTACCCTCTTATTAGTATAGATGGGGCCACTGTTGTATATGTGGTCCCTCATTGTCCAAAATGCCATTATGCAGCACAGGACTATACTTACAATTTAGAATTTTTATATTAATGGAATTAGCTAAAACATGTAAATGCTTAGTCAGTGGTTGTCAAATGCATGGAGGAGGGCATGGTAGTGAAGAAGAGTTGCGGGAGGTGTTTTTAAATTTGTTTTAAGATATGTCTTGGGAGTATTTTTTTCAAAGCAGAAGGGAGAAGTCAATGCCACAGCCAAGACTAATTAGAATTGTGTAAAATATGAGACTGAGAAGATTTGTGAAAATTGATGGAGTAAGGACAGGAGGCTGGAAAAAAAAAGAACAAAAAAGGAGGTGAACAGGTTAGTTTTGGAAAGGTTTGAAAAGGTCATCCCTTCATCTTAGACAGGAGAGAGGGTGAAAAAGATGCCTGCGGTAAGACATAAGGGATGAACAAAAGCGTTGGGAGCAGCTGTGCTAGTTCAGTTAAAATACCGTAGTATTCAATTTTAGCACTTATGTTTGTTGGGACCCAAGGAAGTTGCCCCAAAATATCCCACCATGGCATAGTGATTAGTTTGAATAAAAGTTACTTGACAAACAGCCAATGCAAGAAGGGCACTTTGAACCTTTCCTTGTCTCCTTCCATGTGGATAACAAATCTCTCCCTTGAAAGGTGCCTTCTTGCTCCAGGGGGCTAAGTCAGGCACCGTTATCACTAGGGTCAAGGAATCCAGGGCCAAGAAGCCTGTATAAACAATCCTCTGTATTTCTTTAGTATCACTAGTCCACTTTCTGTTTAGATTCTTCACTAATAAGCACCTAAACCTGTGTCTTTGTCTTGTCAATTCTTCACAAATGCATTGCTTTTTTGTGTGTCTAAAAAGTATAAACAGCTGGCTGGTTGATCATTTCTGGGAGCATCATTTATGATTACCATTAAATTGGTGTTTCTGCTGTTCATCTGTTTTTGTGTCTATTTTAATATTAGTTTAGCTATAGGAACTCAAGAGGAGCAAAAGGTGGAATTTCTTCCTCCTTCAGGCTTGCAACTGTTCACTAAAACTTCATGTGTGGTCATGCCCTGCCCAACCACTGGTACAACTCTTGTAGCCCACATGGCCTCCCATGATGCTGACTCTTTTTTGTTGTTTTGTGTGTGTGTGTGTGTTTTTTTTTTCATTTGACTATTGTGACATTGTTGTATGAAAACACATGGGGGTTAGATAGATGTGATTCTTTTTGATGGGATGTCCAAAACAATTTCATTCATGATTACAGAGTTGAATGAATTCAGGCTAGGAAATATTGCAAATTACCAGAAGAATGTGAAAGAACCTTCCAAAAGGGGGTGAAAGAAAATTACTTTGTCTTTGGATTTTCGAGTTCCAAGAATAATGCCTCAAACAGAATAGGCACATAACTGAATTAATGAATAAAATAATTAAGCAAATAGCCAGTGAAACTCTAGAAACACCAGATTACTGTTTCAAAAGTTAAGTATCTACAAGGTGAATTTCGAGTAATATTCTACATATTATTATTATTACTATGAGTAATTTCACCTGAAAACAAGTTATGTTACTCAAGGACAAATAAAATATTCTTCCATTCTATCTTATTAAGCATCATAGATGAGTACATTTATATTCAACTAAAATTTTTTGAAATTTTTCTGTGTTTTGTTTTGCTTAATACCTCATATACTCCTATGGTATACATAATTTAACTTTTCTTTTAAACTTTTCCTGGTTTACTTGTCATCCATATTGCAAACACCAACAGCATCATCACCACCATGGTTTGGGGAGGGAAACATTTTTTAAAGGCTTTATTACTATCTTGTACTATTTTGAAAATGTGTTAAGACTATCCTGCGGTGAGTCAATTCAAATCAATTGGTTATTTCATTTACGGGAAAATAGGATGAATTGGTTATTTCATCTACAAGAAAATAGGATCCTTGGATACATCTAGAGTGACATTGTTCAACAGAATTATAACAAGTCACATATGTAATTTTGCTACACTACACTAAGTAAAAAAAACCAACAGGTGAATTAATTATATTCTCTTTAACTTAATACTGTAATTGTAAATATAAATATAACAATCAATAAAATTATTCATGTAATAATTTTCACTTTATTTTTTGTAGAAAATCTTAAAATCTAATGTATATTTTATATGTTCAATAACTCAAATTGAACTAACTACATTTTAGGTTATCAATAGCCACATGTTGCTGGCAGCTACAATACTAAACAACATCAATCTAGAGGTTCAGGTCACATAATAACAAACTATTTCTAAATTAAAGAGCTAATTAAATTTTTTAAAACTTTGTTTATCGTATTTTTGTTTTCCTATTAAAAACACCAATGAATCAAACTTATTTATGTTTGGCTGTACTGTTAGGCATCTGATATAAGAGTAGAAAGAAGCCAGACAATTTTTAAAAATATTTCTAAGCTTTTCTTTTAACATAAATACAAGTTATCATAAAACAGTTTATTTTTTAACATTCATGTGAGTTAACATTTGGGGTTAAAAAATATATGGCCTACATAGTGGTGCTATTTTTTAGTTATAAGACTGCTGAAAGCTAGCTTACGCTAACTTTTATTGTTCAGCACTTAGTAGCTAAAAGAAGAAAGAAAGAAAAAACAAATAAATCTCTTATAATCTTGTTGAAAGAACTTAAAGACATCCTCCCACAGCTGAGGCCTTGCATCACATAATTCAAGGAAGAGTAAGGATAAATGACTACATTACCAAACCCTGAAATAATGGTGTATGTTAGAAATGTTGACAGATTTTTAATTGTAGCAGCAAATTTTGTGCTGCTATATGTACTGTACATCATCAATAAACAGAAATTTAGGATGCAGTTTTCTGCCTTGACCTTCAAGCTCCAACTGGGTTTTCATCATCAAGACTCCATCAATAATATAATTTATAACCCTGAAAAGAGACTATGTGGACACAATAAACCACATACATTACAGGAAGGAAAGGGAGATAGATAGTTGGCCTCATAGCCTCAAATTCACTCAGCCTTACTGATAAAATTCACTTGTGTTAACACATCACTTTTCAGTCAGTGTCAAAAAGCTAATGTTTGTCCTCAATCCTTTTATTTATGAACTTATAAAGCAGGTTCCTTTTAGAGAACCACATATTTTGGCCTAGTGAGTTAACTATATTTAGGTCACAAAAGTCTCTCAGCACACTTTTTTTTTTCTGATTATCATTGTAAGATGAATACCACCGAACTATATAAAAGTAAAACTTGTACTCTTCTGTTCCAGAAAGGGAAAGCTGAGATGAGACAGGCATGAGCTTATTTATGGGTAGTAACATTCCTACTTACTCTGAGGCAATGCTTCTAAAACACAGCAATTGAATTAAAATAATTTAAAATAGCATCTGGATGGGTAAAAAAAAACCTGTCACAAAGCCCAAGAGACTGTTTATGATGGCAAGTAGAGAAATACTGAATAACTGGGGCAGACACCAGCAGATTCTAGCTGCTAGACAAAATGACACCAAGGAGAAGTAACCGATAAAAACAGGAATAAATCAGAGAAAGAACTCAGTTTCCTAGTTTTCAGTAGCATCTTATGTATAGTTATTAATCACATTCGCAAATGACTCATTAGTCTTTGAGGGCTTTGTTGTATGACAACAGAATGTACAAACTTGATGACTTTCAATCAACAAGAGAATGTTACATATTATTAAATATATTTTGAGAAATATAAGTGACACTTTAGAAAACTTTTCTTGAGAAATGCTCTTCCATTCTCCCATTCCCATCTCTTACAGACCAACATCTACATGATTTAGAAGACCCTACTGAAGTACCACTTCCCTCACGAAGCCTGCTTGGATCCTGCCCAGCTGAAGAAGACAAACTAAAAAACAAACAACAACAACAACAACAAAAAACCTTTCACTTCTCTGAATGACTGTAACTCTGATTCTTTCTTAGACTATATTACCTTTAACCTTATTCCACAGTTACATTTGAAGATATTCCTACGATCCTGCCCAGCTGAAGAAGACAAACTAAAAAACAAAAAACAAAAAACAAAAAAACACCTTTCACTTCTCTGAATAACTGTAACTCTGCTTGTTTCTTAGACTATATTACATTTCACCTTATTCCACAGTTACATTTGAAGATATTACTATTCCTAGGTTGGAATAATTACAACTTAGAAGTTTGAAGAAGGTGTCCTCTGAAACTGAAACTCAGATATGAATAGGAGTCACCGCCCCCCTATGATGAATGTCTTGGGGTCAGAGTTGGAAACGTGTGAAAGTGGGACCCAGACTCTGAGGGAGGAGCTCTAGCCAGTTGGTGCTGAGGTCTCTGATGAGCATTGTGAGGTCGGTTTAGCTAATGTTGGGAAAAAAGTATAAATCAGAATTAAGTGCTGCTACCAAAGTGAACTGTCACTCCCTGGGTGAAAAAGCATTCATTGCCAGAGTGACAACAACAACAACAAAAGGAAGCAAAAATAGGAACAAAGTGCAAACAGGAAAAAGAGCATCTCCTCCTCCTCCAGGCTTCCAGGTTTCCTTTCGTGCCTCCTCTGAGAGAGTCCCTGGGGAGCCAGCGGGCCAAGCAAAAAGTAGTGTGTAGGGTCCCAGCCCAGGTTCACAGCATTACATACAGAATAGGATTGATACTGGAAGAATAAAGCTTAATAACTGGCCCATCTACAGGAATAATGCTGCTGTCTAATCCATATTCACATTCCTTACATTATCTAGTTTAGTAGGCTGCATGGGGCCTCCAAAATATATCCATGTCCTAATCGCTGGGACCTATAAAAGTTACCTAATTTGGACAAAACATCTTTGCAGGTATGATTAAGGGTCTGGATATGAGGAGATCATCCTGTATTATTTGGATGGGCCATAAATCCAAATACAAGTGTCCTTGTAAAAGAGAGGACTACATTGATACAAAAGAAGACAAGAAGGCAATATAGAAAATGAGGTAGAGACTGGAGTGATGCAGCCACAAGCAGGAGAATGCCAACAGCCACCAGAAACTGCAAGAGGCAAGCAATGGATTCCCTCCTAGACTCTCTGGAGAGAGCATGATTCTGCTGCCATATTGAGTTCAGACTGTTGGCCTCCAGGTCTGTAAGAGAATACATTTCTGCTGTAGTAATTTGTTACAACTCAGAGTATGCCTTGTATATGAGATACTAAAATATGATGAAATAAAAAATAGTAATCATAAAATTGTTGATTTACTTAATTAGAGGAAGTTTCATTTATTTAGAAAATTTACAAATATAAAGTAATACTAATGAGCTGAAATCAATGAAATTTGGCTAAACCTTATTTAAATTTAAGGCAAATTAATCATTTGAAAGTTTGAAAAATATGACTTTATGGATTATCAAACTTTTCATTTGGGGCTTAGAGAACACTAGAGGCCTAGTGCACGGACTTGTGCACCAGTGGGGTTCCTCGGCCTGGTCTGCAGGGATCCGGCTGAAACTAGCAGTCTAACATCCCCCAAGGGGTCCCAGAGTGTGAGAGGGCACTCTGCAAAGCTGTCACTCTGCTGCTCCTGTGTTGAGCATCTGCCCCCTGGTGGTCATTGAGCATCATAGCTACCGGCCAGTCAGCTGGTTGGCCGGTTGCTTAGGCTTTTATATAGAGAGATATTTATAAAATAGCAAAACAAGCATTGTCTGAAATAAAATGAAACAAAGGTACTCATCAACCTCTAGAAAATAATCTAGAAAATTGTTTTCCTATATTATTAATTCTTATTTTTTGATGTCCAGAATTCTTTTCTCTTTATCCATTTGATATTCTATTTTAGAAAGAAAACTGACACAATGAATCAGCTTTGAGAAATGTCTACTCTTAATTTTTTTCAAAGCTATTTAACTTCATAGTTAAGAAAATGACAGAATTGGGAACATGAGGAATTTGCAACCACTTGCAGAGAGAATACTTAATATTTGGTGCATATATTCTTTCTTCCTAAACTTTATATCTGACAAGGATTTATTTTATTGGCTTTTGAATGATATTCAGTAAAATTTGATTGAGTTAGCATATCTTCTCAAGTTCCTGGTGGAGTATATGTAAGCTTTGATTATAAAATCAGACCTACTATGATTAGCAGCAAAAATATATATACAAAAATATCAGAGACACTTTAATTGGCACATTTGAGAGTTATTTCTTCCAAAAATATTTGGCTATATTTCCTCCTGTTTCACATTATTGTTTTGTGCACCGGGCCTCTAGTATATACATAAATATCAGAGACACTTTAATTGGCACATTTGAGAGCTATTTCTTCCAAAAATATTTGGCTATATTTCCTCTTGTTTCACATTATTCTATAAAGAGCTGATTACTATTTGCATGTAATTATTTCTATATGAGAAGGAGAAGGCAAGGTAACTTTTTAGTCTACAGTTGGATTAGCCAAATATAACTGGAAAGATAGAAACAAAATTTCTTCCCAAGCCTATCTAACTGTTTAAAATGCTTATGAAAAGTAATCTTACCATGTCAGTCATATTACTTAAGCAGAAATTAA
This sequence comes from Myotis brandtii, assembly GCF_000412655.1. Classification (NCBI taxonomy): domain Eukaryota; kingdom Metazoa; phylum Chordata; class Mammalia; order Chiroptera; family Vespertilionidae; genus Myotis; species Myotis brandtii. The sequence continues at coordinate 2,351,412 of NW_005366520.1, read as the reverse complement.
CTGAACCCCTGTTAGAAATAAGATAAACTAATTTGGTCCACATCACAGCTGTTAAAATTCATTGCTCAGGAGATAAATCTGTAATTCTTGATTTCTCCTTTTTTTTTTTCATTCTCACATCTACCCACCACCAAGTTCTATAGATTCTACTTCGAAATTTTACAAATTCATCTCCTCTCCCTTTTTACTTATAGCAATGTAATCTATGGTTATGGTTAATTTTATGTGTCATCTTGGTTAGGCTATGCCACTCAGTTGTTTGGTCAAACACTAATCTGTGAAGGTACTTTATAGATGTAATTAACATTTAAAATTAGTTTACTTTAAGTAAAGGAGCTTAGCTTTGATAATGAGTTTAGACTTCATTCAATCATGTTGAAGTTTGTGAGAGTAAAAACTGAGGTTTTCTAGAAAAAGGGAATTATGCCTCAATACTACAAAACAGATATCCTTCCTAATTTTCAGCCTGCAGGCAGCCTGCACTACATATTTCATATTTAAAACTAAAACCTCAACTCTTGCCTAAAGTTATTTGCCATATAGATTTCAGACTTGGCAGTCTCCACAAGTGCATGAACCAATTCTTTAAAATCTACCTAACTAGCCTAAGGAAGCATCCTCCCATGCCCCAGGAGGTTTTACATGCCTGGGTTGCAGGCTCAATTCCCATGCAGGAGGCAGCTGACAGATGTTTCTATTTCTCTTTCCCTCACCTATCCTCTCTCTGAAATTAATAAAAAACATATTAAAAGTCTACCTGTCTATCATCTATCTTATTGGTTCTGTTTCTCTGGAGAATTCTGACTGACACACTTAGATTATTAAAATATTACATCAGCCCACTCTAGTTTGGCTCAGTGGTTGACCATCAACCTATGAACCATGAGGTCACAGTTCGATTCCTGGTCAGGGCACATGCCCAGATTGTGGACTCGATGTTTCTCTCTCTACCTCTCCTTTCCTCTCTGAAATCAATAAAAATATATTTTAAGAAATCACATCATTTTGAATCTCTCCATTTTTTCATTACTTTTATAATGCCTCCTCCACATAGCAGACAGGCAGATAGGTAAGATAGATAGATGATAGATAAATTAGGATACCTTCTGCTTAAAACCAGGTATTAAAAGCACTGAAAATAACGTCTAAGCCCCTCTTTATGGCCTCTAGTCCCTTGCCTAATTCTCTAATATCCACCCAAGTTGCTCTCCCTCAATCAATTTGGCAACCTTAGAAGAAGAAAATCCTGTGTCTTTACATCTAGTCACTTTTAATGTTTATAATTACACATTTGTTTGGTTGTTTGCCTTATTCTCTTTATCCCCACTCAAGATAAAGTCTACAGGGTAGGGTTGATATCTATACTTTTGACCACTGCCATTTAGTGGACACTGAGTATTTGCTAAATTAATAAATAGAATCAGTAGTAATGGAATCAGTAGTAATCCTAGACAAACACTTTGAAGAAGCAGCAGTGAATTCTAATTCACGGATAAGACAAAAAGATTAACACAAATAAATAGAATCAGTAGTAATGGAATCAGTAGTAATCGTAGACAAGCACTTTGAAGAAGCGGCAGTGAATTCTAACTCACAGATAAGACAATAAGATTAACACAGAATCAGAGCAAATGCAGGAGACAAAGTGTCACCAACCATGGGCATTCCTCCTGCAGCCCAGGGCTGAGTAATGGCAAAGGATAAATGGTCATTTTTTTGTGTGAGATAGAATATATTCTATTTCTGCTGCTTCTTCTAGCTCAAAATAGAATCATTGTATTTACCTCAACTTTAAAAATAAATCTTTTTGTTTTTATTTTATGCCTGTCTGTGAAGCTACTTAAAAAAAAGTGGCTTTGGATTTGTTTTAAAATAGACTCAGAATGGCTGAAAGTAGGTTTCATTGCTTACTAATTTATGCCATTTACTATCTCTGATAACTTGTGGGAGGGTGATTTTTTTTCTGAATTTCAGAGTTATCTGCAAAAATGGGGAAAACATCTACCGGGATGAGTGGTTGACAGGTTAGAAAACGTATATATAAATCATCAAGGCAAAAAAAAAAAGAAAGAAAGAAATCTTCCATAAATGCTCTTGAAGAGTATAGTCGAATAAAAGAGAGAAAACTACTTTGAAGCAAGAAAGCCCTGGGCGCAACTACTGGCTCCAACAATTATTGTGCATGTTGTTGTGAAGATTAGATATAAGCACCAAGTATATAAAATGCTTGGCATGTGACTAGTATTTCATTACTTAAAAATTTTAAAGGCAGGACCCTTGAGTCCCTAATCTCTGTTTGACAGAGAAATGTACTATAGAAATCGAACATTCCCTATAAAACCTGGGATGGGATATACATCCTCCTCCTCCATACCGCCACCACCACACCACCACCATCAACTAAAGCACAAGGCAGATCCCCAATTCCTTAAAGATCCAGGGATAAAAGACTGAGTTGTTATTTCTGAATAAATTTGTCAACAACTGTTATCAAAGCACAGAAAAGGATACACAACTTAATAATCATTTAGACTTTGGAAGGCAGAAGAGAAAATGAAAGTGGACTCTTCAGCAACAGTTCCAAGATGGCAGAAATGAGACTCAGAGTTTCTTAGAGCTCCTGGAAATTGCCTGCTTGAAAGGGGCAGGCATCTGATTCTGTCACTTAAAGGAATGTATTTTCTTTCAGTTCTGTTAGCTCTTGATTCCATCAATCTTCACCGGAGCTTCTTTGACCTTTACATCTCCAACACTTCCAATGACCACATAAACTTCTAATTTTCTCTATGAAAACTACTCTTACTTTGAATAAACTACAGTGGGGCCTTGACTTACGAGTGTCCTGACTAACGAGTTTTTTGATATACCAGCTGTCTCTTGGCCGATTTTTTGCATTGAGTTGACAGAGTAATTTGAGTTAACGAGCTCCTTAACAAGCTCGGTCTCGGAACGAATTAAACTCGTAAGTCAAGGCCCCACTGTAAATTGCTTCCTAGTTTTCTCATTGAACTGTGTCTCATAAAGATAGAGTAAAAGGAAAAACTTGAATCCTGCCATATGCAATTTGAGGGTTTATTATATTGTCATTAGGATTATATCAACTATATATCAAATTGTATATTATATTTAATTCTAACAATGGACTATGGGGTGAGCAATTCCCATTTCATCCATTGTTCTTATAAATCTCCAAGTTGATGTCATCTCTGTATGGTGAATAGCTTCCTTTTCCTTTTTCTCATCAGTTGAAAATGGTATTATCTTAGGACCTTCGAGAGCAGACTAGATAAGAGCACAACCAAAATTAGTGGTTGGCAAACCATTGAGGTGACCAGGTAAAGGGGGGACATTTGTGTCCCTTTTTCTCCTCAACTAGAGTAACTCATGTAAGCTTTCATTTGAACAAAATGCTTCGCTGGGATAGAGTGCAGAGATAAATATGTGCTTTACAGAATCATGTCTATCAGTTTTTAGTCCTTTCCATGTGTATCTTCTAAATATATTCTACCTGCTTCATATTTTGAGTATGTGTGCATGTTTAATATAAAGATCTACTTTCTTATTATAAGAAGAAATTGTTCCTGCTAGTAATCTAGATATTGGCAGATATAAATTGATATCTGAGCATATGAACTACTAAATATATGATCTATATAGCAATCAAGTACTTTACTTTCATTATGTAACAAATTAAAATGTCAGTTGCTTCAGTGGGTACAAAAAAATATAGAGCATGATCCTGTATTTTAATTCTCTTTAGTAAGATATTTATACACATGGAAATTCTGTTGTACTGATGACAGATAAAATAGGCAATTAGATAAAGGAGAGAGAAACAAGTGCTAAAATGTTTAACAGGTTATAATGGAGAACCTAGATTTTTATTATTTTTCTTCTCATTGAAATAATTATTTTTCAAATAAATCAGAAGTAATTTCACATTAGCTACATATATTCCCTCAACTAATATATCCATTATCTTAGAGATCTGTTAGTTTGTTTTAATTAAAAGAATGAATGTCATGGAAGTTAATTAATTTATAGGATTACCTGATTGGTGTCCCTTTTAGGTCTTAAGCTCACATCTCTAAATTCCAAGTCTAATAATGCCTCCTCTAAATCACTCTGTTATTTATGGGAAAATATTTCTAACTATGATATATGAGATTTATCAGATTAATGTCCCTCCCATTTTAATTGCATCTAAGATTTATAGAAACATTAAAGGGTAGGCAATATTTTGGGAGAATTTTATTGAATCAGCACAATAGGGCATATTTTTTTTCTAGAAGTATAGATATATTTGATGTCTCACAGATGTATTTTTGTAAAAATTAGGGTTAGGAGATATAATCACTCAACCGTAGGACAAATAAAATTTAACCAACCTTGTGAAAATTTACCTATTTCATATTTGTCTGTATTTGTATCAAAATCTAACTAAATTTATTAGTGACTTCTAAGCAAACTAGCATAAACTGGATCAAATGTATGTAGCACTGTCTAGTAGAAAGAGCAGTGGTTTTGGAGAAAACAGGACCATTTCAAATCCCATCTGAGCCCCTTATAAACCGTTCCTAAGCCTCAGTTTTCTTATCTGTATAAAAGGAATAATAGCCCTAACCTGTTTGGCTCAGTGGATAGAGCGTCGGCCTGCGGACTGAAGGGTCCCAGGTTCGATTCCAGTCAAGGGCATGTACCTTGGTTGAGGGCACATTCCCAGTAGGGGGTGTGCAGGAGGCAGCTGATCCATGTTGCTCTCTCATGGATGTTTCTAACTCTCTATCCCTCTCCCTTCCTCTCTGTAAAAAAGTCAATAAAATATATTTTAAAAAAAGGAATAATAAAAGCAATCTTGCATTAGTGTTAGAAGAGACACAGATAGTATATGAAAGTATACAACATAGTGCCTGAAACAAAATAAATCTTCTGCTGTGACAGTATTATTACTAGCCTTGTTACTCACCTCAGACTGGCAATGTGTCTTGACTTGAAATATAACAACAATAATTTTTTTTCTCACTTAAGATGGAAAGAAACCTCAAACCCAAAAGAGATCTGTATATATAAAAGGCTAATATGCAAAGTGTCCCCTCGGAGGTTGACCCGAGAGACCAGGAGTTCAATCACTCTCTATGATGTGCGCTGACCACCAGGGGGCGGCATGGAATGAAGGAAGGCTCTGGCTGGCAGCAGGCAGCCAGGGAAGGAAGGCCCTGACTGGCAGTTGGCAGCCAGGAAGGAAGGCCCTGTCCAGCAGCCAGAAGGCCCCAATCGGCCCTGATAGCCAGCCAGGCCTAGAGACCCTACCTGTGCACAAATTTTGTGCACAGGGCCTCTAGTATTTTTATAAAATCCAAACAGTGTGCACACGTGGATTGCTATTTTGATGCTAGCATACTGGATCTCAGACTAATTACCTGGAGAAAGAGTTGTTTTCAATTAAAATATCTTAAACAAGTTTTTCAATGTCTAATCAAATTGCAGTGATCATTATCTGTCACAAGGAGATACACTCTTTGTTTTAATATTAAGAAAATAAGCTAAAAAAAGAGCTTGAATTTCAGTATATTAATTTGGTTTCTTTTTAAATTTGGTAGGTTTTTTTGCTCCCTTTAGAAGTAGAAGCTTTAAAAATATGAAAGGGATTTGTAATTATAAAGCTAATATATATGTTTATTCATAAAAATATAAAAGGAAGTGTATATAATGATCAGCATTATAAAGATTTTGTATGGGAGCCAGCTCCTCAACCCTCTTTTGGACATTTTATATTGTGTAGATTATTAAACTCTGTATTCATACACAGATTCTTTTGTGCAAATGGCCTCTATTAAAATATTTTAAAAGCATTATGGTAATTCTTAATCACAAGTTACTTTTTCATACTAAAGAAATCAGAGGCATTGCTGATAGAATTAATGACAAGAGAAACAATGGTGGGATTTTAGCTCCATTCAGACCACCCACACCTCACAAAAAGAAAAAGGACAACCGAACAAAGTAGTTATTATCCCAGTCAAATACTGAACATGAGATTCTGTTAGCACTTATATAACTAACTCTAATTAAAACACCATGAAAACTATATAATGAGATTGCTGTTCATCTGAAATGGTTTGGGGGGGGTAGTTCCTTACAATTCTTAATATCAAATGTATGTCATGGAGTCAAATGCATGATCAGTGGGAAACCTGACCATGAGTACTGAGCCATGTGTTTTTTAATAGTTCTGTCTAATGTCATTGCTCTCCTAAGTGTAAATTAGTTCTAACATCTTTCAAACGCAAAGTTTTGGGAGCTTATGTGTTTGAAAAGTTCTTTTAATGGATTGTTTGCTATGTTTATTCTTGGCTCAAGGCAGAAGCATCCTGACATTTACATTGCTATTTCCTTGCTTTCAAGAACGCTAAAAAAAAAAAATTGTTTTGGCTCGGACTGGCATGAAATTGTCCTCTGAAATTCCTCAGGCCATTCCAGCTATGTTGGACAGGACTTCCTTCATTATAAACCCTCTCCCGCAGCTTTTATAAGGACACAAAGGCAGAGGTGCACACATCGGTACAGATACATTCACATGTTCCCACTCAGCTTTCAAATGAATTGTGTCCCTAAAGTTCTGATTAAAGTGTTGTTTGGAACTCAGAAGTATCTTTTCAAAGAAATAATATTATAAATGTATTTACTTAGCCTCTAACAGATTACTTAACCACTATGTAGATGAAATATCATATTAGAAAGAACAATAGGACAATATTACAGCATAACCAATAGTTTTGTTTTAAAGAAAATAAGTAACCTCTAATGTATTCTGAGTGGTGGTGCTTGAGGATGTTCACTTTCCTAGAGTCCATGTCTACCCTAGCAGCACAAAACACAGGCTGTTTGCTCCCTTCTCAATTCCTCACATCCTCAAATTAAAACCATTGGAATATATATGTAATGGGTGGATCTCTGATTCTCCTCTCCAAGCAATACTATCCTTTGGTAAAATTACCCCACAATCCCAGCTAATTATAGTTAACAATGCAAGAGTAATGTAGGAAAATTTTATTAGTTTTCATTGTTTAGCTGCTGTCTCTTTCAATGTGTAGAAAGACTAAATGGGAGATTTTATGCAAGTATTCATTCCCAATGTATGAATGTAAGGTCATCTTGAATTTTGTACTCATATATTAGAGTTGCCTATTAAGAGTAAACCTTTGCCAATCGTATTTTTGCTGAAAGCAGTTTTTTTTTTCTATTTGTACACTAAGTGTTTAACATCAAAGATCTTTCTAAGTCTGTGAGTTTAGTTGAGTCACTTAAATAAAGGAGATGGCAATTGTTAGTATGCATCCATTTTTAAGACTCTTTAGGCTGGGGTATGGGAGGCAAGCGAAGAGAGGAGATATTAAGACACAACAGCAGCCTCAAGAACTCATGTGCTTAAGCACTGCAACAATTTTTGACAAGGCCAGGAATTTTGCTGAAATTTGCTAAAATTAGCTAGGGAGAATGCATACTCATAAGATATTAAATTTCAAGCATGAAATGGTTGGTACCAAAATCTAAAAAGTGGTTCAAACTTTAAAATTTAAAACTTGGGAGAATCTGCCCCAGAAAACTATGATGCTTTTTTTTAAAATTTAATTAGTTTATTTTTTAAAATTCTTTATTGAGTGGTTCAAACTTTAAAATTTAAAACTTGGGAGAATCAGCCCCAGAAAACTATGATGCTTTTTTTAAATTTAATTAGTTTATTTTTTAAAATTCTTTATTTTCGAAAGTGTTACATATTTCCCCTTTTCCTCCCATTAACCTCTCCCAGCCTGCCCCTTGCCCCTGCCCTGTAGCCCAGGCCTTCACACCCCTTCACCCCCTATTGTCTGTGTCCATTGGTTATGCTTACTAGTAGTGCATGCATAAAAGTTCTTTGGTTGATCTCTTACTGCTCCCCTCTCCCCTGCTATGATGCTTTTTTAAAAATAGTGTTTCCTGGACACCTAAAGAACGCGGTGTGGGAGAAGGCCTCCCTAATGGATAAGGTTTGTTATTTTGAAAGCCCACATTTATTTTAGAAGCTAATGCTATTTAAATATTATATTTACTCTTTTTAAAAACTGCACAACACTTTTTATTTTCTATGGGATGTTGCAACCTCTCGATATACAAGCTTTCAACAAGTGTTTAAGAGACAGGCCTGCAGTGGCCCTGGGGTAAGAGAACTTAACATCAATATTTTTCAGTACTTCTTTTTAGAAAAAAAGTTTTAATCCTCACCAGAGAATATATTTTTTCATAGCTTTTTTTTTTTGAGAGCATGGAAGGGGGTATAGGGGGATAGGAGGAGAGGGAGATAGATGATAGATAAATAGATAGATAGATAGATAGATAGATAGATAGATAGATAGA
>NW_005366520.1:2337824-2341718 GCF_000412655.1 Myotis brandtii | reverse complement strand
TATATATATATATAGCAGTTTTATGTATAATTGTCAAAAACTGAATGCTTCAATGGTTGAATGGATAAAGAAACTGTGATACAACTATACAATGGATTATTACTCAATGATTAAAAAATGGATGTGGAGGAAACTTAAATTCATATTGCTAAGTTGAGAAGCCAACCTGAAAAATCGTTACATATTGTATGATTCTAAATATATGACATTCTGGAAAAGGCAGAACTGTGGAGACAGTAAGAGCAGTGGTTGCCAGTGGCTCAGGGAGTGGGGAGGGAGCGTTGAATAGGTGTAGCAGGCAGTGAAACTCTTTTGTGTGATACTGTAATGGTGGATACACATCATTATACATTTGTCAAAACCCATAGAATGTACACCACCAAGCATAAGCCCTAATATTGACTATGAATATCTCTAATAATAAAAGCATAATATGCAAATTGACCGAAGGGCCGAGCAGCTGAACGACTCTCCAGGCGACCTTCTGGACGACCTTCTGGATGAAGCCGGGGCTGCGAGGTCTGAGGCAGCTGGGCTGTGAAGGCCTACTCTTGCACGAATTTCATGCATCGGGCCTCCAGTTAGTTAATAATAATGTATCAGTGTTGGCTCATCAATTGTAACAAATGTACCACACATTGCAAAAGTTAATAATTGGGGGGGGCAGACTATGTATGGAAGGGGAAAACTGTGTGTGTGTGTGTGTGTGTGTGTGTGAGAGAGAGAGAGAGAGAGAGAGAGAGAGAGAGAGAGAGAGAGAGAAGGGTTATAGGTTATATGGAAACTCTGTGCTTTCTGTTCAATTTTCCTCTAAACCTAAAACTGTTCTAAAAATAGTCTATATTTTTAAGGAAAATATAGTGCAGAATGAATAGGTTCTCTGGGTCAGACTGCTTAATCTGCTTTTGCAGAATAATAACTATGGGGATTTAAAAAGAATTCAATAACAAAACACAGGTGTCACAAGATCTCATTTCCAGACACCCCTAGTCCCTATGAGTATAAGAGCAGTAACTACTGGAATTAGAGTAAAGAGAGGAGGGAGAGCGATGACTCAAACTGACTAAGAAAATACACAATCCCCTTCCTACTCAGGGATGATGAGTCAGATTTTACATTGCTGGGTATTTTTTTGCAATGTGTTTGTAGTTTTCAACACACTTCCACTTACGTGATTCCTGATCATATATAGCATTCCATGTGCTTCCCACTGCCTATTAAGCTCAGTACCTCTGGGGCACTTTGCAGCTTTTTATTATGCCCTTATAATCTATCATTGTGATCTTTCCTGCTCCCCTTACATAGGATTAGAAAACTTCCCTCAGTTAATACAGTGAGTGTCCATTGGATCAGATTCTTAGAGCTCGAGGGACTTTAAAAATTATCTTTAACAACAGGTTACCATATAACTACATAGAGACCCAGATATACCAAGTGCCTTAACTAACTGGCTGGAGAAATGGAGAAAGAGGAGGTTCTTTCCACTACCAAGCCTGTTTTACCTGCCTAGCCCCAGGGGAATCCTAACAACAACCTGAAATAAGACTTCCACAGCCACTCAGTCATTAATTCATCTATTCCTCCTTAACTTCATCTCCCAAGTCAGCCCTTTGCTCTTCATTGACACCAATATTCCAAATCATGTTCTTAACTCCCCATATCTTTATTATACCATAGTCTTCCTGAAGGGTTCTGTTCTCTCTCTATTGCAATGCCAATTATTAGGAACTTCAGTTAATTCTTCCCTCAACACAGATATTTTCATGGCTCTTTTTTTTTATAAAAAACTAAATCCCAAATCTCTCAACAGAGTATTTAAGGGACTACACAATTTGATTTTTTCCTGACTTCCATAATCATGAGTCTAATAACCATTTTGACTATTTTCATTTCTTGTTTTTCCCTCCCTAGCATATAACAGGCAACCTCTCCTTTGTATCTTTTTCACACTGTCCTCTCCTGGAAATGGTCCCTGTCTTAGTAATTTTGGGCTGCTATAAGAAAATACTATTGCCCTGGCCAGGTGTCTCAGTTGGTTGGAGCATCATCTTATACATCAAAAGGTCACGGGTTTGATCCCTGGTCGGGTGCATATAAGAGGCAAAGGATCAAATGTTTTTCTCTTGCATCCATGTTTCTCTCTCTGTCTCTCCCCTCCTCTCTTAAAAAATCAATGAAAATATATCCTCAGGTGAGGATTTAAAAATAAAATAAAATATTATAGACTGGGTGATTTATAAGGAACACACATTTGTTTCTACAGTTTTGGAGGCTGGGAAGTCCAAGAGCAAGTCACCAATAGATTCAGGTCCCTTGGTCTGGCCAGCACCCTCTCAAAATCCAGGACCTCTCAGGGGATGTAGGAGAGCTAGTTTCAGCCCAATCCCACAGGCCAGGCTGAGAGACCCCAATGGTGCAGGGATTCGTACACCAGGCCTCTAGTTGAACTATAAGCTTTCAATCCTTAAGTTTGCTATATAAGTTAAAAGATTATCATAATCAACATTTTCAAGCTTACACACTGGAATACAAGGTATTCCATAATGATATTACTAACAGGAAAAAAAAAACACTTGCTTAATCATTGTTAATTCAAAGGAAGACACATATTTACTTTTCTATTCAAAATGAATAATAAAGTAAATTGACTCCATAAATATTATTGAAGGGGTAATAAAATGTTTACCAAACATATAAGTCAGATCATAGGGGGTATTCTGTATCTACTCCAAGTGTCATAAAAGGCAAATGGGTAAAGAGTTTACTATATAATAACATATAACACTAGGTATTAATGTATAGTTTTTATTAATTTCTGAATCTTCATAAGTTAAAGGAGAAGGAAATGGAATTATCCCACATAATATATTCTAAAAAATATAATTTACCTATTTTGATAAAGATTTTTAAAAAATTTTGGATTTAATAATCTGGTTTAATTTTCCCCTTTAGCACTTATTGTATTTACCATACACTATATTTTACTTAATTACTTTGTTCATCCTGTTTTCCCATTCCTGCCCCTGGAATACAATCTCATGAGGGCAGCTGTTTTTCAAACACCTGTCATTTCAGTGGCTCTGAGGCTTACAACAGTACATGGAGCAGACAAAATGCCTTAAAAATATCTACTTTAATAAGTGAATGTTTCCCAAAGAGTTATGATGCAGAGTCATAGAATTAGGAGAAATTATATAAAATAAAGATTTTAAATGTGAATTTGGGTTTAAAATCATAAAGAAAAATCACCAAATACCAGAAGTAGAAAAGGTTTCTAAATAGAAAAGGATCTCATTACATTGTCTCATTTTATAGATATAAAACTTAAGGCGTGAAGAGATCAAGCGATTTGTCAGATCACGGAATTTTTGTACTAAAAGACACCTTAACCGTCGTGGAGTCCAAATATTCAGGTGCGTAGGGCAAATCAGCTTATGTTTTAATACCTGCAGTGACAGGATGAGTTCACCACCCTATAAAAGCATCATATGTAGTTTCTTAAGAACACTACTTGTTAGAAACTTCTTTCTCATATATAATTAAGAATTGTACTTCTGTGCTTGAATTCTTTAGTCCTAGTTATAGCTTATGGATATACACAGTATATCTAGTCCAGGGAATTATTTTATAGATAGATAGATAGATAGATAGATAGATGATAGATAGATAGATGAATGTAATGTTAATGCTAAATTTGAGGACTTTTATGTATGAGAATTTTGGGCCAAATAGTCTTCTTGCCTCACTCTTCCTCTAACACCTCTTTGTCTCCTGCCTTTGCCTCCTGTCACATACATATATATAAATACCTATTCACATATGCATACACATAGAGAATGTATATATTGTTATACACATACACACATTATATTAGAATCATCACACAGAAAGGTG
>NW_005366520.1:2324987-2337769 GCF_000412655.1 Myotis brandtii | reverse complement strand
TTATAGAAAAATCAAACATTTAGAATATGTAATATTCTTTTAAACTACATTTACTCTTAGTTTAATTTCTACTGTACCAGGAACTCAAAAACCAAAACAGGTTGTACTCACATCATTCTTTAAAAGCCTAAATTGAGTCACTTTCCTTATAAAAGTTATTTTACTAGAATATATGTTAAAATTGTTTAAATGTTTTCAGAAATCATTCTATTGTGACCCTCCAACCAAATATCTCTATTTCCCTAGTTATTTCTAAATCCCACTCTCCCCTGAACATTAAACTTCTTTTACTTCCTCTTAAAAATAGAGTTTCTATAATATGCAGATGTAAATAAGAAGGAACTCTAACCCTTTGCAACAGCATGGATGGACATGGAGAGTATTATGCTAAGTGAAATAAGTCAGTTAGAGCAAGACAAATATCACATGATCTCACTTATATGTGGAATCTAATGAACAAAATCTGACAAACATAGAACCAGAAGCATGGACACATGGAACAGACTGACAAATGTCAGACAGGAGGGTGTTGGGGGACTGGATAAAGGAAGATGAAGAGATTAGCTAAAGAACATATATATGCATAGTCCATGGACATAGACAATAGTGTGGGGAGGGCCAAGGGAGAGGGGTCAGAGGCTGGAAGGAGTGGGCAACCAGGATGGGGGGGAGGGAATGGGGACATCCGCAATAGTGTCAACAATAAAAAATTAAATTTAAAAACATAGTTTCTAGAATTAAACACAGTACTCTAGATTTGATCATATGAGGGCAGAATAACATATGTTCATCTTCTGATTCTTTCATGGAAATTTATTTCTCCCAATACAACCTATTAATTCCACCTGTTGTTTTTTTTTTTTGATATCCATATCATGTTTAACTCATACTGACCTAATGTCAAAAAATTCTTAATCATTTTCTATAAAGTACTGCTAAACCAAGTTTTCTTTATTCTATATTTATGCAGCTGAACTGTTCTTTGGGAGAGGAGAATGGTCCTCAACTTGGAGATAGAATATGTTTTACATTTTAAAAAATGTTTTGTTCACAGGATGTACATATTCTGAAAAATTAAACATAGAAATTTTACTGAGGGATATAAAATATAAATTTTGAAATTCATATCCTACCTGTAAAAACCTGGTGGTACTTGCTGAGCCAGGAAGTTCTTCTCCATGTCTTGGAGAATGTCATTCAGCATTCGGACACGCACTGGAACTCTCTCCCTGGGATCATTAGCAGGACGCATCTCATCTGACTGAAAGAGTTCAGCACTGTCCCGCAGGCGTGAGGCCAGGGCTAGCAGTTGATGAGTATTGGGTTGATCACCTGGTGAAGATAAATGAGCTCATCTCAGAAGAGACATTCTCAAGGGAGCAAATGATTATGATGTATTGTCTAAATGCATTGTACTCTACTAAGCTTATTAAATTTACCACTGCTACTACTAGTACTAATCATAATTGCCACTAATAATAATAGTACCATCAATAAATAGGTACTGATAGTTGAGAGACTATATTCCAGGTACTGGGTTGAGCACATTACATATTTATCTCATTTAATATTCACCAAACCTTGTATTGTCATGTCTATCTCATAGAGGGTGAGAATGAATTAAAGTAAGCAAATTGCCATAGATCATCAAGCTACATAAATGACAGGCTACAATCAGAAGATGGATCTTTCTGACACAAATATTCAGATTAGTCCACACATTTTCAAGTTTAAGAAGCACTGTGGAGAGGTGATATGCTCAGAAAAAGAAAACTAGGTTAGAATTAAGGCCGATGTATAAAATATGTCTGTTGTGGAATTACCAATCACTAATACAATGATCTTTTTGTCTCTCACCTTTATTGGATGGGGATCATTTTACATGTCAGTTTCTCTAGAGTCCAGCATAGTGCTGACACTCAACAGTTGTTTACTACATAAACAAAATAAATTTAATACATTATTTTTTAAAAAAATACAATAAGGAAAGAAAACATGTAAAGTTAAGTGGTTTTCATAACGGATATAAAAAGATAACACTCTTTGTAACTCTTTAGTCACTGAAATTAACAACATAAATAAAATCAAATGTTTACAGGTTTTGGCATTTTGATGTTTTTATAGTACATTTCACATTCATTAATTATCTTGTTTGATTTCACAACAAAACTTGATGTTGTGAGAAGACATATTTTTACTCATTTAGAAAATCTACCCCTATAAATAACAATAATATCACGTTATTTTTTCTTATTTTACTTTTTCTATCACTCTTTATGCCCCCCTCCACCTCCATCCACCACACTCCCCGCAATCACTACATTGTTGTTCTTGTTCATGAGTTCTTTCTCTTTTTTATCTCTTTTGCTTAATCCCCCTAGCGCCCCCCACAAGACCTACTAATATAATTAGATAAAGATATGATTTATCTTGAATTATTATAATTTGCCAAAGTTAATATATGGAGAACTTACAGGGAACATCTTGGCACAAGGAATGAGCAAAATAGATAGGAGACATTTATTTTATGCTGGGATTGAAAGACTGAGCAACAGTAAAAACAAGTTCGACATCCTTGAGAGTCTTCCATTTAAGAAAGAAAAATCTGTTCTGATGTAACATACACTACAAAATTGAAGACATTACTAGTGAATCAAGTGAGACAAATTGTACCATTCTACCTTATTTAGCTTTAAATGAATTGATCTTTCATGGTGGTGTGGACACAGAGCTTTGATGGCTTTAGGAACTAGCTAGATCCAGAAAGATTCCTGGGAGCGGAAATCTGCCCTCCATGGCACACACCTATGCATGACCTCAAGGGTATGAGGCTACAAATGGAAAAGTAGCTGCACTTTCAATGCTCATGAATCATCTTGCGCTATAACTGATGTTCTAAAGATTCCTAATGGTCATTTCTGTGCTAATTAGAGCTTATTTGTCCCTTTAAATAAGACTGAGAAAGTAATGTCGCCTTTTTATGTAGGTTTTTGTTACTCCAAATGTTTGCTCTTTTATAATCCTTAGGATCCATACTAAAATGCCAGTTCTGTGAGGGAAAAAAAAAAGATTGTTGGTAGTGGTTTTGTTCACTACCATTTGGCAGCACCTAAAACTGTGCCTGTGTTTTGTTGAATGACTGAACATGCGAATTGTGGACTTTCGATCATAGCATCACGACATCTGTCATATTGTAATACGTATTTGTCTTGTCTCTCTCCTTTCCCTGGCTGAAAAGAACCCCAAAAGATCCACACATATGTTTTATCTCTCTTTGCATCTCCAAATTCTAGCATAATACCTTACACATTATTGTCACTTAATAAAAATTTTGTTGGGTGAATGTTGAATTATAGGAAAATGTCTTATTTGAAATATATTATTATATTAAATAATGCCTAAAAATTACCCAGGGAGATTTTTAGAACATACTAAAAAATATTGTTTTCTTTACTTTCTTGCTGAAATCAATAACAGTTGCAAAGAAAAAATTTAAAAATAGAAGAGGCTATCTAAGGGTAATGATAAGTTAAACTAAATTGAATTAAAATCAAGGGTTTGGGGTATTTTTTTGGTAATTTTTATAAAAAATGTGTTCTTATTGATATCAGAGAGAGAGGAAGGGGGAAGGAGAGAGATATACATAGATTGCTGCCTCCTGCATGCCCCCTACTGAGTATCCAGTCCACAACCACAGCATATGCTCTGAACGGTAATCACACCAGTGATATTTTGGTTCATGAGAGAACACTCAACCAACTGAGCCAGGGCAATAGTTCAGGTTTAATAAATACACCAAGAACATGAAGTAGGAGCTAGAGATTTCTCTCAAGGAGAAATAATGTAATTATCCTAAAGTAATATGTATATGGACTGGAAAACCAAGGACTCGATATAAAAAACAGAGAAGAGCTTGATCTACTTAATTACCATCAATGCGGTCTTGAACAGATTACTTAATACTAGTGTCCTTCAATTTCCTTGTGGAAAATGGAGAACATGTTTATTTCACTCTTTAAGCATAAAGATCACTATGTTAAGGCAAGTTATTGTTAACAGAGTACACAAACTAAACACAAATTATTACCAACTCATTTTCTAAAGGCATGCAAAAAATACTGTAACAGCTTTAATATTGCTTTTATTCTCAGAAATGTTATTGCTCATTACTTTGTTCAATCCATGGCCTCTCCCAGCAAACATATTGGCCACTTCCCTACACACTTTAATCAGCATTCTCTATGAATCTAGCACCATTTTTTCTTTCCATGGGCTAGCATATCAAATCTCTGGAGAATAAGGGAAGAAATAATACAAAGGGCAAAGGAATTAAACATCCACTCTCTAAAAATGATTCTTCTATATCTTTGCTCCAAGTGAAAGGAAACCATTAATAAGTTTTTATAGCATGGCAGAAAAAACTGATTGGTAAAATATATTAAAAATAAACATTAAAAATACAAAATAATAGAGATTCTCTTAATGTTATTGAAGAGACAACTAAAATGTACTTCTAGGTTTCAAACAAAAAATTTGTGTCCTAGTTGGTTTGGATCAGTGGATAGACCATCAACCTGCAGAGTGAAGGGTCCCAAGTTCCATTCTGGTAAAGGGCACATGCCTGGGCTGTGAGCTCGATCCCCAGTAGAGGGCATGCAGGAGGCAGCCGTTAAAATCTCCTATCTAACAAAGGAGGAATATGCTAATTGACCCTCACGCTGTCACAAAATGGTGGCACCCACAGCCAATAAGGGGGATATGCTAATTGACTGCCCTGCCCTCAAAGATGGCAGCACCTACAGCCACAAGATGGCGGTGCCCAGTCCCCTCAGTGCCAGGGCTCCTAATTGACTGCCCTGCCCTCAAAGATGGCAGCACCTACAGCCACAAGATGGCGGTGCCCAGTCCCCTCAGTCCTGCCAGGGCTCTGCACACCTTCCTCTAGAGTCCCCCAGTCCCCTCAGCCCCCCAGCCACCCAGGGCTGACCTGAGGTGCAGGCAATCCTCTGATGGTGGCTGTCCAGCTGCCCAGGGCTGGCCTGAGGCACAGGCAAGCCTCAAATGGTGGCTGCCCAGCTGCCCAGGGCCGTCCGGGGCTCAGTTAACCAGGGCCTGCTGAGGCACAAGCAAGCTTCTGATGATGGCTGCCCAGCCGTCCAGGGCTGGCATGAGATGCAGGCAAGCCTCATATGGTGGCTGTCCAGCCACCCAGGGCCAACCAAGACTCAGTTAACTAGGGCCAGCCGAGGCTTGCGCTGCTGGCAGTGGCAGCAGCAGAGGTGTGATGGGGCATCACCTCCCCCTGATCGCGAGGTTACATACCACCCCTGAGGGCTCCCAGACTATGAGAGGGGCAGGCCTGGCTGAGGGACCCCCCTTTCAGTGCACGAATTTTCATGCATTATATATATATATAATATTTGTGTGTTTTTCTTCTTTCATCTCCAAGGAAAATAACAAATGTATTCTTAGTAAGTACTTACTGAGTCCTATTTTGTGTGCTATTCTGGAAGTGTTGGGAGAGGGGTAAAGACATAAGATTAAATCTGGAACCTTAATAGGTTTCTAATCTAGTTATAAATAATCCACAAATTGAGAGTAAATAGTGTCAGATGAAATTAATGCTCATGAGGATGACTGAAGAGTTCATTGTGTACAAGAATACGCTTAGTAGATCTCAGGGGAGAAATAAAACTTGAGAGAGAAAGCATAAATTTGCCCAAAAATTAAGGGCATCTCAAATGGAACTCTTGAAAGTTCTTGGACTTGATAGATGTTAAAATGGTTGAGGCAAGTGTTCCATCTGAAAACAATATGATTAGTGTTCCCCAAGTCCTCACCTGTTTAGAGTTTTAATCTACCTCTAATGTAAACCCTTTTATCTTTCTGGCTTTTTCTGGGTAGGACAGAGATGGACATTATAAGCAGTATCAATATTCATTGAAGAGCAGGAAGGGAGAAAGGGAGGATGGAAGGGAAGGAGAGAGGGATGGTGGGAAGGAAGAATGACTGGTCAGCAGATGTTGAGATGCACATTGGCATCTAAGCAAGCCAATTCAGGAGAGGCTTTAAAATATACTGGAGGAAATATTCCTACTACTCAGGGAATCTCCTGCCTTCTAGCCAACCAGCAACAGATAGCATCCTCCCCTGAAGGCAGTTTGAGAGGCAGCATGCTGTTGTGGAAAGGGCAGGGCCTTTGGAATCTCGCAGACCTATACTCAAGCCCTAAACCTACCATTTAAATGTATACACTTGAGTAAGACACACACACACATACACACATACACACACACACACACACACAGAGCACACAATGCCCCCCCCCCAACTTCCACACTGAGGCCCAGTTTCTTGTAATCTCTAAAATCAGTTTTAATGATACCCAGCTAAACTCATAATGTTAGAGTAAGATTAAATGTCACAAGGAATGTGAGACACTTAGAACAATGCCTGGGTCTTTATGGAGACTTCTAAAGTGCGAAGGGCTTCCCTGAAAACTTGTTCCTCCTAAGGACCCTTGATCCTGGATCCCAAAACACATTCCAACAGATCAGAAGCTCAAGGGTACTTCAGACAAGTCCTATCCACAAGGCCTCTAAGAGTTCTGGGTAAGACTAGTATCTACAGTGCTAACTGCACCCGATAGATCTACTCATGTTCTAATCTGCAGGAACCTGGGATCTGCACAAACTCCCTTTTCCTTAGGCGCTTCATAAATTGATGAGTTTCCGCTTAGTATAAACCTTTTTGTGTTAAGTCCATGCTACAGCCTTGTGGGTAAATTTGTAACTGCCCTATTTTAAAGAATGATTTTAGTGCCTTCTATTGTGGTCTCTCTTGAGAGTTTCAGGTTCCAAAAAGTTTTAAACTTCAGTTTATTTCCAGTTTTCTATCTTTAGTTTCTATTTTCTGGCTGTATTGTTAAAGACTCACTCAATTTCATTTTAAATTAAGACTGAAATATACTGGTTATAGTCTAAAGCTACATTTTTCTATCAAACAATATAGCCTTTTACTTTAATAGTATTTCACAGAATTATTCCTCTATAGATAAGCTTATCACAGTTTTAAAGGTGCTAACAATTGCACAATCACAGCTTAGTCTTCACAGATTTATAGTGACAACAAAAAGTATAATTTAGGTTCTGCAGAACACACTGGTTAAAAGCAGAATGGAAGATTATTCAGGGAGAAAATATATGTTACTTAATGTCATCTTTAAAATACCTTATGGTATCACTACAGAGAAGAAAATAAATTGCCAATATAATTTCAGCCAGGGAAAACAACATTTTCTATTGGTCATGCTGCCTTCTTTAGTATGAATCACAATGAGTCACCTCAGCTGGTTATTTTTTAAAAAATTAAATCAGCAAAGACCCACGTAGAGAAAGCAATGTAGAAACTAGTGCTCTATTGATAGTCAGCAGATGTTGAGATGCACATTGGCATCTAAGCAAGCCAATTCAGGAGAGGCTTTAAAATATACTGGAGGAAATATTCCTACTACTCAGGGAATCTCCTGCCTTCTAGCCAACCAGCAACAGATAGCATCCTCCCCTGAAGGCAGTTTGAGAGGCAGCATGCTGTTGTGGAAAGGGCAGGGCCTTTGGAATCTCGCAGACCTATACTCAAGCCCTAAACCTACCATTTAAATGTATACACTTGAGTAAGACACACACACACATACACACATACACACACACACACACACACAGAGCACACAATGCCCCCCCCCCAACTTCCACACTGAGGCCCAGTTTCTTGTAATCTCTAAAATCAGTTTTAATGATACCCAGCTAAACTCATAATGTTAGAGTAAGATTAAATGTCACAAGGAATGTGAGACACTTAGCACAATGCCTGGGTCTTTATGGAGACTTCTAAAGTGCTAAAACTTGTTCCTCCTAAGGACCCTTGATCCTGGATCCCAAAACACATTCCAACAGATCAGAAGCTCAAGGGTACTTCAGACAAGTCCTATCCACAAGGCCTCTAAGAGTTCTGGGTAAGACTAGTAACTACAGTGCTAACTGCACCCAATAGATCTACTCATGTTCTAATCTGCAGGAACCTGGAATCTGCACAAACTATCCCTTTTCCTTAGGTGCTTCATAAATTGATGAGTTTCCGCTTAGTATAAACCTTTTTGTGTTAAGTCCATGCTACAGCCTTGTGGGTAAATTTGTAACTGCCCTATTTTAAAGAATGATTTTAGTGCCTTCTATTGTGGTCTCTCTTGAGAGTTTCAGGTTCCAAAAAGTTTTAAACTTCAGTTTATTTCCAGTTTTCTATCTTTAGTTTCTATTTTCTGGCTGTATTGTTAAAGACTCACTCAATTTCATTTTAAATTAAGACTGAAATATACTGGTTATAGTCTAAAGCTACATTTTTCTATCAAACAATATAGCCTTTTACTTTAATAGTATTTCACAGAATTATTCCTCTATAGATAAGCTTATCACAGTTTTAAATGTGCTAACAATTGCACAATCACAGCTTAGTCTTCACAGATTTATAGTGACAACAAAAAGTATAATTTAGGTTCTGCAGAACACACTGGTTAAAAGCAGAATGGAAGATTATTCAGGGAGAAAATATATGTTACTTAATGTCATCTTTAAAATACCTTATGGTATCACTACAGAGAAGAAAATAAATTGCCAATATAATTTCAGCCAGGGAAAACAACATTTTCTATTGGTCATGCTGCCTTCTTTAGTATGAATCACAATGAGTCACCTCAGCTGGTTATTTTTTAAAAAATTAAATCAGCAAAGACCCACGTAGAGAAAGCAATGTAGAAACTAGTGCTCTATTGATAATCAAATAATGCAACATTGATTGTACAATGCACGATAAAAGGATATTATTTAAAGATAAAATATGATAGAAGACAGTGGATAATTATGTCTAAATTGAATACAACAGGGAAATATTTTTGCAAGGATGTCAAAGTGGCATATTTAGAAGAATTAGGTTTGCCACTTTTTAAAAATAATAGGCAACATATTCTAAAGATTATTCTTCATTTTAAAGGTTATTCAATGAACCAGGTAGCCAAGGCAGATGAAAATCTAGCAAGACTTTTAACATATTGTGTGGAATGGTTTCATCTGAGTGTGGCGGAAATTAAACTAGGGGCTCTTTTTTATGCCCCACAGATGCTCCCACTGAGTTATATTTGCAACTACATGATCTGGTTATTGGCTGCTTTGGAAAAGTGAGCAAAAGTTTTCTTGAATACATTAAACTCATGCATGGTTCACTTTTTATTACCCCCCTGGTGAGGCAGAAAGTTGGAGTTGTATTTTTAATAACACATGTGAGTTTAATTATGCTTTGGCTAAATCAAAATATGAAAAAATAAAATAAAAATGTTTAGATAAAAATGAATTAACATGAGGACAAGGATACTCTATTTCTATTACAAGAAAATATTAGATGTATCTTAAAAAACATGCAAAAACTTTAAAAGTCTTGCCAGTGAGGCAACACTCAGAATAATGAACTGTAATACTATCCTGTCATGGACACAGAGTTTTATCCTAAAAATAACATATAGGGGGGGAAATCACAATAAAATAGACCATTCCTATTATGTGAAAGTAGGACAAATGTTGCATTTCAATTAATGTAGTGACACATATGACATGTAAGTACTGAAAAGAAAACTTTAAAATTATTGGCTGCTTTGGAAAAGTGAGCAAAAGTTTTCTTGAATACATTAAATTCATGCATGGTTCACTTTTTATTACCCCCCTGGTGAGGCAGAAAGTTGGAGTTGTATTTTTAATAACACATGTGAGTTTAATTATGCTTTGGCTAAATCAAAACATGAAAAAATAAAATAAAAATGTTTAGATAAAAATGAATTAACATGAGGACAAGGATACTCTATGTTTATTACAAGCAAATATTAGATGTATCTTAAAAAACATGCAAAAACTTTAAAAAGTCCTGCCAGTGAGGCAACATTCAGAATAACGAACTGTAGTACTATACTGTCATGGACACAGAGTTTTATCCTAAAAATAACATGTAGGGGGAGAAATCACAATAAAATAGACCATTCCTATTATGTGAAAGTAGGATAAATGTTGCATTTCAATTAATGTAGTGACACATATGACATGTAAGTACTGAAAAGAAAACTTTAAAAGAATGTGGGTGATGTACTCAGAATAAGGAAGGAAATAACAAAGGGAATCTGTATGAATAGCAACAAAGTGTGAACAGAGAGAATAAATGAAACTAAAGAAAGAATAATTCTGAGGAATACAAAGGGACAATGTGCTCAAGATAATAATTAAGGGACATTATGCGATACACATATGAGTTAAAAAAGAAATGGGGGGAAAGGAAAATTAGTTTGGGGAGACAAACACTGAAGATATGGGACAATTAGATTTTGTTACAGACCCAGTTGTCTCAAACCTTTCTTGAAACCAGGTATGGAATATCAATAAATAACATACAATCTCATTTTTATCCTCATCCAAGGACATGCTTATTGATTTTAGAGAGAGGGGAACAGAGAGAGAAACATTGAGAACCCACAACCCACAACTTAGGTATGTGCCTTAACTGGGAATTGAACCTGAAAACTTTTGGTGTATGGTACGATCCTGCAACCAACTGAGTCACACTGGCCAGTTCAAAACACAGTCTTTAATATGGTTACATATAATAAGGATCCTTACAAATATATACTGAGGATTGGTACTAAACATATTTTTAGGAAACTGTGTCCAATGGGGGCCAATCTCATCAATGTTCTCTGAGCAAGCACAGTAAGATACTTCTCAGAGAATGCTTTTGCGTTGAAGTCCTTGTCACACAAAAAGGTCAGTTCATGTCAAACCATTAGAAATCTAGCACGTTCAGAACTGTTTGGATTTTGGGTGGATTGCAATGGATTTCTCATGTTGGATGTAGGGCCAGGAACCTAGTATGCCCATCCTTAACTATCTATAGGCCAGTTCAGAGTTGGACATGGTGGTAAGTAACACCAAGACTAGAAACAGATGGGTTAAGGTCTAGAATCGTGCAATGTATACAGCACATATTTAATTTTGCCAATCAGTAAATTCATTTTACATTTATCACAAAGAAATAAAAAGGATGTTAGGTGAGTCTGAATCACCTGTGATTATAGGAAAAACCTAGAATCGTGCAATGTATACAGCACATATTTAATTTTACCAATCAGTAAATTCATTTACATTTATCAGAAAGAAATAAAAAGGATGTTAGGTGAGTCTGAATCACTTGTGATTATAGGAAAAAAACAAAGTGACACTTGAAAATATGAAGCTACATCTCTAACAACACAGAGTGCCTGCCTCCTTGGCATCATCACCTTGAAATACTATCCACCCCCCCTTTCTAAAATGAAGTGCTTGACACTAATGAATTATCAGAGCTAATAAAAAAATGCCATATCAAATAAGTATTGTTAGTTTTTCAAAGAACAGGAGGAAATGCTGCCAAGAACCATTTCACATTTAGTGAGATAATTGGGAGGTGGCAACAAGCCACAGTGTTTGAAATAATTTCCTCCTGAATCTGGCTTGCACTAAATAAATCTATACATTGGCAGACCAAATAAAAGTGACATTTTTTGTGGGTTTCTTTTGGTTAATCCTCACCCAAGGATATTTTCCCATTGATTTTTAGAGAGAGTGGAAGGGAGGGGGAGAGACAGAAAGAGAAACATCAATGCGAAAGAGACACATCCATTGGTTGCCTTCCACTTGTGCTCCAATTGGGGCTAGGAACGAGCCTGCAACTGAGGTATGTGCCTTTGACCAGAATTGAACCCAGGACCCTTCAATCTATGGGTTGACATTCTTTCCACTGAGCCAAACAGGCTAGTGCAATGAAAGTGACTTTTACTTTATTTGGTCATTTGTAGTTTTTACAATAATCTATCTCTATATAAAAGCCAAGCGACCAGAACGATGGAACAACCAGAATGACCAGAACATTGGAATATCAATAAATAACATACAATCTCATTTTTATCCTCATCCAAGGACATGTTTATTGATTTTAGAGAGAGGGGAACAGAGAGAGAAACATTGAGAACCCACAACTTAGGTATGTGCCTTAACTTGGAATTGAACCTGAAAACTTTTGATGTATAGGATGATCCTGCAACCAACAGAGCCACACTGGCCAGTTCAAAACACAGTCTTTAATATGGTTACATATAATAAGGATCCTTACAAATATATACTGAGGATTGGTACTAAACATATTTTTAGGAAACTGTGTCCAATGGGGGCCAATCTCATCAATGTTCTCTGAGCAAGCACAGTAAGATACTTCTCAGAGAATGCTTTTGCGTTGAAGTCCTTGTCACACAAAAAGGTCAGTTCATGTCAAACCATTAGAAATCTAGCACGTTCAGAACTGTTTGGATTTTGGGTGGATTGCAATGGATTTCTCATGTTGGATGTAGGGCCAGGAACCTAGTATGCCCATCCTTAACTATCTATAGGCCAGTTCAGAGTTGGACATGGTGGTAAGTAACACCAAGACTAGAAACAGATGGGTTAAGGTCTAGAATCGTGCAATGTATACAGCACATATTTAATTTTACCAATCAGTAAATTCATTTACATTTATCAGAAAGAAATAAAAAGGATGTTAGGTGAGTCTGAATCACTTGTGATTATAGGAAAAAAACAAAGTGACACTTGAAAATATGAAGCTACATCTCTAACAACACAGAGTGCCTGCCTCCTTGGCATCATCACCTTGAAATACTATCC
>NW_005366520.1:2310927-2324384 GCF_000412655.1 Myotis brandtii | reverse complement strand
TCCACTGAGCCAAACAGGCTAGTGCAATGAAAGTGACTTTTACTTTATTTGGTCATTTGTAGTTTTTACAATAATCTATCTCTATATAAAAGCCAAGCGACCAGAACGATGGAACAACCAGAATGACCAGAACATCTGGTCGCTATGACGTGCACTGTGGTGGCCAACTGGCCCAGTTGGGGCCCCAATCAGCTCCCCCAACCTCCTGCGCCCTCTCCCCCCACCAACTCTGCCCCCGATCATCCCCCACACCCTAATCAGGGGAGGGGTCTACTGGCCAACTGCCTACAGCCCCTCCCCCCAGCCAGTCCAGCCCCAACCAACCCCCATTGGGGTGGGCCGGCCAGACCCCTCCCATGTACAAATTTGTGCACTCAGCATCTAGTGCTAAATAATGAACAACCAGAAGCCTGACAAAAGTAAAAAGGTATCAAAATTATATAGTCATTAATGATTTTGAAGTTCTTTTACATTAAAAAAATGGTTAAAATGAGAAACAATAAATTTAATAAGGTTATTAACTGCTCATTCCTTAGTCTCATTCCAGGTTCAGTGGTGGTACTTTATTCTTCACACCTTCTCCTGCCCATGCAAACTAGTACTAATGCCTTATATGTAAATTTTTTGGATATAACTTTTTTCACAAATACATCTGAAGCTCGTATCTTATCAGTCACCATTTATACCACATCTGCATGCACTACATATACATATTCATTCTCTAACTATTATGCATTTAGCATTAACTACCTATTAAGAGCCAAGGTCATTCAGTCAAAAGAAGCTTCAAAGTACCATCCAATAAATCAACTCAAACAATTATTCACTGGAAAATTACCCTTCTTTCCAGTGGTTGTGAGAACG
The DNA here is from genome assembly GCF_000412655.1 of Myotis brandtii. Lineage (NCBI taxonomy): Eukaryota > Metazoa > Chordata > Mammalia > Chiroptera > Vespertilionidae > Myotis > Myotis brandtii. The sequence goes on along the minus strand of NW_005366520.1, from coordinate 2,323,520 downwards.
AAAGAGAATGGTCTGCTGCTACCATAAACTAGTGTAATAAATAAACAAGATGGCTGGTTGTCAAGGGGTAAAAATTACACTGTTGAAAATGCAATTGGGTTTCAGAGACCTTCATATTTAAACTCTTTGTGGAAAGGAGTCATAGCCTTTTATAGCTCAGACCTAAAGGTCACTTTTTAAAAAAACACTATAATTGAGAACTGAAGACTAATCACTGTTAACTGTCATAACAAAATAAAAAACATATCAACAATCTAAGCTTGTATTAGCAGTAAAATTATATGTTTCATTTGGCTACAGGAATTCTGTTTAGCTAATGAAATCATCCAGCATTACAGCTAAAATTAAAACAGAAAGATTAATTTAGTTGTTGTTAAGTGGTGTCCATTATTCACCCATTATTATATTCAATTATTCTCTTTTAGAAATAAGGTTATAACCAAAGTTGTCAAAATAAACCAGGTACATCAAGTTGCGTACAATTTAGCAAACATTTGAATAACATTTTGACTATATCACAGAGCAAATAAGTTTGAATCATGATTACTAAAATACAGAAATGCATGGATTAAATGTGACCTGTCATATCCCTGTGATCAAATATTTATACCCAGGTCATGTTAAAAAAATGTTTTTCCTATTTTTTTTTTACATTTTGTTTTGCTTTGCCTTGTTTTTATTTCTAATATCAGGTACATTTCAAGTCTGGTTGCATGTTTCTGAGTGAAAGTGACAGGGAGACCAAAGCAGTTTCACATAAAAAGAAAACAAAACTCAAAAATAACCAACAATCAAGAAAAAATTCTCCACCAAAGCTGAAGCAGTCCGCTATAACAGCAAGGAGCCAAAATGCTCCTGGCTCATACACTGACAACCCTGGGTTTGAAGGAGAGGTTCACATAGACTTAGTGGTATCTGGCCTGCAGTAAAATCTTTGTAGCAGACTTTTTGTATATGTGAAATTTTGGGGGAGAGAGAACATATATTTTTTTAGATTTTGAAAGGGATCACTAACTACTTAAAAAAACAAGAGTAATAATATAATTCTAACAATGAGCCTTTAGGATATTATTTGACTTTCAGAAGTAGCCTGTTATTTGAAATGCTCATATATTAATTATAATGCTAAAATATTAAAATATTGTGTTTCCTTATGGATTTTTAAAAATAAACTCAATTGTTGAAAATATAATAGAGCTTAAAATTTAAAATTACAATAATGCTAATACTTTTAGGATTTTACTGATTTTATTTATTTAAATTAAAATAAAACTCTTTGTGTCTTTATTATAAATGCAATATACGTTTATCGTAAAATATTTTTCTTAGAAAATCAATTTGTAAATCATTTATAACTCTATCATGTGATGCCAGTATTGCACAGAATACTTTTAAAAATTTTTAAAAACGTATCTTTATCGTTGAAAGTATTATAGATGTAGCCCTTTTTTCCTCATTGACCCCCTCTCCAACCTGCTCCTATCCCCCCCAGACCTTCACCATAGTATTGTCTATGTCCATGAGTTATGAATACCTATATATAAAAAGCTAATATGCTAAGTGTCCCTCAAACTGTCTGATCGGATGCAAAGAGTGGGTGTCTCTGAGACTAAACTGTCTCAGCCACAAGGTTGTAAATCTTTCCATAATGATAGGCATTTCTCAGGACAGGAGGATGGACTGCATTCTGATGTGAGCTCCCCTGTCCCAGGGCATAGAGCTCCCAGCCAGGTTCGATGTGCTTTCTCTAATCAGAACAGAGCCATCGTGGTTGACAGAGCATGATTAATGTCTATTTATATAAAAGGCTAATATGTTAAGTGTCAGCCTGGGTAATGAGGTCACGTAGCAACGCCCGGCTTCCTCTCCCTGGTGACTAGCCTTCTTGGAGTTTCCTTTAGCCCAGGAACACACTTGCTTTATAGCCAGGTGGAAACATTTTACACTTTGTAAATGTCTGTGAAGCATTTTCCCGTGCCTCATCTCATTTGATCCTCACAGAAGTCCTGGAGTAGTTAGATAGGAGACTCGGTAGAATCCTTTTTTTTTCATTAGGCGGAAAAAGGAGATTTAGAATGTATAGAAACTTGTTTCAACTGAAAAGAAGAAATGGTGAACCTTGAAAATGACTTCAGGCTTTCTCACTGCACAGAATATAGTCAAACACTGCTGCAGTTAAATATTTTACCCTTTTTTCTCCCTGCATGATCTACAATAATAATCTGTTTCATGTTGATATTTACTGCTGTGTTGCTGACAATTACCTGAAAGAGAAGTTGGGGTGCTTCACTGGGCTGGAAAAAGTTTAGCTACATCAGAAAGCAGGTCTAATTAAGCAAGTTTATTCTATATCTATAAAAGGCTAAGTTGACTTGCACGTGCATGATACATATAAAGCTCTTGCTGGCGCCAATTGCACGCGTGTGTTTCAATCCATCATTGTCGATCGTGAATTTGGTTGACACTTCTTATTGTAGAGAAAGGGCAAATAGCAATTTTAAAATATTTCTTCTAATTAATTTTCTTTCAATGTGCACAAATCCGTACACTGGGCCACTATTATGCATATCATTTCTTTGGGTCACAGTATACCTTTTGCAGTTCCTTCTATGAATGACAGTTGTTCCTCTACAGATGAACAAATCTTTATGTTACACAAATAATCTCCTTTTGTTCTCTAAAAGTTTTAATTATTATACATAGTACCAACTATGTTTTCTTAAGTCTAAAAATTAGTACAGTCTACAGTACAAGTTAAATATATGATTAAAATAAATTGTTGCAGAAATGGTACTACTAATATTCATAGAACATTTTGTCCTTTATTTATACAAGTTCTGTTATTAATTTGCAAAATGCCATATACTTGGTAAGTCAGTGTATAAGCCAAAATATTCTTAAAATAGTGAATTAGAAATTGAGGGCAGGCTGACTGTTACAGGATTCACACTGACAGCAAAAAGACAACTATATAGAGACTGAGAAATAGTCCAAAGCAGAGTAATGAGGCCATTTAGTATGGCAGCAAACCGCTGTATACAACTGCTCAGTTGTTCCTCAGGTCATAGTTTTATAGCCACTGTAATAAAAGTCATAAGAATAATGAGGGAGTGGGTAGGATTGTAGTATTCTCTCAGTTATGAAAAGCCAGGTTATCAAAAGAAAAGGTATTAAATTTTGAGATACTGAAAATATTTGGCTCTTTAGAATGATCTACTTTCCAAGGTTTCCTAGAGTTAGAATATCAGTTTGGGTATTGAGAAGCACATATCTACAAATGACTCATTAAAGATCAGATAATAAAATGTATGACTCAAAGAGAAGGAGGGTTCCTTCTTTAATGACAATACTAACCTCAGTATTTGGTTAATAAAGATAATATTAACCCCGATTTAAAGGTTTATCTATATATATAAAAAGCCAGCGACCAGAACTCTGTAATGACCAGAATGACCGGTTGCTATGATGCCCACTGTGGCCAAGAAACCAGCATGATTGGGAGGGGGGTGGGCACTGGCCAACTACCTGCAGCCCCTCCTCAGGCCAGCCCTGCTCCCAATGGGCCCCCACCACCAGGATCCACCTGCAGACCCTCCTCCTGGCCAGCCCCGCCCCTGATTGACCCCACCCCAATAAGGGGTGGGGCCAGCCAGCCAACCACCTGCAGCCCATCCCTACAGCTGGCCCCACCCCCAGTGAGACCCCACCACCCCAATCGGCCTGCAGCCCCTTTCCACATCCAGCCCTGCCCCTGATTGCTCCTCCCTACACCAATAGGGAGCAGGGCCAGCCAGCTAACATCCTGCAGCCCCTCCTCCCACCCGGCCCCACCTCAGATGGGCCCCCACCACCCCGTTTGGCCCATGGCCCCTCCCCTCAGCCAGCTTCACCACCAATCAGCCCCCGCCACACCAATCGTGGGTGGGGCTGGCCGGCTAACCTTCCACAATCCCTCTCCTAGCCACTGACCCACAATTGTCCCCCTCCAACCCATTTGGGGGCAGGGCCGACCAGCCAACTTCCCACAGCCCCTCCCCATGACCACCTCACCCCCAAACGGCTCCCCACCCCAATCAGGGGTGGGGCCTGCCCACCAATTGCCCTAGGCCCCTCCCCCCAGCTGGCCCAGACCCAATCAGCCTCAATCAGAATGGGCTGGCAGGCCAACCTCCCACCATCTCCTCCTCCCAATAGGCCTGCCCTGATCCACCCTGATTGGAGCCGGGCCAACCGGACCCCACCTGTGCACAAATTCGTGCACTGGGCCTCTAGTATGTAGATAAAGTAGAATGAAGGTAATTATTAGGGTAGTGTCAGATTCTGCAGAAAGAGCTATATTTGAATGTGAAAGAATTGCAGTGGAGACTACGGAAATTATCTTCTTCTTATCCTTAATCTAGGATGAGCCAAATGGGATGGAGCCCATATCTTATAGAAACCAATTCCCAAGGAGAAACTTCTGGGCCAGTCTTATTAGAACTGACTAAACATTAGGTACAACGTTTAAAAAAAATCCCTAAACTATACTTTTCCATATAGAAGCTATAAATAATAACTAGAGCTTGAAACTATAAGTCATTTGGATAAAAGATGGTAATAGAACATGGTAAAATTTACATGTTGCCTTACACTTATTCATAAATATACCTCATTCCTGTTGATATGGCAGCCAAAATTCTTCATTCTTTCTCATGATAATCCTCTATAGGAAGGGAGGCTCTGCATGACCATAGTTAGTATACTACATACTTTTATCCATTTCTAGTTGAAAATTATTGAACAGTTTTTCATTTTCTAAAATTACTATAATTTAAAGAAAAATTACCTTTAAGGCTATTTTGAACTTCCAAAGCTATGTCAAGAGCATTAAAGGGCAGAACTGGTTCGTTGGCAATCTGTAAAATCACTTCTCCTGAGAGCTGAAAGAGAAAAAAAATGCTAGTATTAATATTAAGGGTTTTTGTTTGTTTGTTTTTCATTATTCTATACACTCTTATACATTCATAGTAGCACAAACACAGGAGATAAAATATACTTTTACACAATCTTTTTTTTCCTTTTAAACCTCTTTTTATTTTATTTTTCTATAAAGAAAAAAGAAATCTCAGTATCTATTTCATGTCTTGGGCTAGTATAAAGAAATATAAATTTGTTTCTCTTTTTTGGAGCTAAATATTAAAAAGTGTTTCTGTACTTGGGGTTGTAATATTTAAACTTTTAAACAATCCCTTATAAGACAGTTCAGAATGTCACATAATAAACTAGAGAGGAACTGGAAATGAATATCTGGTCATTGAACTAAATAAAACTTCAGGTAAAATTAATGATGAATTGATTTCATTTAAAATATAATTCAATCAAAAAATGGCTTTAAAATCTTAGGTATTCTTTTCCTTTATGCTTTACTATGTCCCTAATTAGTTTTCTAAAATTTATCAAAACTAATAATGTTTATACCACTTCAAGATCAATGTTTAAATTAAATTTTAAAATATAAAATTCTAAATGGCATCCCCAAAACTCATACTTGGAGTTTTTATGCATGTGTATTCCCCACCAGAAGACTCCAAAACTGTTTTTGAAAGCCAATATATTCACTATAGCTGAACTAGCATCTCTTAATAGACTGAAGAAGTCATATGCATTCACATACATCTCAAAGAAACTTCAGATGGGTGGCAAATGCTATTGTTACTCTCCCTCTTTCTCTCAACTGATATTGAGTATTTACTGGGTCTATATAAATGTCCCACATTTTTTTTATAGATCTAAAGCTGGCATACAGTAAAATGTGGCTGAGTTAATGTTATTAATAAACTATGAAATGTTGTTAGTCAGTGAAAATACTGTTTGTAAAATCACAGAAGGGAAATTAGTACACTAAATTGAAACAGTACAAAATACATAAGAGATATAACGTATAAGAAAAAATATGATGCTGAATATTAAAATCCACATATTCAACAAGGGTCAGATTCCATTTGACATTTCAAAGTTATATTTCTCAATTGTTTACACAATTTATATCATGATAAAAATACAATTCAATTTGATATTCTATACGCTTGGAGAAACATATTTCTTAGAAATAAAGAAGGAAAAATAAACTTTAACATCCCTTTATTTCTTTGAGATTTTTTTTTAAATTTTTTAAAAATATATTTTATTGATTTTTTACAGAGAGGAAGGGAGAGAGATAGAGAGCTAGAAACATCGATGAGAGAGAAATATCGATCAGCTGCCTCCTGCACATCTCCTACTGGGGATGTGCCCGCAACCCAGGTACATGCCCTTGACCGGAATCGAACCTGGGACCTTTCAGTCCGCAGGCCAAAGCTCTATCCACTGAGCCAAACTGGTTTCGGCATTTGAGATATTTTTCTCCCAAATGTAGCAAGCACTTCTTCCCCAATGCCTAAGGTATCTTTTCAGAGTTTTATCACCAGCTTAGTGATCACAAAAATCCTGGGAAAGTGCCTATTCTGATTAGGCTGTCTGCAATAGATTGATATGAATCCTGCTTCTGTTCCATCACACCCCATCCAACTCATGCAAGGACACTGATATTTGGAAATAAATTATTTGCAAAAAGAAAATTTTAAAGAAGATTAAGAAGCACTATAGTTTCTTTTTCCAATTTGCACTGGATAATTGAAACTACAGAACAGACATATTTTATTTACACTTTTGGAATCTGGAAACCACACAAAAGATTAAAATGAAAGAATGGGGAGGGAGGAGAAAGGCGACTTCTCTGTCTGCTGCTGGAGTTGTTTTGTTTTGGTTTCTTAAGAGTCATTTGGCAGCTCAAACAACTGGAATATGAGCCAGTCACCTTGTGTTTTTCTTTCAGAAAGAACCTGGCAACAAATTTTGGGATTTCTAAGTCACCTGGCTCATGGTAGACTGCTTAGACTAAATCAGCTTTATTTGCAGCTGCGTAAACAAGAGGGATATTTATGTATGCCTTGCCACGAAGTGAGAGGAGATGAGACATATGCATACACTTCTCACCCACTATGGAATTTAACCTTCTTCAGTCATGCCAGACAACCTTCTTTTATATTTATGCAAGGCCCCGTTCTTTTTAAGTGCTTTATACCCAAATATCTCATTTCATTATCTTGACAAGCCTAGAGACAAGTAGTAGGGTCATTAAGCCTGTGTTAAAAACATTGAGTACAAGCCTTCCTGGGTTCCAGTCTAAGATGATGACATAGGAGACTCCTAATTTAGCTCCTCTCATGAACATTCCAAGTCTACAGCTACACATAAAATAATTCCCTCTGAAAAACTCCGGAAACTAGCTGAGTGATTCCTAGGCTAAAGGAAAAACAAAAACAAAAACAAAAACACAATCCCACACACATAAAAATGATAAGAAAGTCTGAGACATACTCTGGCCCTAAAACCCACTGCATCCCAGGGACCTACAATGAGGTAGGAGCTCATAACTCTTAGCTTTTCTCTGAGGAGAGAAGTGTTTGGATACACCATCTAGTGTCCTAACTTTTAAGATTTATATTTGAGGAATAGAAGCCCAAAATACCTAGCACTGAAAGCCATTGGGGCTTGTGTCCACAAGACCCACAACGCTATAGCAAACAAACAAACAAACAAACAAACAAACAGTTCTTAAACATCTTGGGAGGACTCCCTGTGGCTAAGGTTCAGTGCAGAGCCTGCAGGCAAAAAAAAAAAAAAAAAAAAAAAAAAAGACCACGTCCTACCACGTCCTAGTCTTTCCTTGAAAAAAGTGCTAGCTGCATATATACAAATCTATAGCCTGAGCGTCAGGTTTCTAATTTAACACACATCTATGGGCCAAATGAAATCCCCTTTGGAGATTGGAGAGAATGACAAGCGTCATCTTTGTGTACTCCCTCTGCTCTGCTGCAAGTCACTGGAAAGGATCTTGAAGAAAGGCTCCAAAACCCACAAGCAGAGCGTGGAGGACTTCACAGACACCTGGACATACTCACCGAGCACTGTGACAGTCCCAAGTCACTGGGCGAAGTAGCCTTCCCACCCAGAGTGTGAGCTGGCACCGAGGGGAACTAGAAGGCCAGCTTGGGGTTATGTTTGGTGCCTGTGGTATTTGCTAGAAACGTTCTTTACACACACCCTTGTGTCTTCTTCTGAGACAGTGCTTTTCAAAGCAGCGTGCCCTCATTCTGGAACTTGATTAAGGTAAGACTATCCTTTTACTCTATTTTAGTTTCTCAGTAGCACATTGAAGATGAAGCTTTTTAGTTTGGACTGGAAACTATTGAGAGTTTAACCATAGATTAAGGTGATTTCTGTGTAAGTGCCAGGAAAATAATTTTACACCCACGTTGCCTCTAACTCATGTTGACAGCCAGCCAGCTGTCTCTGCCTGAATAAACTGCCTCCAGAGGGGGAGCTGCTACATGCAGACCCTCTGGGGCCCTCTATGTGCTGTCCTTCCAAGCCCCTCAAGCTTGGGGCGTATGCTGTTCCACCCAGGGCCTGGGGAAGCCACTTGCAGCTGTGTGGCCTTGAGACTGCCTCCTCAGCCCGCCTGGCCAGGGAGAATAGCTGCCCAAGGCAAGGATGGAATGAACGCCTTGCCCCTTTCTGAGTTGAGCTGGTGGCAGCCTGTGTCCCCAGCGTCCCCATTTCATTCATGTCAAGTGGGTATTGCCATGGCAGATATTATTTTGAACTCTTTATTAAGTAAATCACTTATCTTCATTTTATTGAACTCTTGTTTCTGGAATTTTATTTTGTTCTTTGTTTGAAGCATATTTCTTTGTTTCTTCTTTTTCCTTGGCTCTGTGTCTGTTTCTGTTCATTTGATAAACTAGTTACCTCTCCTATTCTTGATGAAATGGTCTCCTGTCGGAGGTGAACCTTACCATTCAGCCTGGCTCTAGCTCTTGGTTGTCTCTCAAATCTTTGTGATTGAACAAGCTGAATTCTTTGTTTTTAGTGCCTCCCAATAGTTGAGGATGTGCCAAGAGCACTCAGTGTCCCAAAGGGAGGCTCTCAGCACCTAGATGCAGGCTGACTGAAAGCCAAGTGCTCAGGCACCAATTTTTTTGAAACATGTAATAAACTTCTTTCAGGGAAAAGTTAGGAGATGCATATTTCACTCTGTTACCTCACCTTTATACTGAGCCCTGGAGCATTAGCCAGTTAAGTGTGTTTTTTTGTTTGTTTGTTTGTTTGTTTGTTTTTGGCTGGCATGGCTCAGTAGTTGAGCATTGACTTATGAACCAGGAAGTCATGGTTCAATTCCCGCTCAAGGCAGATGCCAGGGTTGCAGTGGGGGATGTGCCGTAGGCAAATGATCAATGATTCTCTCTCATTGTTGATGTCTCTATCTCTCTCTCTCCCTCTCCCTTCCTCTCCAAAATCAGTGACAGAGGAAGCCAAGCTTCTCCACCTGCCTTGCCGGCCTCTCAGCTGTACTCTAAGCAACATCATAGTCAGAAGATCAAGGGATGCATTTCCTGAGTGGTAGCTGCACATCTAGGTACCAAGCAAATACACAACCTCCTTTCAGGACGCCGCCACTTTCCTGAATCTTTTTGAAGGTTGCCTAGGCTGGGGGTCATCTTGTCCTGGCCTTGCCACTTCTTCTCCTTGTTCTTTTTGCTCGTTCTCATGGCTTCCATGAGTTTCACCAATCCATCTTTATCTTCTTCCACTTGGTCATACCAAGTTCTGCAAGCCTTTCAGCTTCATAGGCCCCTTTTGGACCTGCTTGTAGGCTTCCATGCAGCTCACCCACAGCTCAATAGTAAACTCCAGAATATTCTAATCTTTGTTGGTGATAAACTTCTTATAAATATAGTATAAAGGTTATATAACAAAAGTATTACAATAACTATAACCACAATAATATTTTACTGACTATTCAAGATTAAAGAGGTACATTGGGACATCAAAATATAAAGTGTAGAAGATGTAGGAGAGTTAAAATGGAGAGAGCTTTAGTATGCATTGGAACTCAAGTTCACTTCTGCTTAAAATGGACAATTATAAATATAAGATATTTTATAAAACCCTCATGGTAATCACAAAATTACAAACCTATAAAAGATATACAAAAATAAACAAAAATAATTCGAAATATACCACTACAGAAAATTATCAAAATCACAAAGGAAGAGAGCAAAAGAAGTATAAAGACACAGAGGAATTACAACAGCCATAAAACAATTAACCAAATGGCAATAGTAGGTCCATAACTATCAATAATTACCTTAAATGTAAATGGACTAAATTCTCCATTAAAAAAGATATAGAGTGGCTGAATGAAAAACACAGGACGCAACTATATCCCGCATACCAGATACTTCATCTTTAAGGACAAATCCAGACTGAATATAAAGGGATGAAAAAAGATTTCATACAAATGAAGACCCAAAGATAGGAGAGGCTGCTATATTTATATAAGATGACAATTGTACTAATCGACAAAGAAGAGCACAATATAATGATAAAGGGGTCAATCCAACAAGAGGATATAGCATTTACAAATGTTTATGAGCAAACATAGGAGCAGCTATACAGCAAATATTAATAGCCCTGAAGGGAGAAAATAGACAGCAAAACAACAATATCCCTCTTTCAAAAATCAACAGATCATCCAGACTGGAAATCCATAGGGAAACATTGAAATTAAATCAGATATTAGACCAGATGGACTTAGACATGTACGAAACATTCCATCCAACAGAGAAGAATAAATATTTTTTTATCAAATGCACATGGAGCCCTAACTGGTTTGGCTCAGTGGATAGAGCATCGGCCTGCGGACTGAAAGGCCCCAGGTTCGATTCTGGTCAAGGGCATGTACCTTAGTTGCGGGCACATACCCAGTAGGAGGTGTGCAGGAGGCAGCTGATCGATGTTTCTCTCTCATCGATGTTTCTAACTCTCTATCCCTCTCCCTTCCTCTCTGTAAAAAAATCAATAAAATATATTTTAAAAAAATGCACATGGAACATTCTGCAGGATAGATCATATGTTAGGTCACATGATCTATCCTATGTTAGGCCACACAATAAAAGTGTTAAATTAAGAAGGTCCCAATCACATTCAGCATCTTTTCTGACCACAATGGTATAAATCTAGAAACTGATAACAAGAATTGGAAAATTCACAAATATTTTGAGATTTGGAGTGATGCAGGTCTCATTGGCTCAGGCAGCTCAAATGTATATCATTGACAATTGTGTTATCCTTGATAATAAGAGCTGTGTGGGGTTCTGAGTGGCTTTAAGAGCTATTGGGGTCCTCAGAGGCCAGGGACCAGGGTGGTGGTGGTGGTGGTGGTGGTGGTAGCCAGAGCTGATGGTATGCTCATGGCTGTGGAGCTGGCTGCAGGTGACTGCATGGTGGCAGGGTTTTGGCTGCAGGTACACACACACATTGGCAAGGGCCTCAGCCAGTGGCAAGGGCTAGGGACAACTGTGGGTGTATGAGCAGCTATGGAATCTAGACTGTCAGTGTGCACTTGTCCATTCGCAGGGACTAGTTGCACACCCACGCATTTTGCTGAGGTCCAATGAGAGGAGTCAGTGCCAGCAGCATGCAGGTTTGCACTACAGGGCCAATCTGCAGGTGCACACAGCAGCACAGGCCTGTGACAGCAGTCAGGACTGGATCCAAGTACACAAACAGCTGTGGGTGCCTTGGCTGTCGGCTCGTACTCATGTGGTTACAGGGGCTAGCCATGGGCACACACACAATAGTAGAGGCTGGAGACAGAAGTCATGGCCAGCAGTGTGATAAGCACCTGTCCTCAGCCTCTACTGTTATGTGCTGTATTTAAATGTTTAAAGAGTGTTTTTAGGAATGTGATAAAGGAAAATACATACACAAATACATTTTTCTTCAACCTTATGCATCATGTTCCGTTGCCTTGTTGCTTTACATGGAGGTATTTTTATATTTTTTGACTTTGTCACAATCTTTCCCTTACTAGTCCAGGGAGAAAAGTATGTATATTTATTTATTAAACTGTGAGTATCTAGAGGATAGTTATTGTCCCCCTTCAATTATTTTATTTCATTGACCAATATGGTGACATTATCTGCCATAAGGCTTTGAATGAATTGACTAGTTAATGCATGAACAATGTGGTTAGACATAAGCGCATGACCTATTATATCCAGCAATCCATATGGGGACTGAAAACTTTGCAATGATGACAATTACTGAAGATATGAATCAACTAAAATAGTTGACAGGGACAATTCTTCCATCTTTGAAAATATCTACATCAAATCTGTTTAAATAGATTTTCATCTGCATAATATAACACATTCTGACAAGACCACCACCACCACCAATGTGGTCAGTGTTGTGCTGTAAAATGTTTAATAACTGAGTGACCCCCCCCCTCGAGTGCACAAATTTTGTGCACTGGGCTACTAATATTTATATAAGATGACAATTGTACTAATAAACAAAGAAGAGCACAATCCTATCTAATTATAGACAAACATGGTAATTAACCGTAACTTCGCTACCCTTCCCATTGGATAATCAGGGCGATATGCAAATTAACTGCCAACAAAGATGGCAGTTAATTTGCATACATAGGCGCAATGATGGGA
>NW_005366520.1:2296081-2309260 GCF_000412655.1 Myotis brandtii | reverse complement strand
GATGTTTCTCTCTCATCGATGTTTCTAACTCTCTATCCCTCTCCCTTCCTCTCTGTAAAAAAATCAATAAAATATATTTTAAAAAAATGCACATGGAACATTCTGCAGGATAGATCATATGTTAGGTCACATGATCTATCCTATGTTAGGCCACACAATAAAAGTGTTAAATTAAGAAGGTCCCAATCACATTCAGCATCTTTTCTGACCACAATGGTATAAATCTAGAAACTGATAACAAGAATTAGAAAATTCACAAATATTTTGAGATTTGGGGTGATGCAGGTCTCATTGGCCCAGGCAGCTCAAATGTATATCATTGACAATAGTGTTATCCTTGATAACAAGAGCTGTGTGGGGTTCTGAGTGGCTTTAAGAGCTATTGGGGTCCTCAGAGGCCAGGGACCAGGGTGGTGGTGGTGGTGGTGGTGGTGGTAGCCAGAGCTGATGGTATGCTCATGGCTGTGGAGCTGGCTGCAGGTGACTGCATGGTGGCAGGGTTTTGGCTGCAGGTACACACACACATTGGCAAGGGCCTCAGCCAGTGGCAAGGGCTAGAGACAACTGTGGGTGTATGAGCAGCTATGGAATCTAGACTGTCAGTGTGCACTTGTCCATTCGTAGGGACTAGTTGCACACCCACGCATTTCACTGAGGTCCAATGAGAGGAGTCAGTGCCAGCAGCATGCAGGTTTGCACTACAGGGCCAATCTGCAGGTGCACACAGCAGCACAGGCCTGTGACAGCAGTCAGGACTGGATCCAAGTACACAAACAGCTGTGGGTGCCTTGGCTGTTGGCTTGTACTCATGTGGTTACAGGGGCTAGCCATGGGCACACACACAATAGTAGAGGCTGGAGACAGAAGTCATGGCCAGCAGTGTGATAAGCACCTGTCCTCAGCCTCTACTGTTATGTGCTGTATTTAAATGTTTAAAGAGTGTTTTTAGGAATGTGATAAAGGAAAATACATACACAAATACATTTTTCTTCAACCTTATGCATCATGTTCCGTTGCCTTGTTGCTTTACATGGAGGTATTTTTATATTTTTTGACTTTGTCACAATCTTTCCCTTACTAGTCCAGGGAGAAAAGTATGTATATTTATTTATTAAACTGTGAGTATCTAGAGGATAGTTATTGTCCCCCTTCAATTATTTTATTTCATTGACCAATATGGTGACATTATCTGCCATAAGGCTTTGAATGAATTGACTAGTTAATGCATGAACAATGTGGTTAGACATAAATAGGTTCACTAAAGCAATAGCACTGCCATGTTCTACAATGTAATTTCTTTTTTAGTTACAGGCAGAAACACTCAGTAAACGTGTGATTTCTTCCATTTTATAATTCAAAATTAAAGTAACCATAGTGTATACCTCAAACCTAAGCTGTAAGTTAAACTATCACAGTGGGATTGTTTTTATGCCATCAGTCAGATTTAAAATGCAATATGTCCTACTCTAGGAGGTAGTGCTGTGAGATAATCATAACACCTGAATATGGGTTAGTGTGAGAAAGAAATTGAGAGAGACTGGGTTGCTATGGCTTGGTGTAACATGATCTGACAGGTAGTAGATGAATCAGGAACCATACAACCAGTGTCTATTGAGCCTTTATTATGTGATCATCACTGTGATACGAGGAGAAAAGAGAAATATAAAACAGTTTCTTTCCTTAGGACTTATTTTCCTGATAGAGACAAGTCCTACCACTTTCGCACAATTAAAGAAGGAAGTTAACAGTAGAAAATCAGTAAGCACCATTGTTTTTAGTTCACATTAAACACATTATGCAACTATATCACATGTATATATTTTGGGCTTGAGAATCTAGAATGTTAAAAGGGCAAAATATTCCAGATGAGGAGAATAAAATGTGCTAAAATCTTGGGCAGAAAGAAGTATAGACTTTCTAGAGAAACAAGAATAAACCAGTATAACTAAAGTGGAGTTCTTGACATGGGAAGTACGTTTGTATGTGGTCTGTGGGGTAGGGAGTCAGAAAACCCTCAAACACAACCAAGGCATATGGGCAAGATTCAGTGATCTGTAGGGAGTCCTTCTCACTTCCCTTAGCTTTCAGAACTGAGGCATCACTGATAAATTGTGGTCTGGTGAGAGCCTTCATAACATGGTTTTGTGGTTCCTGGTGCCCTTCAGGCTATTATGTTCATCCTGACGTGACCTGACTCTGATTTATGTCACTTTATAGTAGAAAACTCCCGATTTAGAAACAAATGCCCTGTGGATAACAAACCTCAGGGCAGCCAGCCATGGGCAAGGGGACTCAGGGACCTCAGCGATGAGCAGAGCAAGAGCCCCCTCCCAGACCTCAGGATTGCTTTCCAAAGCTGTGACATCAACAGAGGACAGGCAGCAAGGACATACTCCTGACATACCCAGCCCATTTTCCTAGCAAAAACAGAAATTACATGTTGCAGAGCAAAATGGAATATACCCCTAAATACATAAAATGTATGTATCCCTAACATGGCTAAAATCCAGTATTAAGATTCTCATTATCTTTCATCTGGAATATTCCCACAAATTCCCCAATTGATCTAAATGTCTGCCTCTAACCCATTATCCACTTTATAGCCAAACTATAACACATTTACTTATTTCAAGTAAATTTCTTGTGCACCCCCCAAAACAGACCTGTCCATGCAAGGCTTTTCTCCTGAGCAGAGCCAGGTATTGACTATAATTATTAAGTAGCTATATGCTAGAGGATGCTATGAGGAGGTGTACAGGTATCCTAATAAATCTCAGGGTTTGGGAAAGGCTTCTGGGAAAAGTCTCCCTCTGTAAGGAAGGCCCTGGGTAGGCTGTATATCATCCAGGAGAGAATCGGAAGCAGCAGCATATTTGGTGCCAAGCAAATGCTCTTACATCGGTTGACACAAGGTTGCTTAGTTGGATTTTGCATATTTTTATGCAACAATAAATTTAAAATATTGAAAATGCATTTTATTATCTGACATCTGTTTCATTAAAGTCTCTTCCAAAAAAAGTTGGTGTCTTTGGGTGGAAAGAGCTGGCTGCCCCCCCCCCCCCAACTACCACAACAGAAACTGAGCTTTCGGTCATTGCAGACACCACTGTAGGTCTGGTGTGGCAAAGAGGGGAGGCGCTGTTTATTTTTAAAAGGGCAATTGTACACTAAATCATGCACTTGGTAAATTATCCAAAGTAATTAATCATAGAAAGTTAGAGGATGGGTTTAGCAAAGTATATAATAATGCTACAGACACATACATCGAATATGCAAAATGCGGGAAGACAGAAGAGTTCAATGATTTTCTATGTATAGCTTATTTTTAGAGATTGTATTTTCAGAGCATAACACTGGATATTGATATACACAAAATAATGTGGTTTTAGTTTGCTCTTCAGAAATTTGATAAGACAGTGCTTTAGTAAAGAATAAAGATTGCACCCGTTAAGCAAAGGGTATATTGGTAACAATGAATTCAATTGTATAAGTCAATTATTTATTTAATAGATCAATATTATCATTTTGATGTTAATTGTTAATGTAATTATTTCCTTCTGTGTATACTAGTTGAAAAACCAACAAAAATAAATGAAACCTCTATAGATTTGGCTATCTGGTAAAATGTTAGGTACATATGGAATTGTACAAGCAAAGCACAACTGTCTAGCTCTGAATTTTCATGATTTCTCTTTTGTTCTTCACAGGCTGCTTAGCAATAGACAGCCTTCTTATAGCTCCTTGCTTCTCAAACATCGCAGCATATCCCACAGAACAGCACTGACTAATGAATACAAAAGTTCTTAATATTATTATCAAACACCTGTTACCCAGTGTTACATGTAAATGTTTCTACCAGGCAGTCCTATGTTTTACACCAGCTATACTAATTATCAGCAATGTCTAAGTTACCAGTAAGTAACTTTCAGCAAATCACATTACCTCATCATTCCCACATTGTCAGTAATGACTAGAATATATGTATTTAAAAAAATTTAAATGAGACAATATACTCAAACTATTTAGTACCGGGTATGTTAATATTTTGGGAAAATGCAATATATGCTTTTACTAAAATATTACAAAGTAGAAAAAATAGATATATCTGTTATTATGCATCTATTATACATGCATATTAATATATCTTTTATCAATTTTTATACTATTTAAAAGCTATGGTAAGGAATGAACTTTTTTTCTTTCATACAGGTGACTCAAGCGTCAATATTGATTTTGAACTGTGTAGTAACTTTAACAAAGCAACATATATACATGGTCCCATATTTTATAGAAACATTAAGTTGTTTCTATATTGTCTTCGCAGAAGTCAGCACATTACTTAACATATGACTTTTCAGCTCATTTTTCTTGAACTTAAAGCTTTGTACCTTATGACAGACAAGTGTCAGTTATGCAAAGTAAGAATCGATGGCACTTATATACATATCTATAAAACTACATTAGAAAAATAATAATTACATCTTTGGCCAGACTTTTTCCTACTGTGCCCAGAATCCAACTGTACTTTTTTTATTTATTAAAGCTACTAGACCAGCGGTTCTCAACCTGTGGGTAGAGACCCCTTTGGGGGTTGAACAACCCTTTCACAGGGGTCGCCTAAGACCATCGGAAAACACATATATAATTACATATTGTTTTTGTGATTAATCACTATGCTTTAATTATGTTCAATTTGTAACAATGAAAATACATCCTGCATATCAGATATTTACATTACGATTATAACAGTAGCAAAATTACAGTTATGAAGTAGCAACGAAAATAATTTTATGGTTGGGGGTCACCACAACATCAGGAACTGTATTAAAGGGTCGCGGAATTAGGAAGGTTGAGAACCACTGTACTAGACTCACATATTTCAAAACTCATATTGACTTTTGTGTCATCTGTATAGAAGCAAAATAGGGGTCCTTTGCTTACCATCTCTTTTAACTTTATCTCCTTGCCTCATTTTGAAATTTTCTTCTTTTAAACTCTGACTTCATCACAGCAAAGAAAGACAGGAATTACAGCTTATTGTTTTATGTATCCTTTTTTACATAGATTATATGAGAAGCAGAAAATGTATTTCAATACTGCCTTGCAGACTGATGACACAAATGCAGCTTACTGATTTTAATGAACTGTCAATCAACATGGAAGGAAGGAAAACATTTAAGCTAAACCTTTAAAATACCTTTACATATTTATAATAGAAATGATTTGATAACATCTGTAAATATGTTTTTATTTTTAACTATAACTTTTGATCTAAGCATAATACATTTTTATATTTATTCTAGTAAAAATCAACATTTATTTATAAATTCAAATAATGTCTCAATATAATATTCTGT
Source organism: Myotis brandtii (assembly GCF_000412655.1). Taxonomy (NCBI): domain Eukaryota; kingdom Metazoa; phylum Chordata; class Mammalia; order Chiroptera; family Vespertilionidae; genus Myotis; species Myotis brandtii. The sequence goes on along the minus strand of NW_005366520.1, from coordinate 2,303,903 downwards.
GTACCTTACAATTATAAAAAATATATCATAGTGTATGCTTCTCTTGAAAAATACATAGTATACCTTTTTACAAAGGAAATTTTTTTGTGAATGCACATTTCTTTATAATAAAAGATACCTGGATATCTAGGTTGAATACTAGATCTAAAGATAAATGCATATTGAAATTACACTTGAAATAGAATTTACTGAGAGACTTGTGTTCTTGATGATAAATAAGGGTATATCATTTTATCCTGCTATACTGTTTCTCTTCTTAAAATCTAATTATCCTGGTTTTGTCTGGAACAGCACACAGGCGCAACAATAATCTCATTAAAAAATTATCCAAATACCTTAAACCAAAAATAAATTTTCTGAGAAAGGAAAAAATTAAGATCAATGGGTTATAGATGATATGGATAAGTTCTCTGAATATGACATGGGTACTAAATCATAGCCTGATTAACACATATAATTTAATCATTCTTAAACTTCTTCCATTAATTTAAAACCCTGTAGTCATCATCTAGTAAACCAAATTGCAGAACTTTAAAAAACAAAATAGATTATTTGAATGATGACTCAAAGTATGATTCTCTAATCACTCACCATTATTGAAATGAAGTTGATTTAATTGGACCTGTAAAAGAGATTGCAATTTCTAATCATACCTCTTCTGTAAATGCTTATTATTCAAAGGAGGCCATATGTAGTTTCAAGCACCCTTAATTAAAATGATGGATATGATCTTAGATATATTTTCCCTTGGTAGTTACCAAGTGATTCTGGTTTTTCTATCATTTTTTATGTCTTCCTTATTCTGTGCAATGCATAGTCAATATTTTCTTTTTAGCATCAAACCAAAAGAAATTAAAAATTATTCACTAAAACCTACCCTGTTAATCACTTGACTGACATTTCTATATATTAAAGTAAAAGTCCAATATTGTATTAGGTGCATACTTTTATAGAAATATCAAGAATAATTATGAGCTGTGTTCATTTTTCAACAATGAAAACAACAGAATCATGAGAAAATTTTCCCTGATCAACTTATTTCCCTGATTTAATGTAAATCAAATCTTTTTTAAAAAGAGTATAACTATAAAGAAGACAACAAAATATCCTTTAAAAGAATGGTGAGAGTACAAAATATATATGTATGTATTTCACTATTTTCATATATATTTGTGCATCTACCTGGATGTAAATATATAGACACTGGCACATATATAGAAACCACTTACTCATCCCATAGAATTATTTATAGGGAACATATTATTTTCCTGACACTTGTGCTAGGAACTTTATTATCTTAATAGATTATCAATGTCACTCTTAATTCATGGTTACCAATGTCTGTCTAGACTTTTCTACTATTCAACATCATACTATCCTTCTCTATGAAAATTATCTAAATATTAAAACTTTGATTATCCTATTTCATTCCTCCTACTTTATCTAAGCATAATACGTTTTTATATTACCTACTTTATAATACAATCTTCAGAGGAAAATATCTTAACTGCCTGAAACCTAACCTACAGTATATCTACCACACCACATCTTTTCTACTTTCATGTTATTTCAATATAAGCAAAGGTTATCATTCTGAAAATATACCTGTTATCACTTTCCTAGATTCCTTCCCTCCCTGCTTTACCAGCGATCTCTCGCAGAATTTTCCAACTCTTCCTACAGACTACTTTTTAAATATATATTTTTTAATGATTTCAGAGAGGAAGGGAGAGGGAGAGAGATAGAAACATCAATGTAGAGAGAGAATCATTGATCGGCTGCCTCCTGCACGTCCTCTACCGGGGAGCAAGCCCACCACCCAGGTATGTGCCCTTGACTGGAATTGAACCTGGGACCCTTCAGTTCACAGGCCGACGCTCTATCCGCTGAGCCAAACCAGCTAGGGCCAGACTATTTTTTTTTAAATCACTACTAGAGCATGTTCAGATCTCTCCCAACTTAAAAAAACATAATACAGAAAAATAAGCAATAATTCATTTTCCCTTCCTTATTCCCTAGTGGGCCCAACTATTTAAAATAATTATTATACTCACAGCCTTGATTTTCTCATTTCATAATTATTCCTTCCCTCACTGCATCAGACTTCCCAGCATTCTATTGGCACCATTTTGATCAAAGTTACTATAAACTCAGTTTTGATAAATCTAATGACCCTTTGTGGAGCTTTTGGCAAAATATACCTTCTTGAAACACATTTTTTTAAATAAATTCTGGAACTATTGCTGCTCTTCCTTAATTCCTCTGCTTATTTTATTTTATTTTTAAATCTCTCCAATATTACTTTTCCATAAATTTGCACTAGGTGATTTTATTCACTGTCATTGTTTCTAATATTATACACAAGGAGAACAATTGCCAAGTCTATTATCGCCAGCCCAAAGTTTAGTCTTGAGGTTCAGATAAAATAAAAGTCCCCTAGTGAACACCTACTTCTGACTTCAGAGGCACTTTCAATAATATATCAAGAAATAAACTCATCATGTTCCTTTTTTTAAAAAGGATGATCTCCATTTGCTAAGTTTCTGTGTTCATCTAACTAGGATACATTATAATGACTCCAGCTCTGGAGTATTTGGAAAATACTATCCATGAATATGGTTTTATTGTCTGTAAAAATCATAAAAAATAGTTATTTGTGTTAGTCCAACTACACACACACAGAGAATAATTATTAGGTAACAAATATTATGAATTAGAACTATATTTATGAGTAAAATATCATGGTGAGGAAATTATCTGTAATACTAGCTATTTTTAAGGAATCCCAGAGTATAGGGAAAAAAAGATAGGCTGGTCCTTTGTATGGCTGTTGGAGAAATTGGTAGGAACCACCTAAGATATGTCACCTGAAAAATCCAAGCTCTGTCAAGGCTGTACTCAGTGTATAAAAGCTCTAGATAAGCCATTTTAAAATAGAGCTGATGCTACCTTGAAAAAATGTCTATTTTGAGGGGTGGGGAAGGAGGCATGCACATAAGTTTTTCTCTGACATCTGTTTATATGAGACATGTCTGCTCTTGTTTTGTAACTCCAGTCATATTTTCCGTCCTCTCTGATTTTTTATTTTTATTTTCTGGTTATAAAGGGTAGGAGAAAGCTAAATTAATAAAAACTGTTTTAGAGAGCCATAAACCTACTATGTCTTTATTTTTGGTTCTAGTCCTACTTAGCTTCAGAAGGAAATATGCGCTAAGGAAGAACTATAAAGAATTTTAGTCAGGTTTTTAAATCACTACACACCAATGCTGTTTCTCCTCCTATTTTTCCTTATCTCAGTTAACATTACCACCATCCATCCAGCTTCAATAAGTAAAATCCTAGAAATAACTTTTGACTCTACATTGTCCATTATTCTTATAATATGACAGAGTTATCAGCCTATTTTGTTTATTGTTCTAACCCTAGCACCTCAAACAGTGGATGCGATAAGTAGATATGCAATAAATATTTTTAAATGAATAAAATTATTTAACATTTCTTGAATCTGATTCTTTCTCTTAATTTATTCTATCATTGCTCTAATTCAAATCACCATCATCATTCATCTGGACCATAGCATCTTCTTTTGAACTGGTCTCCCTGGACCCATTCTTGACAATTTCTAGTCCATTTCTCATAGTACAATAGAATAAACTTTTCAAAATACAAGTCTAATACTATATTTTCATTGTTTAAACTCCAGGACTTCCTTTGTTCTTAGGGTAATGTGTAAACTTATTAACATGCCTTTATATGTCTTACTTCTCTAGCATTAGGTCTTGAACTCTATTTTGTTTATGTCTTAATGTATATGTTCTAGTCATATTGAACTTCTTTCATTTTTTTAATCCTTACCCTGGGATATGTTTAATTATTTTAGAGAGAGGAAGGAAGAGAAAGAGAGAGAGAGAGAGAGAGAGAGAGAGAGAGAGAGAGAGAGAAACATCTATGTTTCTAACATTGATCAATTGCCTCTTGTAAGCTCCTGAAACAGATGTGAACCCACAAACTAGGTATGTGCCCCACTGCGAATTGAACCTCCAACCTTTCTGTGTATGGGATGATGCTTCCACCAGCAGAGCCACAATGGCCAGAGCTTATTTTCCTAAAGGACTAATTCTCTCTCATCTTCACATTGCCCTTGCCTGAAATATTTTCTTTTTTCTTCATTTCAGTAAATAATTTCACAGCTTCATTTGACACCATTGTTTTCCAATAGGCTTTTCCTGAAAATTGGAATAGGCACCTCTGCTGTAATTTCCCTTAGGCCTTCATTTTTTTTCTATCAAAGCATCAATCACATGTGTTCTAATTTTGAATTTATGTTTATATTTTATAAATGTAATTATAAGCTTCATGTGGGCAAAGGCAAGGTCTGCTTTACACACATATCTTTTGAATTTTAGTATTTCAGGAAAGAGTCTACAACTAAGAAGAATTAAATAATTTGAATAAATCATTTAATTTAATCCCTGTTATACTACTATAACTGTGAGTAATTCCTCTAAGTTTACATATAAAGAATCTAAGACTTAGGTCAAGAAAATTATTAAAGGCTTGCTAAACTCAATTGCTATGTGATGTTCAAGTCTTTTAACTACTTCTTAATAGTTAGTTTCATCATCTATGCAATAGAGATAATAAATCTTATCTTGAGATGGATGACTGTGACTGAGGTGAAAAAGTAAATGTCTAGAACTGTGATGGGCAAACAATGGCCCACAGGTGAATCCAGCCCTTTTTTTGTATGGATGATGAGCTCAGAACGGTTTCTAAATTTTTAATAGTTGAAAAAACCAAAAGAAGAATATTTCATGATATATAAAAGTTACATGACATTTAAATGTCACTATCCATAAAGTTTCATTGAAGCAAATCACATCTATTCACTTACATATTGTCTGTTTGCTGTTTTGTCAGGAGAGTTGAGTAATTGCAACAGATCTTCTATAGCTCACATAGCCAAAATATTTACTTTCAGCCCCTGGTCTAGAAAAATGCTTGTAGGCACTCGGTGAGTTATACTTATAATTTTTGAATTGTTTTTTTTTAATATATTTTATTGATTTTTTACAGAGAGGAAGGGAGAGAGATAGAGAGTCAGAAACATCGATGAGAGAGAAACATCGATCAGCTGCCTCCTGCACATCTCCTACTGGGGATGTGCCCGCAACCCAGGTACATGCCCTTGACCGGAATCGAACCTGGGACCTTCCAGTCCGCAGGCCGATGCTCTATCCACTGAGCCAAACCGGTTTCGGCAGAATTGTTTTTAATAATAAAAATAATTACAAGTGTCTCCCTAGTCTATGTGACTTATAGCTCATGTATTAGAAAAATGTGGGGTCAATACAAAACTATGACAAGTGCCTTTGTTCTTATTTTAAGTAATACATTATATGCAGATGGTTAAGTAATCAATATTTTTGCCTTCAACAAGATAAACTACTTAGAAATATAGAGAATTTTATATAATACTTATGAGTGCTCTGGAGATGTTTCTCGTGGTTTTTGTTGTTGTTTTGTTTTTTAACTTACTTTCCACGTCTGAACAATGAATACTTGTCACTCAAAGACATTCCTGGAAGATCAGGATCCGGAGAAAGGGAGCCACAAACTGCAGAACTGACTTGAGTAATCAAGATTTGTGGAAAAGCCTGGACGGGGATCAAACGGGGATTGAAGCCGCTCTTCCTTGGATGGTGAATAGTCTACCAAACACTAATGGATTCCAGCCTAGAGCTTGAATTAATAGCCTCCTCTGATGAAGTATCATTGTGTTCTAAACATTAGCTTGGCCAAAATCTGATCATACAGAAAACTGATTCTTTCGGAAATATGGAATAATGGATGAGTACCTTCACAAATGAAATATAAATGAGTTGACAAATGAAGCCCTTGAAAACCCCTTTTATGCCCCCTTTTTACTCATTGTTTCTTCATGCTGCTTCATGATCTATTGTCATTCATGTTCCCCTGACCTCATCATTCTTTCTATAAATTTGAAATCCAAAAGCTATATAAAATGCAAGATTATTTATGTAATTAGGCTAAAATGCCCTGATAATTTCTTTGCATAAGTATGTCCTCTCTTCAAGACATTATCCTAAAACCTTTTCTCAATCCATTTTTTTTAGATTACCTAGTGGTTTTGTTTTGAGCTTATTGTTAAACACATTCATGAGGAACAGAGTTGATTTTGAGATGATTTTGTCCTGGGTCAAGTCGACCCAGATTCTAGCTTTACTTTCCACTTAACTGGCTGCATGACCTTGGACAATTTTTCTTTTTATATCTCAATCTCAGAGTCTTCATTTGTAAGAAGTTAATAATATATAACTTAAACAACTGTTGTGAGTACTCAAATAACATACTATATATAATATCTAGCATAGTCCCTGGTTCACAGCAGGCAATCAAGCAGCATTAATTACTTTCCATTCTTCCTTTTCTTCTTATTTCTAGTTGCCTAAAGCACTGGATACATTCAGGAAAACACTTATTTCTAAGTAAGTAAAAAATTGGGTCATTTGTAAAAGCTCTGTCAAAGATTTCTAAGTAAGTAAAAAATTGGGTCATTTGTAAAAGAAGCTCTCTCAAAAATATTCTTTCGGTAAATGTCAGACCAGAGTATCTAAACTGTGTATATAAATAAGGGAAATGATACTTGATTACGAACATTCTAACTAGGCATATAATTCAGCTGAAAGAGTGCAAGGTAAGAGTTGGAATATGACCTGGTCTTGAATTTGTGTTCTGTTGTTTATTTTCTGTCATTTTTGCTCAATAGGCCTCTCTCATTTTCCTCTTCTGCAAAATGAAGATAAAATCAACCATACAGGCCTGGTAGGTTGATAAGACATCCTCCCATAATCCCCTCTCTTTCTTCCTTCCCACTCTGTTCCACTGCTTCTTCTCTCCAGCTATGCTAGACACAGTTCTCCAGATTAGTAAGGTCCCTGAGCCAATGCCTCTGAAACTTTTGTTTCCTCCACCGGATGGCTTTCCACCCTAGCCTCTGATTCATCTTTCAAATATTCCTCACCTAGAAGATTGTTATAGCTCTCATTCTTTGAGGTAGAGGAGCTCCTTCTTTCTTTGTTCCCATAGCTAATATTCTTGCGTGTTTCCTCATAGTCAGATGAATTTCATAGTTACCAATGGAGCTCAGACTTTGATGGATTCTAGAGTTCATTGAGCTTTGATAACTAAATCCATATCTAGGAGAGTGTTAGTACATAAATATCTTTTTCAAATAAAATGGGGAAAATATGAGCATGCTTAGTAATCTCTAAAGTTATCAAACTATCCCAATTTTAAAGATTTAAGGGAACAAAAGTATAGATCAGTGCAGAGCAAATGGTTGTCTGAGGAAATATTTTGTATCAAGAGTCTGTGGGTAGTTAGGACATATCTGGGTTTTAGATGAAGGACAGAACTAGGAGGAAGTAAAAAAAATTAGAGTGAAAACAAACAAACAAAAACAACAAAACAAAAATAAATAAAAAACTTTACAGAGCTGTCTGGTTCATATTTTTATTGTATTCTGAAAGACTCTGAAAAATAATTGTAAGCCTATTTGTGTGTTATGAAGATAAGTTAAATGGCTCTAATAACAAGTTTGGTCAGAGAACTCTTATAAGCATGGACTAGAAGTTGCTGTTACTAAAAATCATAGAATAGGAATAAACTTTACAGATTTTATCTTCTAGGGACTTTCAAATGTTTTCACCTAATGACCTAGGACAGAGGAAACCTTTCCACCCACAGCACAGATACTCATTTTCTAATAATAATAGGCTAATAATTGTGGAGTATTTAG
>NW_005366520.1:2277348-2296047 GCF_000412655.1 Myotis brandtii | reverse complement strand
ACTATTTTAATCTTCACAATTAGTCTATGAGGCAAATATAAGTTTATTCCCATTTTAAGGAGAGATAAATGCTGAAAGATAAAATATCTTACCTAATTTGCATAGTTAAGACAGGTTCAAGGCATGATTCAAGCAAAGCCAATTTGGGTGAAGTCAGTGCTTTTAAACTCCATACCAGCGGAATTCCCTAGAGGTCTTGTTAAAGCTCACACTGCTGGTCCCACACCCAGAGTTTTAGACACAGTCAGATAATTTGCATTTCTAAGATGGTCCTTGTTGATGCTGATTCAGCTGGTTCTCTGGCCATACTTTGAGACCCTGGAGACCACTGCTCCATTCTAACTCACCATTATGAAACCCTTGTTTGCTTTTGAATCTCATACATTCTGACTTTCATATCTTAGATATGAGGAAAAAGAGGTCACAGAGCATACTGTAAGAAAATGGGCTGTGGGGACACTTCCCCAATCTGTAACTCACTAATGCTGTGACCTAAGCCTCAGTTTCCACATCTATCAAATGGCTAATTCAGCACCCACATCATAAGTTTACTGTGTTGAATAAGTTAAACAATACGTGTGTATAGTAAGCACATAGTACATGGAAAATATTCAAAAACACATACTCTGTTATGATATAACACTCTCAGCACATATTGTATAACCCAGAGTGAGCCCTCCATAAATTCTTCCTGGGCCCCTTGAAGATAAAATATTTGCTTGAAACCAATCACATGATTAGGGGGTAAAACTGGAGCAGGACACTATTTCATAAAAAAACAGAAATCATTCTAGAGAGTCTTAGGGAGAAACGATTTGGAAAATGAATAAAATAAAAGCAATTTGTTCCTCATAGAGCCACTAGTCATCAAACTTATTTTCTTCCTTAAGCCAAGAGTCCAAATCTATTATTTTGTTTTATTTTTCAGTGCTAACAGAATCAGAATACCATTCAATCCTAGGCCTGAACTTCCAAAGGGAACTAAAGAGTCAATTAAATATTTTGATCAACTAATGTCATAATACTTGATATGAATGGACACATTTTAAGAAAACTGATATAAAAATTAAATGTATTCATCATGTCAAGGGAGAGATGTAAAAGAAATATGGGGAAAATACATGGCAGTTGATTTATTTAACTCCCAGTTAGCAATGTAGGTTGAATCATAAAGAAAAAAAAGGTACTTAAAGAAATCACTAATTATAGTACATGTATAGTCCAGTTTCTCCTTAGACTAGGCAAAAATACCAAAACTGTCAGATTTATCTCACCTTGGGGAATCTCTAGACAGCTTGATAGACCTGAAGTATTTTATAATTACTCTGCTTGTTCTCAAGTTTTAATGATTCACACACACACACACACACACACACACACACACACACACACACATTGTCTATATTAAAAAAAAAGCAAGCTGTTCATAAGCTGAGAAACCAAGATTCAAGATTCCAAGCATGCTTCTTATTTAGAGTTATTTACAAAAATAATGCTTTGAGTGCTAGATCATTTTGATTATTAGTTTAACCCTAGATTAAATAGATCTCTGATGGAACATTTTCTAAGCTTTCAGAAGACAGGTCAATGATGAAGCTAAATTTAATTAAAATAATGTATATACCAGAAAAAACATAGCAAGCATATTACATAGTATACTTTGTGACACTTGTTGGAAATCTCACCTTATTCTAATTATGTGAAACATTTCTAATCCGCTTGTATTTTGTTTTCTTCAATGTGTTCTTTTCATATTTATATACAGAATCTATTCTTCTGGTCTGTGCCAATAATATATATATTGTTTTGCTGATAATTTAATTCACAATACATAGTTAGCAGGTTGTGGAGAGTAAGTACACAAGATAGGAAAGAAATTGCTGCTTTCCTTTTTTAAAAATATTTTAAAATTATGTTTTTATTGATTTTAGAGAGAGGAAGGGAGAGGGAGAGAGATAGAAACATCAATGATGAGAGAGAATTCCTGAAGGCTCCTACTGGGGATAGAGTCCACAACAAGGCATGTGTCCTGACCAGGAATGGAACCATGACCTCCTGGTTCATAGGTCAACCACTGAGCAACATCAGCTGGGCAATTGCTGTTTTTCTTTACTTTAATTTATTTTTTTAGTCACGAGAAAAGTTTTGTTCTTGGCAGCTTTGGGTTTTAAAATTAGGAACTTTTTGATAACTTCTATTAGGATCCTGCATGCACTGGACGATAAATACGATTTATTTATTTGATATTTTTAATACGCAGCAACTTTTCTTTTTATTCAAATAGTCTTTGTTACTCTGTATTTTTGCAGGCAGTAATTCTGTTTTAGGTATTTTATTTGAGAGGATATTTTCCCATTGACTTTTAGGGAGAGGGGAAGGGAAGAGGAGAGACAAAAAGAGAGAAACATCAATGTGAGAGAGACACATCAATTGGTTGCCTCCCACACTCACCCTGACCATGATGCAGTGAGCTTGCACTGAAGTATGTGCCCTTAACCGGAATCAAACATAGGACTCTTCAATCTGAGCTCTTTCCCCTGAGCCAAACCGACTAGGTATTTTCTTATCTTCAGTAAAGCCTAGTAAACCTTAGACACAGTAGGTCCTTTGTAAAGGTATTTTGATCGAGTGTTTTGGTAACAAAAGTAAAATGAACACTCATCATCTAAGGTATTTGGAAGAAAACCCTAACATTGATCTCATCTTCCAGATTCTTCAGTGAGGATTCCTTTTAAAGATATATGGACAGATTGTCAGCTTTGAATAACAGCGTCCTTTGTGCTTTGTAACCTGCAGAGAGAAATACAAACTTTGACTCCAGACCTCTGTAAACTAACGTTAGAACAGAATTAGAAGATTAGCTTTGTATTTCTTTTTCTTAGTGCAGTTTTATAAGACAATTTATTATCTTGTTAAATGTTAGAACTAGCATGTTTGACATATTCATAATTTATTTTCTCAAGGGAAAGAACCTCGGAGGAAACTCTAAATAAATATTGGAGATTTGGAGGGTCTAATAAATTTAGCTGAATACATTAGCTTTGATGACAGCCAAAGTCCATTATTTAGGAAATTGAAATTTAGATAAATTAGTGTGGTATTCATCTAGTTTTTAATAAGCATAAGATGAAATTGAAAAACATGAAATTTGAAAAAAAGATAGAAAAATTAAATGTGTAATTAATATTACCTAAACGTAGAGGTTGACTAAATTACAATAATCCCATCATGGTAAGTACATTTTTTTTGGAATATAAAATGCAAATGGAAACACTATAAGAAAAATTAGGCTTCAGAAATAATTTTTCTTTATTTCTTCTTCTGCAAACAAATACAATTATTATGTTAATATAGTCATTTTTATTTGTAGAGTTACATGGTGTTGGCTTCTGCAGCTGGTCAATGCAGTGTTATACAACTAACATGGTAGAACCAGTCAATTAACCAACTGGAGAAGTTTTTTCTCCTATTTCTACAAGTGCAGTTCTTCAATGGAATATTTCTGGTAAACACATGTGTGAAATCAGCAGCTAATTACATGTACACATGGGACATCAGAGATACATGTCTGTAGTGAGAGACTGAATATACAGACAATGTCCAGACCATATCTGTAATAACTAAAGGGTAATATGCTAATTAGACCGGACGGCTTCTGGACATCATTCCGGACAGCATTTTGGATGTCCTTCCTGATGAAGCCAGGGCTGGAGGGAAGCTAGCCGGGGTCCCAGTGCCTGCCGGTGGACAGAGGAGGGAAGCCTGGGTCCTGGGTGCTGGAGGGAAGCCAGTGCCAGCAGCCAGAGGAAGGAAGGCCTACACTTATATGAATTTTTGTGCATCAGGCCTCTAGTATAAAAATAAAGCATGGACACACCAAATAGTCCAGGAAGCCAAATTACAACTTCTGTAGTAATCAACCCCAAAACAGCCATATCTATAATAATAAAAGTGTAATATGCTAATTATACTGGACAGCCCAACGACCTTCCAGATGTCATTCCAGATGACCTACCAGACAAAGCTGGGGCTGTGAGGGCCTAGGCAAGCCACTGCAGCTGCGAAGGCTGAGCCACTTGCATGAATTTTGTGCATCGGGCCTCGAGTTTAATCAATAACTGGCAACTTGTCTAATTTTCCCCACTTCCGATGTAAGACCTACCAGAAAAAGTCAACTATGCTCTGCTAACCTACATGGAATGCCATGCTTCTAGTTGCCCCCCCCCGCCCCGCCCATGCCTTTAGCCTTCAATCAGGACAGACCTGAAGCCTTCCCTTTTCTCTAATGTAAATCTTTCCCATTCCTCTGCTGGCCTTTGAGCCTCTGTCAAAGGCAAGTGATGGTGGGTGGCTCCCTTGCTATTGTGAGCCCTAAAACCTTCAAGATGGCTCCTCTCTCACGCTCCTTTTTGCCATTCCCTTGCCGCCAAGAAAAACAATACTGCTTGTTAGACTGATAGACCCAGCACCACAATTTAAGACTCAAACACTGATATTATATATTTTTACAATAAATATGCATTTGATATAAAAATTTAAAAATATTAGTCAACCTGAACTGAGTTTAATGCAAAAATACAAACAAGGGTGAGTTTAGAAAGGATGTTGAAATACAGATTGGAGGTTATTTTATATCATTTGTAATAATTTTTTCATTCAGGAAGTCAGGAAAGTTGACTAGAATTTTAAGATCGCTCTAAATGCCCTGGCTGGTGTGGTTCCATTGGCTGGAGCATTCTCCTATACATTGAAAGGTGGCAGGTCTGATCCCCAGTTGGAGCACACATGGGAGGCAACTTTCCTCTCCTCTCCTCTCCTCTCCTCTCTCTAAAATCAATAAAAATACTTAAAAAAAGATTGCTCTTAAAACTATACTTTCTTTTTATATAGCATCCTGTAAGCAATTCTAGGTAGTACGAGTTCTGACTTTTAAACTGCCCTGTATATTGTAAATTTCATATTCATTGCAAAGAGCAACAAAATCTTTAATACTTATCTTACCCTTTCATAACTTTCAGAACAGTCAGTTACTTTTGCCAGAACAGCTTTCTGTAACTCTTTTCCTAAAGCAAAACCTCTGCCTTTCAGTTAAATTTTCTGTGATAGCCTTTTCCTCTGAACATGCACAATTTTATTAAATCTCATTCATGGAAGTTTTCTGAGCTTTCTGAACTAATATTCTATTGGCCTTATGACACTGTTGATCTTTCTCAATTTAGTTCAAAATATGTATTTCTTAAAAATCTTTGTTGTTGAAAGTATTACATATGTCCCCTTTTCCCCCAATGACCCCTTCTAGCCTGCCCCCAGTCCCCACCCTAGACCTTTATCACACTAAAATATGTTTGAATAGATATAATCCAAAATAAAATATTACATTTATAATTAAACAAGGTCTTCACTGATACTATTATTTCTCTCAAAAGAGCTCTGTAGACATAACTGATTACAAATATAAGGGACATAAACTATTTTAGATATGGAAAATCAATATGACAAATTTTATCTTTAAAGCAAAATCCTGCCCTGCAAGCATGGCTCAGTGGTTGAACGTTGACATATGAACCAGGAGATCATGGTTCTATTCCCAGTCAAGGCACGTGCCTGGGTTGCAGGCACAATCCCCAGTGTGGGGTGTGCAGGAGGCAGCCGATCAATGATTCTCTCATTATTGATGTTTCTATTTCTCTCTCCCTCACCCTTCCTCTGTGAAATCAATAAAAATATATTTTTAAAAAGAAAATCCCAAAATATAACTTGAAAATCACAAAAGTTTGGTATCTCTATTATTCTGACTATAGAAAAATTTTTAGATATTCTGTCATCTTTGAATCTCCTATCCTTTGACATAACAAGTACAACATTGTTTAAAATGTCTTGAAACTAAGTATTAAAGGACTTGGCATTTATCAATTATTTAAAAAGACCTATTACAATAATAACTAGGCTGAGAAAAATCCTATGATATGTATTATCACATGTAAAATATATTTTAATTGTCACTCAGTGGCACTCAGTGAAAACACTTATTTGCTTGTGTGTGTGTGTGTGTGTGTGTGTGTGTGTGTGTGTGATCATAATCCTATATTTAATTAGTCTAGTTTCAGAAAGGGCAAAGAGTGTATTTATAATATATTTAAATGGAATTTACTTCTGAAAGATCAGAGTTTAGGAATATTAGAAGGCTCGTGGAGCAGGAATGTCTTATGGAATCTCAGCGGGAGACTACAGACATATCCTGAATGTAGAGCTAACATCCTACACTGCTCCTGAAAAGAGTTCAAGACAAAAGCTAGTGAGTGAGCTTCATGGATCTTAGCAACCAAGGCAGAGAACTTCTTGAGAAAACACTCTTTCACCTTGTTGCCTGTCATCTACATAGATAGTAGGAAAACACACACACAAAGACTCAATTAAGAACAATTGTATATATTGCCTTATGTTAGCATTTATTATCCTCATTGTTGTTTTTGTGGATCCTCTAATTTCCTGAATTTGTAACTACTGGATTGAAGACAGATCTTGCTCACAAAAATTTAGCAAAGCTGGAGTCTGGACAGGTTGTCACATTCCTCCCTTAAAATGACCCTTCTTATTCATCACATAACTAAATGATATGACATAAACCAAAGTTGAAAATGTAAAGAAAAATTATGCTTTTGGGTGTCTTTATGGAGTGGTTCTCTACAGAATAGTGTTGAGCTTTACCAGTCATAGACTTTAGAGCCTAACAAAAGTTGGTCCTTCAAGTACTGTCATTATTGAATGCTGTCAGATAATTTTCTGTGCTTCATATTCTTTTAGCATTTTGATTTCTATATTGCTGCAGGATTGTAAGTATATATTTGAAGTAATATTTGAATTAACAGGAGTCTAGTGCTTCATGGTGTTTGAGACCAAATATTATTTGACTTAACTTTCTGTTCTCATGAAGTTTATGAAGCTAGGGATCCTCATATTCATGTGGACAAAGGATGATAATGTTTTATCCTCAATAACTGTAACTCATGAAACGTGCCACAAAATACTCAAATGTCCATGTATTTTTATTTTTAATGAAGTTGTCTATTCAATATGTAATATCGAAAAGGCTGGCTCTCTCTAATTCTTAAAGGAGATGCGAATCTTAATACTCTTTCTAGGTACTCGTCATCAGAATCAATCTCCCTGCCATCTGTCTTCATAGAGTTTTGCTTGGACTACCTATCTAACTTTCTGTATGCCTCGTCTTATTCCATCAGTGACCTTTGCCATCATTTTTAAAATGCAGTTGAGAACTTGGCCATGGGCAGTTAAGATTTACAGGATTATGAAATTAGAATGGTGGACAGGTGAGTTTGGGAGCCAAATCTTACTTTCAATTCCAGACTAAACCCATAAGTCTAACTCCTTTTCTACATCTGAGAAATAACAACATGCTTTCACAAGCAGTGTTTTGTACAATTTTAATGCTAGCACATTGTCAGTAGTTGTTCAACAGAAAGTGGCTAGTAAACCCTATCCATTTTTGTGCATGAAAATAGGATTCTCAACATCCTCCTCTAAGGCTTGGAAAGATTACATCTATTGGCATTCCAGCTGCACAAGCCAACAGGGCAGGCAGAGCTACACACTCCAGAGACTTAGCCAGAGCCTCACTGAGATCCTCATTCTGAGGCTTTCCTGTCTGGCGTTGGCTTCAGTTTGACTGACACAACTAAACCTATAAGTCTAACTCCATTTCTACATCTGAGAAATAACAACATGCTTTCATAAGCAGTGTTTTGTACAATTTTAATGCTAGCACATTGTCAGTAGTTGTTCAACAGAAAGTGGCTAGTAAACCCTATCCATTTTTTGTGCATGAAAATAGAATTCTCAATCTCCTTATCTAAGGCTTGGGAGAGATTACATCTATTGGCATTCTACTGCTTCTGCATTCCAGCTGCACAAGCCAACAGGGCAGGCAGAGCTACACACTCCAGAGACCTAGCCAGAGCCTCACTGAGATCCTCATTCTGAGGCTTTCCTGTCTGGCGTTGGCTTCAGATTGACTGACACATTCAAAACACTCCCAGGCAGGGTGGAATCCATTAGTGAGTGACAGGTAGGTCACCTCCTTAAGAAAGGATCTCAAGCCCATAATCTGACCCAAGCCAACACATCTTTTCAATATTATCCCCTAGTTTTCCCTTCTATGTCCCTTACACTGCAATTAAACAATTCGTGTGTGTGCCCCCAAAACACACCCTGTGTACTCATATCTCTGTTTTCTCTGTGTGGAGTGCCAATTACCTCAATTGTTCCCTAAATCTTTTCTCTCAAGCCCTAACTAAATGGTACCTCTAAATGATCCCCTAAGCTGAGAGGAAAAAGAAAAGACTTCCCCTCCTGAAGTCTCATTTATTTACATTTCCTTATAATATTGAATCATTTTTCACATATTACAACTGTGTATGCCTCAGCTCTCTTTGAGAATACAAACCTCGTCGAGGGAAAACCTATATCTTGCTCATTTTTTACCTTCACAGCATCTAGCAAAGTACTTCGTAAAGATGCTCCGTAAAACCTATTAAACAAATGCTTTAGGATAAGAATTGTTCCCTGAGAACACTGTGGACCAGACAAGTTTCCTGTTGGAATTAATTTGAATATTTGTTACTCTTGCTGTAAAACTATGGCCAATCTAGAAAATGTTCCAACATACTCTTCTTTCAGAGGCAGAATTGCAAATATCAAGATTAGACAATACTAAGAGTAGTGTCATTTATTTTCTATTTTACATAACTAGTGGATGGCCCATTATTAGCTTCATCCTTTGTTTCATTAAAAAAAAACACAGTACATTGTATTATCATTTTAATTTCAACAGGGACCACTAGACTAATTATTACTAATAAAATGTATCAGCATGTATGGTGTCTTGAGTACTAGATAGTATTATATGTAATGATTACAAATAGAAACATGTAATTGTAATTGTTTATTCCTAAAGTATACTCTAACAATATCTCCTGCACATTTAAATCTATTTTGGAAGTATCATGCCAGTATAAGGAAACATTTAAAAAAATTATTTTATAATTTTTTTTCAGTACCTGTGCTGAAAAGGATGGTGCCTGCTCACTAGAGCAGCTTTGATACAAATAAAGAACAAATAACACTAATTGCACCTGCACAGATCAAAGAGGGTGATAACTGTGCCTACTAAAGCTCACGGTATGTCACTAGACTAAGAATGCAATGCGCTTTTTCAACAAGTATCTATTTAAACATCATTGTGATAATCACAACATATGTTCGAAAGTAAACTTCAACAATGAAATTACAACGTGGAGTCTACAATTTGAGAGTATTTTGAAGGAAGGAGTGGAAAACAGAAAAGTCCCTATTCAAAACCTGAAGGGGTCTTGTAGGAAACCATGATTTGTGTATAATTGAAAAAAGTCACTCTAGATCAAATTGCCTGGGTGTATTGTACAGATTGGATTGGATTATTTTTGCAAGCATCTACACCAGTGGTTCTCAACCTTCCTAATGCCGCGACCCTTTAATACAGTTCCTCATGTTGTGGTGACCCCCAACCATAAAATTATTTTTGTTGCTACTTCATAACTGTAATTTTGCTACTGTTATGAATCGTAATGTAAATATCTGATATGCAGGATGTATTTTAATTGTTACAAATTGAACATAATTAAAGCATAGTGATTAATCACAAAACAATATGTAATTATATATGTGTTTTCTGATGGTCTTAGGCGAACCCTGTGAAAGGGTCCTTTGACCCCCAAAGGGGTCGCGACCCACAGGTTGAGAACCGCTGATCTATACAGATTTCACCACAAGCACACCACATTAGGCAACGCAAACACAAATGGCAAGCTCCAGAGAGTCTAATATCATTGAAGTCAAACATCTCATTAACAATAGAACATCAAATCTAATTTTGTTTACCAATTACACTGGTGAAAATCCAGTAAAACCTTTACTGACACACTACTGGGAAAGACCTATCACTGATTAATTATTTATCTGGGGAAGGCCTATCATTAATTAAATTATTTACTTGAAGAATTTCTATTTCCTTCAAAATATGATAGATGAAATAAAATATTGAGGAGTACTAATTATTTTACTAAATACTGACAAAGAACTCAAAGATGATACCAAAAGATAACCCCTAATGTCAGAATTGTACTTTTCCTTTTTACTATAGACATTTCACAGAGGTGTCCTGCAAGTTCTTTCCCCTTCATCTTCAATGTTAATTTCATTCTTACTTCCAGGAAACCACTATGGCATACAAAACAGACACATAGAGACAAGTAGGGAGTTCCTCAAAAACTCATTGACTATGAATGCCTACTGACATTCATTTCCCCTCCCAGTCAATATGTTCACACCAAAGTTTCACTACTGCTCTCAAGAACATGTGCCGTATATACTATTTTATTTTATTTATTTTATGTTTTGACTTCTTAGGCATGTCTATTGATAGAAATAAAATAATTTCCATATTGAAAAAAAGGAACTGATATCTATACTAATAAAAGCCTAGGTGGCCCTCACGCCCTCACGCAATACCTTCGATGGCTGCCCCCACGTCATCACAAGATGGCTGCCACACGATGGCTGTCAGGGGAGGGCAGTTGGGGGCAATTGGGCTGGCAGGGGAGCAGTTAGGCATCAATCAGGCCGTCAGGGGTGTGGTTAGGGGGCAATCAGTCAGGCAGGCAGGCGAAGGGTTAGGAGCCAGCGGTCCCAGATTGTGAGAGGGATCCCAGATTGGAGAGTGTGCAGGCTGGGCTGAGGGACACTCCCCACTCCCGCCATGTGCACAAATTTTGTGCACCAGGCTCTAGTTTTTAAAATAAAGAAGTAGATAAACTGAAAGTGAATTAATTTGTAACTTTATATTGGGTCATGTTTACTATGTCTGTTGAAACAAGTGAAAGCTCATTAACCATGATCTAAAAAATTATAAATAAATCATTAAATATTTGTTTGCATTAATTAATTTAAATTTATTTTCTCTAACTCAGCAAGAGAACTTCTAGACATATCTCTCTTATAGGTTTTGTTTTACTTTTTAAAAATTCCTACAAACCACTATATAAAACATTTTTTCACAGCAATGTTTTTGCCCTGAATTTATTTTTTCTTATGGCATCAGAAGTTTTTTCTAAAAGCACAATACCAGATTAAAGAACTGGCTGTTACCACACAAATATCAAATCATTGATATTATTAGTGCTTCCCAAAACAGTTGAAATTTTTGAAGTAGCTTATGTCATGGACAAAAGATTGTTTTATAAAAAGAAACAGAGGATAAAAAGGTAATATATGTAATATTCTTATGTTTCATGAACCAGAATCCCACCTCTGGCCACCGTGTAGTTAAGAGTTAGACTGTGCCTCAAGAGAGGTATGGCTTTTACCTGGGGTTTTGACAGGTAATATCTAAGTCCCTGGAAATCCATGACTTTTAGGAATATCTTCATTTGCCTGAGCACCTTCGGTCCTGCCAGAGAATCTAACAATGTGAGTTAGGGTAGGCGTGGGCCTACCAAATAGTCTAACAGTGTGAGAAGTCTGTGGTATTGGCTTGTGGGGGCACTCACTCCTCAAACCCCCACATACTTCTGAATCCTGCTCACAGCGCCAATTGTTAGGCACTCTGTTCCCTTATCCTGCTCCACTAAGCCAGCTGTTGGGTCTGAGCCCCTCTGCCAGGGGCTGGACCTTCTTGGATGCTGGGTGGTAGACAGAGAAGTTGTGGGTATATAAGAGTCTTTATTGTAGGAGCCAGTGGCCATGTAACCATTGCTAACAAGGAGCCACTAAACAAAATAGTTCTTCGAAGCAAAGTCCCCGGGTAGCCGCATGCTGATACCACACACCAGTTAGGTAACAATACATCTTTCCTACAATAGGAGCTATTATACAGGAGCCATTCCTAGAGCTACAGCCTCACCAAGCAGCCGCTCCTGCTGGTCAGTGATGCATCTCCCCATAGGGCAGCCTCGCATAACAGCAGCCGGCCTTCTATAGGAGCAGCCCCACCAAGCAGCCGCTCCTGAGCTGGTTAGTAACAACTTTATACTACTTAGACTACCGAGGCTTCTTTCCAAATAGCTACATCAATCATTTGGGTTATAAAAGGGCATGCTTGCACAGTGCATAGCTTGCTGTGTCCTTGCACCTGCGCATAGTCCTTGGACACCCCGAGTAAGATTCCCATGCTCAGAGTGGCCTTGGACATCCGGCATACTCTGAACAAGGCCTCTATACTCTAATTAAGTGGTTCTCAACCTTTTGGTCATGACCCCTTTGGGGGTCGAACGACCCTTTCACAGGAGTCGCCTAAGACCATCGGAAAACCAGGGGTCGCCTAAGACCATCGGAAAACACATATATAATTACATATTGTTTTTGTGATTAATCACTATGCTTTAATTATGTTCAATTTGTAACAATGAAATTGGGGGTCACCACAACATGAGGAACTGTATTAAAGGGTCGAGGCATTAGGAAGGTTGAGAACCACTGCTCTAATTGGCCATGGGCATCCGGTGTACTCTAGACAGGGCCCCACACGGCTTAACTTCTGAAGAAGCTGGAGATAGATATGCACCACGCAGGTAGTCAATGATGTCTACATAATAGAACCTCAATAAAATTTCTGGACACCAAGGCTCAGGGGAGCCTCCCTGACTGGCAATAGTTTATGCATGTCCTCACACATTATTGATGGGAAAAGTAGCACTTTTCATGATTCCTGTGGAAGAGAACAACAGGAAGATTCATACATAGAAGTTTCCTGGATCCTGCTCCATGCCTTTGTTAGAGTAGGCAGCTAGAAAGATATGAGTTGGGAAAGGCAGCGAGGTCTTGGAGGGATTATATGTAAGATGTGACAAATTAAAAATAGACAGTGGACATGGCAGGCAGGCCCCTATGTGAACAGGAAAGATTCAGAGCCCTCCAGGATGTGGTCTAACTGGTGGCATAGCACCTAAGTGAAGGAGAATTATAGCTTAAAGATGCATCTTTTGAGACATAATGGAGAGGGTGACTTGTTCCTTGCCTAGGAACATTCCAGCTTAAGGGTATTAAATCCTCTAAACTCCCATTTGGTTAAGTCTTGGCCAGATGAGTTGCCTGCTCAGGTCCTATCTGAGTGATTTCTTTCCTACAAATAAATTCTTGCCTGCTTTTGCTGTTATTCTTTGTCTCGTGTTTTAATTTATTACTACAAGCCAGACAAAAACTGGGAGCACAAAATGCTCTCTCTGGCCAGAGGTTATCTCCGGTCAGAGACCCCCTTGACCACCGCTGATACCTCTGTTCCTTTGGCTGATTCTAATCTGTAACCTTTCACTGTAATAAAATATCTTTCAGTAAAACCACTTTGGAAGTTCCACAAGTCTTTTAATAAATTATTAATCCTGAGATTGGTCTTGGGGACCCCCAAACCTGTAAGTAATAATGGTGGTAAAGGGAATCTTGAAACTCCTAATTTGTAACTGGTGTCAGAAGTGAGTCTTTTGGACTGCTCCCTAATTTTGTACTCCCCCCCAAAATAACTAATTTAAATAACAGTTATTAGCAAATATTAATGAAAAACTCAAGAGTAAAGGGAATTTAAGTTTATTTTTTTCCATAGTTCAATGATAGCACCAAAGACTTTTTCCCCCAATATTTCTACTTTTTTTCTCCAATTTCTCAGCTTCCTCTTGACTTTGTGACTATAAGGTGGCTAAATAATAGAAATCCAGCAGAGGAAGTGTCTTCTCTTCCTACCACAGGTTTCTTAACCACAAATAAAAATCTGATTATACCTACTTGGAACACATATCTTTTATGGGAAAAAAAAGCTACTATGGACCCAATACCTTCACTAGTTGAGACCAATTAGATCTGTAGCAAAAATAAGTTGTGAGATAAATCCTATGGAATCCTCAGGATTGCCACACAATAGGTTAGGACTGCAATGAATATTGGAAAGATGACTACAATGTCCACTATAGAATTCTATAGTTTATCAAAAATTCATTTATGAACAAAGTTAGTTAGGTTTTACTCTAGTAAACACACACTTCTAGGCCCTATTTCTATGTAATTCAAGATGCAATTCAGAATGCTTTATAGTTTTAAGAGAGTTAACAAGTATGCAAACAAGGGAATTCCCATATGAACATGGCAAATTGTCACAAAAGTAAGTTCTGCATATCACAGAAATATAATAATAAGAAGAAAACAAACAAAAAGACCTACAAACATCCTTTTCAGAGAATCCTAGAGGAAGATAGAATTGCAGATTTTAAAAATTCATAGACTGGCTACCTAACTTGAGATCACACAGAAAAGACACATAAATAAATGGGAAGAGAAAGAATAGGAGCAGTGAAAGATCCGAGAACACCAGGTCTCAGAAAGTAGCAGCAAAATATAATTCCTAGAGATGAAGGCCTTGAAATGCACAAGCTATATTCTTTAAATAACAGAAAATTCCAGTATTGATAAACTTGTTTTAGAGCATATATGAAAAAGGAAAACTTCTCAATTATTTTTGATACATGTTTAACATTGACTTAAATCTTAAAAAAGAGGACACTATAAAAATTCAAGCCATTCTAAATTTATGAATGTTGTTGCAAAAATCCCAACTAACATATGAGCAAACAGTAAAATATATAATAAGGATTCACTAAAGGTATTCAGTCTGAAAACAGAAATAGGTCATCATGTTTAGTATCAGCACTATTATTTTTATATGTCCTATAGGAATTAGCCTATACAATTAGGAAAGGGATACACATTAGTTATATAAAAATTGACTAGAAAGATGGAAATAGAAAGATTGTAAAATTAAATATATATATATATCAATTGAAAAAAAACAACAACATAAAAATGGGAATTTTGGTAACACCTTTAAATTACCGAAATTAATAATTTTGTAAAATAAGAAACTCTACAGAGACAGAAATTATATATACTCTAGACAAGTGAGAGTTTCTAGATCTGGTAGCATTTTAAAATAATCTGGAAATTAAGAAAGAAAGATAAATACTTCCAACACATTGGAGTAGGTTTGACGTGTGACCTGGGAAGCTAAATTGAAAGTCTCCCCATAGAAGCTGCATTTTTCATGGAGTTGATGAAAGGGGGATACAGACACTAAGCTGTATATCTAAATAATTCTGATAGAAATAATGCTTTTTTATTGAGTTCTGTATCTCTGACCCAATTCATATTGTAGGTTAGGATACATAAAGTTATGCAGCTGTAAAGTCTTAACCATTTGAGGACCTCATGTAGTATTTTCCATTCCACATTGTTAACAAGTTAAAATATTCAGCTCCTCTCTCTGGTGTTTGCCTCCAACTTATTAGATCATTTCCTCCCACCACTTGCCATTCTTACTGCAACAATTGGGAGGAAGAAAGGCAACATTAAAATCCCTATGCTAAGAAAGAGAGCAGAGAAGCACACGGCGAGCAAATACATTCTTGGGATTTATTCATTGCACACTTTCCATGAGGTAGAAATTTTCCAAATAAACTATGTAATTTGAGTCCAGAATATGTATTTTTATCCCCTTCATATTGCTTATGTATTTTATGGATTGTAGTCAAGAGAAGGGAAGTAGTAATATCAGTAAGTTTTGGAGTAAAGTTGGCTGAAGTACCAATCCTATGAAGTACTTCAGGTGACAAATACCTTAATTTTTCTGATCCTTAATTTCCTCACTTGAAAATAACAGTTATTACAGATTGTTTTAAAGATTAAATAAAATGTGTGTAAAGTGCATAACTTATTTCCATAACTCAATAAATGTAATTATTACAAAGACATTCAAGCACAAGTATAAAGGCATATTTCAGCATAACAGTTAGGATCTTGAAAAATTACTAACATAAGTGAACTGATGGAGGAGGTATTTAAGATCTTGTAGATAAAATAGAGTTTGAGGACTATGATAATGGAAAATACACACACACACACAAAATCACTATTTTCACACTGAAATAAAACAATAAAGGAAGCGTGTTAAATAAAATGCTACAAATGTTACTTTTATATACACTAAATTATTTATGTAAGTAATTTCCATTTCTCATCCCTCAATTACTAGAAACTTTTCTTAATCACCTTTCTGTAATTCCAAAGAGATGTTTAAACATCTATTATCTGAAGTTTCAGAAAGTGTGCATATTAAGAGATTTCTCCTACCCATATTTGGCTCTTTATCTAACTGTTCACTGCTTTTCTGATTTTATGATTTAGGGCTCTAGGTCCATCACAGCCCAGAAAGCAATGTGCTTTGAATGTTTGAAATAAAATAAAATACAAAAACCGCAACAATTTGGGAGTGATTTTTATTTAGTATGTTTGGTATAACCAATATATTTTCCTCAAGTTTGCTACATAATAGTAAAGTTATAGAGACACAGTACATATGTTTTGACCCTCTTGCAACTTAATTTATGCCTTTCAACTATTTTTTAAAACTATATTTTATTGATTTCATAGAGGAAGGGAGAGGGAGAGAGCGAGAGAAACATCAATGATGAAAGAGAATTATTGATCAGCTGCCTCCTGCACTCTTCACACTGAGGAGCTAGCCCACAACCGGGGCATGTGCCCTGACCTGGGAATCAAACCGTGACCTCCTGGTTCATAGGTGGAGGCTCAACGATTGAGCAACACCAGCTGGGCTCCAGGTCAACTCTTAATAGATGTGGGACTATGGTTTGAATGCCCTGGATATTTTTCTCCCACTTCCTCTATTCCTCTAAACAGTGGTTCTCAACCTTCTGGCCCTTTAAATACAGTTCCTCATGTTGTGACCCAACCATAAAATTATTTTCGTTGCTACTTCATAACTGTAATGTTGCTACTGTTATGAATCATAATGTAAATATCTGATATGCAGGATGGTCTTAGGTGACCCCTGTGAAAGGGTCGTTCGACCGCCAAAGAGGTCGCGACCCACAGGTTGAGAACCGCTGCAAAGGCACAGTACTCCTGCTCTGTCTGTGACTTACCTTTTATAGTCACAACCACATTTTTATTTTGTCCAGATATGAGTGAGCCAGAAGTCATAGTAGGGGTTCTGGGATAAAAATACTCCCAGGTAACATGAAGGACTACAGGATCAATCCTTCTGTGTGTATTTATATAGTCACAATGTCTATATTCTCTACTTACATATTTTGTGTATAGACTAAAATTCCTTCTAAACCTAATTCTCAGTGCAGGGATATTAATAAAGCCCCAAAGGTGTTTTGAAAGGCATTTCAATATATTTATTTAGTAATGCAATTAATTTTGGTTGGCAATAATTCCAAAAATGGAATTGAGAATTGGAAAGAAAAAGAGAGCTAAAGGTGACAGGAAAAGATGCAAATACTCTTGGAATGTAGCTAATAATGCCCATTGGGTAAAGGAGCATTTCAAAGTCACAGCCTGAAGCTTGTGGAGATTTTGAAAAAGGCCAGAGTAAGGAATATGAATGTCAGAATGGCAATTCTCTAAACAACTTCCCTCATCAAAAAGAAAGGGATCATTTAAATCAATTCATCCTGCTAACTGCATTAAGTTGCAAGGGTTTCCTGGTGAAGGTTTGAAGTGGCTGAGAAGAATAATTCTGCATTTAACAGATAACCATGTGATAGTTATGGTTTGGCCACTATATGCTTTTTTAAAATATATTTTATTGATTTTTTATAGAGAGGAGGGGAGAGGGATAGAGAGTTAGAAATATTGATAGAGAGAAACATTGATCAGCTGCCTTCTTCATACTCCCCACTGGGGATGTGCCAGCAACCAAGGTAAATGCCCTTGACCAGAATCGAACTTGGGGCCCTTCAGTCTGCAGGCCAACGCTCTATCCACTGAACCAAACTGGTTAGGGCTTGGAGGTGGCCACTGATTTACACGCGCTATCATTTAAAAAACAAAAAAGGGGGAATTTGCTGGAAGCCGGTCCATCCTTGCTGCTTGACACAGTCGCTGCAGGAAAGAAACATCTGCACAGCATATGTTTCAAGGGACCTGGCATATATAGCATATTGTTCTTAATATGTTTGCTCTCCTTAGTGCCATGTGTTTTAACCAAGGTCACCTCTCCGAGAAAGGTTGTTTCCCCAGGTGGGGATTTTTCCCCGAGGTTAGGGAGGGGATACAACCCCTTAACTAAGTGCCAGGCGGGTAGTTAAGCTACATAATCTTTACTCCCTGGAATGGAGATAAGAAACGCCCTAACCTTTGTAATAGAAATTGACAGGATTAAAATCGGCTGGTATAAATATAGATGTAACAAGACAATAAACATCAGATCCTGATCAGTTCCTAACCAGAACTCCGACCAGAACTTTGGCTGGAGATCCTGGCTAGAGGTCCTGACTAGGCTGCTGATCAACTGAAGGCTGTCTCCATGTCATTCCTTCTTCGCCGACTCCGTCCACACCTTTGGGGACCCCTGGACCTGCTGGGGTTAGACCCCAGCACTTGACCACCATATATTTAAAGTTGCATGTGAGGAGTCTGGTTACTGGTATAAAACTTGGCATACTTTTGCCCTGACTGGGTTGCTCAGTTGGTTGGAGCGTTGTCTCATACACCAAAAGGTTGGGGGTTCAATTTCCAATCAGAGCACATACCTAGGTTGTGGGTTCAATCCCTAGTGAGGGCCAATTGCTTATAATA